>NC_062280.1:121601935-121906289 GCF_902655055.1 Lutra lutra | reverse complement strand
GGTTCTGATGCCCTGAGTATGCTCAGGAACTCCTTTCCTCTCATAGCAGTTTTGGAAATGTGAGTAAAAGTGAAAGATACAAGTGTCTTCCTTTAGTTTTTGAACTTGTAACAAGTCCTTGGGGAAAGGACTTCCATACTAAGGTACAAAACAGAATCATGCCCTCAGTTCTCTTGTATGGGATCATTTTTCCTCAACTCCCAAACCATTATGATCCTGTTACAAAGAAAACCTCTGCCCTTTTACTTACTACTTATTATAATTTTGGGGAGGTTACCTTTCTTCCTGTAAATCTTCATGTAGATCATGTAACATGGAGCTAACAATATTACCTTGCAGGATTGTTTTTGCTTTTAAAAGAAATACATATACTATAAAGGGCTTAGCTCAGTGTCTTAGTGAGTGTTGCTGCCATCATCATCATCATCATCATGATGACTTAGGGATAAGTTTTTATTTTATAGATTCAATTGAGGGGAAATGTACATATTCGCAATATTGAATCTCCTCTGATCTTTCATAATAATGAATCTTTGTACTCTAGGTTCTGCCCTGTTTACCACTGCCAGAACAGTCTTTCCATAGCACGCCACTGCTTGATTTCTCTCTTCTTCCTCACTGCTAATCGTGGCTGCTCCCACATTGTGTACATTCTCAGAGATATCCAGTAAATGGTGCAAAGTAAAGGCTTTGGCTCTATTCCCCTTCCTGGCACCCAGTAAAATGAGCAAAAAGACCATCAATAGAGCTATCCCTACATCTATATGCAACAGGAGGACAGACTGCAGTGAAATAGGAAATGGGATGATGTGATAGTGAGAATCGCAGATAATAATAGCTATTATTTAAAGTTGATAAACCAACAGATAGATGCTAAAGTATTTGGAAAAGTGATAACCACTGGGGGGGGAAACAGACTATTAATACACTGAAGTACCAGAAGGAAAAAGAAAATGCTACCCACGGAGCCAAAGAAAGAAAGAAAGGAAGTATTAAAAAGAACGTAACAGAATTACATTGGCAAGAGTCACAACATGGACCATTTTTATACATAGTTGACAGGAATATAAATTAATACAAAGTTTATTTTGGAGGATGATTTGGAATACCTAGTCAAACATTTAAAATCTCAAAATAAAAATTAAATTTCTAAAAAAAATTTTCTAAATCTCATACTTTTTAAAAAAAAAAAGATTTTATTTATTTAGAGAGAGAGTATGAGAGAGAGTATGCATGAGTTGTGGGGGAAGGGCAGAGGGAGAGCGAATGTCAAGCAGACTCTGCCCTGAGCTTGGAACCCGATGCGGGGCTCGATTCTTGAGCCAAACTCAAGACCCAGATGTCCAACCAACTGAGCCACACAGGCGCCCTCTGAATCTCATATGCTTTGCAACAGGGTCATTTCTGCAATCTGTCTTACAGATGGACTTGCCTGGTGTGATGAGGGTGTTCATGGAAACACATCTGTGGCAGAGATAAATTAACAGCAGGCTTTCTCAGTAGGAGAGGCAGAGTAGTGTGGGGAGGGTAGCTGTGGGTGTGTTTTCCACAGAGAAGTTAAAATCAGGAAAAACATGATTACAAGTCTGACTTCTTTTATCTTCACCATGTATGAGCAATTCCAAACAATGTCAGTGATAGGACACTCCCATTAAAAGGTGCGGCACTTACTGGCTTTGCCTCCCCTACTCTGTCCATACCCATCAGAGTAGGAGATGCGCTACAGAAGTTATAACAGATGCTTGGTCATAGATGACTCCGCACCCGAGAGAAAGTGCGATAAAGCTCTTAAAGTATTTATTTAAATACTGTCCCAAAATGGACAGTATTTAAAGTTACACTTTTTTAAAAAAAGGAAACTGTAGATTAATATGAATCGTATGATCCTATTTGTATTATAAATATATGTATGTGTGTGTATATATATGTGTGTGTGTGTGTACACATATTTATTTGTACATGTAAGCACACATACATACATAAACCTTTTTATACAAATAGAATCAGGATACCCAAGTAAAATGGTTAGGAGTGGTTACCTGTGGATGTTGGGCATAGTGAACCAGGGGATATTATTTGAGATTTTTCTTTTCAAACAGGGAATTTATGTTACTTTATAGCACATTTTTTTCTTACTCATTTCAAATTAATACCATTTGCTTTTTAGCATTCATAATAATTTATACAGAGTTGAAGTTGTCTGTAGAGTATTATATAAACATATTCTGTACTTAAATTTTTTTCTCCAAATTAAATTGTCTTCTTGAATTTTACCTGAATACACTTGTGGGTAAGTCAGTACTTAAGTCAGTTGTTGTTAGCTTTACTATGTTTCTTTTCTATAAACATAATTGAAAAATATACATGTTTATTATAACCTAAGAAGGTTTGATTTTAAGAATTAGATTCTTTTTATTCTCTTTTATTTTTTCCCTTTTTCCTTTCTTTATGGAGTTAAAATGCACATAATACAAAATTTACTATTTTAGCCATTTTTAAGTATACAGTTCAGAGGTATTTTCATTCACATTGGCATGCAGCCTTCCCCTCTGTCCATCCCCTCTTTTCATCTTGTAACTTTGAAACCCTGTACCTCTTAAACATTCACTCCACATTCTCGCCTGCCCCAAGCCCCAGGGCACCACCATTCTCCTTTCTGTCACTATGATTTTGACTAAGTACCTTATGTAAGTAAAATCATACATTGTTTGTCTTTTTGTGACTGGCTTATTTCATGTAGCAAAATGTCCTTCAGGTTCATCCCATCTTACAGCACATTGCAGAATCTCTTTCCTTTTTAAGGCTGAATAATAAATAATCCTGTGTGTGTGTGTGTGTGTGTGTGTGTGTGTGTACACCACATTTTATGTATCCGTTCAGTGGTAGATGGGCACTTAGGTTGCTTCCATATTTTAGTTTTTATGAATAATTCTGGGAACATGGGTGTATAAATATCTCGTAGAAAACCTGCTTTCAGTTCTTTTGGGTGTATACCAGGAAATGGAATTACTGGACCATAGGGTAATTCTATTTTTAATTTTTGAGGAACCTCCATACTGTTTTCCACAGTGGTGATACCATTTTACATTCTCCCCAAGAATGCCCAGGCATTCTAGTTTCTCCACATTCTTGCCAACATTATTGTTTTCTGTTTTTGTTTTGTTTTGTTTTGTTTCCTGATAGTGACCACTGTAATGAGTCACTCATACCAGGTGGTATCTCATTGCAAATATTGATGCAAATGTTGATGTTGAGCATCTTTTCATGTGCTTATTAGCCATTTGCATGTCTTCTTTGGAGAAATGTCAATTCAAGTCCTTTGTCTATTTTTGAATTGGGTTGTTTGAGTTTTAGTTCTCTTTACATTCTGGATATTAATCCTTTATTAGGCATATGATTTGCAAGTATTTTCTCACATTCTGTAGGTTGTTTCTTGCTGTAAAGATTTTTAAAATTTTTATGAAGCCCAGTTTGTCTATTTTTTGTTGTTGTCACCTTTACCTTTGGTGTTATATCCAAGAAACCATTGCCAAATCCAGCATCATGAAGCTTTTTTCCTATATTTTCCTCTGAGAGTTTTGTTTGTTTTAGGTCTTTAAGTCCTTGATCCATTTTGAGTTAATTTTTGTATATGGTGTTAGGTAAAAGTCCAACTTCATTCTTTTGCATGTGGATATCCCATTTTCCCAGCATCATTTGTTGAAAAGACTGCTTACTGAATGGTCTTGGCACTCTTGTCGAAAATCATGTGACTATATATGCAAGATTTTATTTCTGTGCTATCGTATTCTGTTGGTCTATGTGTCTGCCTTTATAGCAGTACTACACTGTGTTGATTATGGTATCTTTGTAATAGGTTTTAAAATCAGGAAGTGTGAGTTCTCCAGTTTTTTTCTTTTTTAAGATTGTTTTGGCTGTTTGGGATCTCTTGAGATTTCATGTGAATTTCAGGATGAGGTTTCCATTTCTGTAAAAAAAAGGTCATTGGGATTTTGATCAGGATTGCACTCAATTTGTAGATTGCTTTGGGTAATATTGACATTTTCACAATATTAGGTCTTACAATTCATGTGCGTGGGGTATATTTCCATTTATTTATGTCTTCCTTAACTTTTTTCAGCAATGTTTTATAGTTTTTATTGTACAGATCTTTCACTTCCTTGATTGAGTCCTAAGCATTTTATTTTTTGATGTTATGGTAAATGGAGTTGTTTTATAATTTCCTCTTAACATTGTTCATTGTGTATAGAAATGCAGCTGTTTCTTGTGTGTTGATTTTGTTATCTTTTTTTTTTTTTTAAAGATTTTATTTATTTATTTGACAGAGATCACAGGTAGGCAGAGAGGCAGGCAGAGAGAGAGGAGGAAGCAGGCTCCCTGCTGAGCAGAGAGCCTGATGCGGGGCTCGATCCCAGGACCCTGGGATCATGACCTGAGCCGAAGGCAGAGGCTTTAACCCACTGAGCCACCCAGGCGCCCCTGATTTTGTTATCTTGCTGTTTTGTTGAATTTATTAGTTCTAATATATATAATTTAATTATATAATTATTTAATTATATAATAATATAATTTTATATAAAGGAGTGCATCATCTGTAGACAGATAATTTTACTTCTTCCTTTCCAATTTAGATGTCTTCTGTCTTTCTTTTTTTTTTTTTCTTGCCTAATTACTCTGGAATTTCCAGTACTGTGTCGAAGTGGTAAAAGCAGGTAGCCTTGCCTTGTTTCTGATTTTAGAGAAAAGTTTTCAGTTTTTTGCCATTGAGTGTGATGTTTGCTGTGGGTTTTTTATATTTGGCTTTTATTATGTGGAGGTTGTTTCCTTTATTCCTATTAATTTTAGTGTTTTTATCATGAGAAGGTATTGAATTTTGTCAGATGCTTTTTCTGCATCAGTTGGGATCATCATGTGGGATTTTTTTCCTTCATTTTGTTGATGTGGCATATTGCATTGTTTGATGTTCAGATGTTGAACTATACATGCATTCCAGAAATAAATTCTACTTGGTTGTGGTGTATGATCCCTTTAGTGTACTGTTGAGTTTGGTTTGCTCATATTTTTTTGAGGATTTTTACATCAATATTCATCAAGATATTGGCCTTTTCTTTGGTAATTTTCTTTTCTTGTCATGTCTTTGGCTTTGGTATCAGGACTATGCTCACCTCATAGAATGTGTTAGGTAGTATTCCCTCTTTACTTTTTGGGAAAAGTTTAAGAGGATTGGTATTATTCTTTAAATATTTGGTGAAACTCATCAGTGAAGCCATCAGGTCCAGGGCTCTAATTTGTTGGAAAATTTTTGATTCCTGATTCAATCTCCTTACTATTTATAGGTCTGTTCAGCTTATCTGTTTCTTCATGATTTAATCTTGGTAGTTTTAGTGTTTCTAGAAATGTGTCCATTTCTTGTAGATCTTCCAATTTTTTGATGTATAAGTACCCTCATAATTTTCTTTTGTTTCTGTAGAATTGGTCATAATGCCCCCACTTTCATGTCTGATTTTGGCAATTTGAGTCTTACCTCTTTTTTTCTTAGTCCATCCAGCTAATGGTTGTCAATTTTTTGATATTTTTGAAGAACCAGCTTTTGGTTTCATTGATTTTTTTTTTAATTTATTTTTCTGTTCTCTATTTCATCTATCTCTACTCTGATCTTTCTTTCCTTCCTTCTGCTAGCTTTGGGATTAGTTTGTTGTTCTTTTGTCTAGTTCCTTAATTTGTAAAATTAGGTTGTTGGTCTGAGCTCTTTCTCTCTTTTTAAATGTAAGCATTTATAGCTATTAATTCTCCCCTTAGCATCACTTTTGCTGCATTTCATAAGTTTTGGTATGTTGTGTTTTTATTGTCATTCACCTCTAAGTATTTTCTAATTTCCTTTACTATTTCTTCTTTGATCCATTGGTTGTTTAGAAGTATGTTGTTTAATTTCCACAGTTGGTGAACTTTTCAGTTTTTTTCGCGTTACTGATTTCTAACATCATCCTGTTGTGGCCTGAGAAGATGCTCTTTATGATACCTATTTTTAAAAAATCTATCAAGACTTAATTTGTAGCCTAACATATGGTCTATCCTGAAAAATGTCATGTGTGCACTTAGGAAGAATGTGTGTGCTGGTATTGTTGGGTGGAACGTTCTGTGTATAACTGTTAGATCTAGTTGGTTTGTTGTGTTAAGTCCTCTATTTCCTTATTTATCTTATGTCTTGTTGTATCCATGATGATGAGTGGGTTATTGAAGTATCTAACTGTTATTGTAGAATGTCTGTTTATTTCTCCCTGCAATCCTCTCCATTTCTGTTTCATATATTTTGATGGGCTGTCATTGTGTAAATGTTTTTAATTGTTATGTTTTCTCACTCTGTTGAACTGTTAATTAACATTTGTGTCCTCCTTTGTTTCTTCTATAATCACCCCTATGCTCTTTTGGTTACTGTTTGTATGGAATATCTTTTTATGTTCTTTCCTTTTCAATCTGTCTGTGTCTTTGGATCTCAAGTGACTATGTTGTAGATAGCATAATTTACATTGTAAAGTACTGATAAGAAAGGATTTACTTCTGTCATTGTGCTATTTTTTTTTCTCTATGGCTTATAGGTTTTTTTTTTTTTTTTTTTGGCTTATAGATTTTTATTTCTTCATTTCCTGCATACCTGTCTTTTTTTGTGTGTGTTCAGTTGATTTTTTTGTAATGAAATGTTTACATTCCTTTGTAGTTTTCTTTTGAGTATATTATATAGATATTTTCTTTGTGGTTGCCATGGGGATTACATTTAATATCTTAAAATTATAACATTTTAATTTTAATTTATAGAAGCTTAATTTCAGTAACATAGTGAAAGTATCCTTTACAGCTCTGTACTCACTCCTTTCAGTTAATATCACAGAATTATACCTTACAGATTGTGTGTCCCAAAACATAAACCAGTAATTCTTTGAACTGTGTTGGTCTCCTTGATTATGTAGAAAACAAGATTTAGAATTACTAACCAAAGTTACAGTAATACTAGATTTTATATTAATAATTGTTTTTTCTTTAATTGGTTTCTTAAATGCTATAGAAAACAGAAAGTATAAAGTATTATTATAATAATAATAGCTTTTGTAATTGCTCATGTATTTACCTTAATTGACACCTTTATTTTTCCATATGATTTCAGTTACTGTCTAGTGTCCTTACATTTTACCTTGTAGGACTCCCTTGATCATTTTTTGCAGAGCAGGTCTAGTGGTCATGAACTCCCTCAACTGTTGTTTATCTGGGAATGTCTTGATTTCTCCTTCACTTTTAAAGGGCAGTTCTGTCAGATATAGGATTCTTGATTTTTTCTTTTTTTTTTTTCCTGGTAGCACTTTGAATGTCAGTCCACTGTTTTCTGGGCTCCAAAGTTTCTGGTGAGAAATATGCAGAAAATCTTATTGAGTATACCTTGTATGTGATGATTTGCTTCTGTTGCTGCTTTTAAGATGCATCTTTTATTTTGGCTTTTGAAAGTTTTATTATATCTTGGTTTGGGTGGCTTTGAATTCATTTTTCTTAGAGTTTGTTGAGCTTCTTGAATGTTTATATTCATGCCTTTCTTAAAATTTGGAAAGTTTTCAGCCATTTTTTTTTAAAGATTTTATTTATTTATTTGACAGAGATCACAAGTAGGCAGAGAAGCAGGCAGAAAGAGAGAGAGAGAGGAGGAAGCAGGCTCCCCGCTGAGCAGAGAGCCTGATGTGGGGCTCGATCCCAGGACTCTGGGATCATGACCCAAGCTGAAGGCAGGGGCTTTAACTCACTGAGCCACCCAGGCGCCCTCAGCCATTATTTCTTAAAATATTCTCTCTGCCTCTTTTTCTTTATCTTCTCCTCCTGGAACACCCATGATATCTATGTTGGTCCTTTTTATGGTTTTCCACTGGTCTCTAGGCTCTCTTCACTTCTCTTCAATCTTTTTTCTTTCTGTTCATCAGCTTTTCGTTTTCCTGTTTTAGTGTTATTTTCTAGTCCAGCTTCTTTCTTCTGCCTGCTCACATCTGCCTTTGAATCCCTTCTGTGAATTTTTCACTTCAGGTATTGTCTTCCCTTTCATCTTCAGAATTTCTTTTTAGGTTTTTCTGTCCCTTTATTGATATTTTTATTTTGCTCACACATTGTCTTCTTGAACTTCTACACCTCTTCCTTTAGTTTCTGGCCATCCTTAAGGTAGTTGTTTTAAAGTCTTTGTCTAATATATCTGCCATTCAGTCTTTTTCAGGGACAGAGCTGTTGAATTATTTCTTTCCTTTGAGTGGGCCATACTTTCCTGTTTCTTTGAATGCCTTGTGATGTTTTTATTGAACACTCCCCCAGCATTTTCTGGGTGTCATGTTATTGCTTTAGTTTATTGTTTTTGTGGTTTTGATTGTTGTAAGCTGTCTCTGTGCTTGGGATCAGCCCAAGGTGTGATGTCTTCTCAGGTCTTTTTGAGCCTTTTCTTGGACATGTGCACTTTCTAATTTTCCTCATAGATGCAGCTGTTTTTGAATATTTTGATGTCTGGTTTTAAAAAGGGGAAGAGTGAAAAATGAAGAAAAAAAAATATGAGTCCTTTACATCTGGAAGTCACTTGAGCTGGAGCGGGGAGGTTCGCAACAATGGAGGGAGTTAAAACAATGGCTGCCTGCCTCTCACACCTCTAAAAGCAGAAGTAGCAATCAGCTATCAGAGCACAGATCTCCCAAATTAAGGGGACAGAGCCCTTTTGTGCCCACCCTGATCCCATAAGCTGTGTGTAATCTGCTTCAGGAATAGGTGCACAGCTGCCTGCCATGAGGCTGCGGATGGGCTAGGTAGACACTGCTGTCCTAGGAGCTAAAACTAACCACAATTTACACTTCAGGCTTTCCCCTGGAAGCTGAATGCCTTCAATAGACTCCAGAGTTCCAAAATAGTTACATCAGACAGATTCTACCAGTGCAGTTGTCTAGGTGGGGAGACAGATTACTGATGCTTCCTTCTTGGCATCTTCCCAGAATCCTCTATTTTTTGTTTTGTTTTTATATTTATTTTTATTATCTAGCAATAAAAAGTGAGTTATGTTTTTAAATCAAATTTTCTAGCTTTGAGAGCTATGTGGTTAATTTTTTCTTCCTATTTATTCATGTTCTGCCTATGGTTTGACTCTGACATTTTAATTTTTTTTCTTTAAGGTCAGTCCAGCTTGATTCAGTAGCAAAACAGATAAGTGAGTTACCTATTTTTCACAAAACAAAGTTCTGGTTTTATGTTTTTGTTTTTTGGTTTTTTTTTTTGGTTCACCCAAACAAGTATATTTTGAGTGCTGATGAGATGAATACTGACCCTCAAAAAGGTACCTTCCAGTTACCTATAATCTTTATGATGCTTAATCTATTGTGCAAATTTGTGCTCTGTAACCTAAAAAAGGATCTTTTTTAAGGCCATTAAATTCAGATGGTGGCTACTATATTAGGACTATTTCCATTATCACTGAAGGAAACCCTGTTTAAACTAACTTATGCAGAAGAGAGAGCTGGTTGACTCATGTAACTGAGAAATACAGGGGTAAAGTTTGGAAGCATTTGCAACCTAGGGGTATAGAAGTACTTAGATTGGCCAGGCCGAGGTCCTATGCATGTGGCTGTACCTGTAAGGGCTATAAGTAGTCACTGCTGTTGTAACACTTGGAAGAAGGGTTCTGTAATCAGGAGAACAAAGTGCAAATAGGTGTCATTGAGCTCCTCTCCTCCTCTTTTCTCCCTCATTTTTTATTGAGAACTTGCCCCGTGCACTCTTCTGAGAATTCTGTATGTATCATTTCACCTGAAATCTTGCAACAACCACATGAAGTAGGTATGGTTATATCCATATTTTCACAGATGGCCAAACTAAGACATGGTAAAGGAAGTACTTTGCTTAGGATCATGCAGCAAGTGGTATGTTTCAAACTCAGGCCTATTAGTTCCAAACTGGTGCTCTTAATCAGTACTCTTTCTTTTCCCCATTCCATGAATTTTAAAAATATGCTTTACCACACATGGTAATATTAGCCTACATTCTAGAAAAAGGCACATACATTCTATCCAAAGTCCCATCCAGGTGGGGCTTATATAGGCAAACTGGGCAGAGCAGGAAGCTGCTTCCCAGGGAGTATATGGTGGTGCTGCTGCCTTCTTCCCTTTGCTTTGAAGTCTTGTGTTCTTCTGGTTTGCTTGTGCTGCTTAGAAGCCCAGTTCCTCCAGTTGGTCTGTTTACCCAGACCCAGCCAGTTCTATGGACTCCTAGGGTCACTTCCTTTCCTTAGATGATCTTAGTTCTACATTGTGGTTCCCCATGGTACTGCCTGGAATGTCTGTGGGGTGACTCCACTGGGCAGGTCTAGTAGTAGCCTTGACATTCCTGATTAATTCCCTTTTTCACCCCCTAAGAATGCGTATGTTTATTGTTCACTTTTGAATATCCACTGTCCTAAAATTCAAAAACAAAGAGACTTCTGACCAAGTTTGAATAACAGGAACCAAATTTACCTCCTGCATGTACAACTAAAATCAATCTCATCAAACCTATGAGACAGTGGTGTGCAGATGTAGTGAAGCTGTCACTGTAAGCCCCTGATCCCTGCAAAAGGGAAAAAAACCCAAGTGACCTTACAATGGCCCCAGCTCTGTTCTTGGAGGAACTTCCAAATTATAGCCAAGCAGTGGGGCCTGTAAGTGGAGCACCGTAGTCTCCCTGGGCAGAGCCATTAGAACTGGGCAGCCATGGAGGCCAAGGACCTGCAGTCCAGAGAGGGGAGCGCTGCATGGACCACAAGGAAAGAACCCTCTGAAAAGAGCCAGGGACCCATCAACTGCAGCTTGCACAGGGCCATGTGTTATTCATGTTCCCACCAGCCAAAGTGGAAAAAACTTGATAATTTATGGAATAGCAGGTAGAATCCTCAGAAAGGTACTGCCTCATGAGTGGAACAAATTAGGCCTAGACTTATCGTGGCTCTGGTCCCTTTTAAAAAGAGGGCCTCTCTCAAGTATGGTTTCTTAACAGTGGCGCTGGTTTTGTTTTTTGTTTTTAGGTTATAAGTTTATAGAACAATTGTGTTCTATAAAGTACAAAGAGTTCCTATAAATCCCCTTTATCCTCTCACAGTTTTCCCTGTTATTGACATCTTTTATTAGTGTGATACATTTGTTACAATTGATAAGATCATATTATTAACTCAAGTCCTTAGTTTACATTAGGGCTTCCTCTGTGTTGCACTGCCTATGAGTTCTGACAAATGTATAATGGGAGGGATCCACTATGACAGTGTCGTACAGCATCATTTCACTGCTGTGACAGTCCCCGTGCTCCATGTCCTCATCCCTGCTGTCTCCTCCCGCTCCCCCATCCCTGGCAACCGCTGATCCTTTACTGTCTCCATAATTTTCCCTTCCCATAATGTCTTGTAGTAGGAGTCATAGTGTGTAGCCTTTTCAGATTGGCTTCTTTCACTTAGCAAAATGCATTTAGGGTTTCTCTATGTCTTCTCATGTTTTGGTAGCTCATTTCTTTTTAGTGCTGTTAATTCTGTTGTGTAGAATTTAAAAAATTTATTTTTTTAAATTCATTCACTTGTTCATTGTTTATTTATCCATTCCCCAACTGAGGACCTCTTGTTTGCATCCAGGTTTGACAATTATGAATAAAGCTGTTGGGAATATTTATGTGCAGGTTTTGTATGGACATGTTTTCAACACATTTGAGTATATACCAAGGAGTGTGATTGCTGGATCGTATGATAGAAATATGTTTAGTTTTGGAAGAAACTGCCAAGGTATCTTTTAAAGTGGCTTGAATCATTTGCATTCCCACCAGCAATGAATGTCAGTTCTGTCACTCTACATCCTTGCCAGCATTTGGTGTTGTCAGTGTTTTGGATTTTGGCAATTCTGATAGGTGTGTTGTGGCATCTCATTGTTGTTTTAATTTGTATTTCCCTGATGACATGTAATGTGTAGCACATCTTTTCATATTCTTATTTGCCATCTGTATGACTTCTTCGGTGTGGGGTTTAGCAGACCTTTCGTTTACTTTTTTATCAGGTTGTTTCTTGTCTTGCTGTGGAGTTTCAAGAGTGTTTTGTTTGTTTCAGATACCAGTTTTTATCAGATATGTGTTTTACAAAGTTTTGCTTCTAGTCTGCAGCTTGTCTTTTCATCCTCTTAACAGTGTCTTTTGCAGAGCAGAAGTTTTTAATTTTAATGGAGTCCAATTTATCAATTCCTTCTTTCATGGATTGTGCTTTTGATGTTATCTCTAAAAAGACATTGTCAAACCCAAGGTCACTTAGGTTTTCTCCTGTATTATCTTCCAGGTGTTTTATAGTTTTGTGTTTTACATTTAGGTCTGCGATGCATTTTGAGTCAATTTTTCTGAAAGGCATAAGGTCTGTGTCTAGATTTACTTTT
This sequence comes from Lutra lutra, assembly GCF_902655055.1. NCBI lineage: Eukaryota > Metazoa > Chordata > Mammalia > Carnivora > Mustelidae > Lutra > Lutra lutra. Next base: position 121,893,858 of record NC_062280.1, on the reverse strand, counting down.
TGCATGTAGGTGTCCTGTTGTTCTAGCACCATTTGTTGAAAAGACTATCCTTTCTCCTTTTTAGCATCTTTGTTCCTTTGTCAGAGATTAGGTGACTATATTTGTTTGGGTCTACTCTGTTCCATTTTTCTATTTGTATATTCTTTTGTTAATTCCACACTATTTGGATTACTAGAGCTTTTTTTTTTTTTTCTTCCTCTTCAATATTGTGTTTATTCTTCTGGGTCTTTGCCTCTCATATAAACTTTAGGATGAATTTGTCGAAATCCACAAAATAATTTGCTGGGGTTTTGACTGATAGAGCAATCAATCTATAGATCACACTGGGAAAAGTTGACAGCTTAGCAATAGTTTTCCTATCCATGGTCTTGGAATATCTCTTTACTTATTTAGATCTTTGCTTTCTTTCATCAGAGTTTTGTAGTGTTCCTCATATAGATCTTGTTAATTTTTACAGTTTTATTTTTTATGCAAGTATAATTAATATACAGTATTCTATTAGTTTCAGGTGTACAATATAATGATTCAACAGTTCTCAGTGCTCATCGTGATAAGTGCATTCTCAATCCTCTTTATCTGTTACACCCATCTTCCAGTTTTTTTCTCTGTATTTAAAAGTCTTTTTTTTCAACAATAACCAAACTGTGCAAAGAGCCCAAATGTCTATCAATTGATGAATAAAGAATGTATATAGACACAATGGAATATTACTCCTCCATCAAAAGAATGAAATCTTGCCATTTTCAGTGATGTAGATAGAACTAAAGGGTATTGTGCTACATGAAGTAAGTTAGACCGAGAAAGACTAATACCATGTGATCTCACCCATATGTGGAGTTCAAGAAACAAAACAGATGAACATGTGGGAGGGGGGAAAAGAGAGGGAAACAAATCACTAGAGACTCTTACAGATAGAGAACAAACTGAAGGTTGATGGAGGGAGGTGAGTGGGGGATGGGCTAGATGGGGGTTGAGTGGGTATTAAGGAGGGCACTTGTTATGATGAATATGAGTATTGTATGTAAGTGATGAATCATTGAGTTCTACTCCTGAAACCAGTATTCACTGTGTGTTGACTAAAATTTAAATGAAAACAATAAAAAAATAAGTCTTTTTTGGTCTGCCTCTTTTTTGTTTGTATGTTTGTTTTTAAATCTGACATATGAGTGAAATCATGTGGTATTTGTCTTCTTCTGACTTTTCACTTAGCATTGTATATATAACCTCTAGGCCCATGCATGTTGTTGCATATGGCAAGATTTTATTATTTTTTTTATGCTGAGTAGTGTTCCATTACACACACACACACACACACACACACACACACATACCTATATATATCTATATATATATATACATATACCTACATACATATATATATTTATCTGTGGATGGATGGATACTGTATTGCTTCCATATCCTGGCTATGGTAAACAGGGATGCAATAAACATGGAGCATATATATTTTTGAATTAGTGTTTTCATTTTCATTTTCTTTGGGTAATACCCTGTAGTGGCATTACTGGATCATAATGGTAATTCTATTTTTAATTTTTTGAAGAACCTCCATACTGTTTTCCACAGTGGCTGCACCAGTTTACATTTCCACCACCAGTACACAAGGGTTCGTTTTTCTCCACATCCTCATCAACGTTTGTTATTTCTTGTGTTTTTTATTTTCGTCATTCTCATTGGTGTAAGGTGATGTCTCATTGTCGTTTTGATTTGCATTTCCCTGATAATGAGTGATGTTGAGTATCTTTTCATGTATCTCTTGGTCATCTATGTCTTCCTTGGAAAATGTCTATTGAGGTCCTCTGCTCATTTTTTAATTGGATTATTTGGGGAGTTTTCTTGGTGTTGTATAAATTCTTTATATATTTTGGATATTAATCCCAATAATATATAATGCATTATATATATATTTTGGGATTACCTTGATCCCAAAACCAGGCAAAGACCCATTAAGAAGGAGAATTATAAACCAATATCCCTGATGAATATGGAGGGTATAATTCTCAACAACATCCTAGCTATTAATAGGATTCAACAGTACATTAAAAGGATCATCTATCATGACCAGGTGGGATGCTCTAATTAAAAAAAAAATGTTTTTTCTTCTCATTACTTTGGATTTAATTTGTTCTTCTTTTTCTAGTTTCCTAAGGTATAAGCTTAAATTATTGACTTTAGATCTGTCTTCTTTCTAGTATATGTATTAATTGCTTTGACTGTTCTTATAAGCATTGCTTTAATTGGATCCCACAGATTTGTATAAGTTGTATTTTCATTTTCATTTTGTCCAAATATTTTAAAATTTTCCTTGAGCCTTCTTTTACCCTGTGTTAGTGAGAAGTGTGTTGCTTAATCTCTAAATACTTTGGTCTTTTCCAACTATCCTTCTGTTATTGATTTCTAGATTAATCCAGTTGTGGTCTGAGAGCATTCATTGTATGATGTCTGTTCTTTTAAATTGTTAAGATGTATTTTATTTCCCACAATGTGGCCTCTCTTGGGTAATATTCCTTGTGATCTTCAGAATAATGTATATGCCACTGTTGTTGGATAAACATTGCCTGGATGTCTATTATATTCATTTAATTGTTGGTGCTCTTCAGTTCAACATGTCCTCACTGATTTTCTGCCTCTTGGATCTGCATTTCTGACAGGTGGATAGTGAAGTCTCCAGCTATAATACTGGATTCATCTGTTTCTCCTTGTAGTTCTATCAGTTTTTACCTCACGTATTTTGATGTCCAGTTAAAATGCATTAAGACAGTGAGGATTGTTATGTCTTGTTGGAGAATTGACCCTTTTATCACTGTGTAATGCCCATCTTCATCTCTGATTACTTTGTTTTCTCTGACGGCTGCTCTGATTGGAATTAATGTAGCTATTCCAACTTTCTGTTGCTTAGTGTTGGCATGGAATTCCTTCTCCATCCCTTTACTTTTAAGCTACCTGTGTTTTTACAATTGAAGTCAGTTTCTTACAGACGACAAAGAATTGGGTCTTGTTTTTCTCAACTTCGCTATTTTAATTGTAATATCCAGACCTTCGATGTTTAAAGTGATTAGTTATATAATTGGGTTAATATATAGCATATCACCATGTATGAATAACACATATTTCTGTTCTTTGCCCTTACACTTTCTCCCTTTTCTTTAATTGTCTTCCACTCTTCTTTTTCTGCCTTATGGTTTATTTGAGTGCTTTATATGACTCCAGTTTTTATCCCCCCTTTTTCCAGTTTTTAAGCATTGTCCTGACATTTACACTCTAAGTCCATCTCAGATCATACTGCACTGCTTCATGGTTTGTGAAGGTAGCCAGTACTTCTGTTTAGTTCCTCTTAACATTGCTCTCCTGGATTTCACTTATCTATAACTATAATCTCCTCATACATTGTCACTATTATTATTCTGATGAAGCTGTTATGCATTAGGTCATTTAAAAATAAGAAATAAAAAGATTTGCTTTTATATCTTCCGTTTATTCCTTCTCCAGCCCTCTTGTTTTCTCACATAGATCCAAGGTTCTGACTTCCATCATTTTCCTTCTTGAAGAACTGTTTTTAGCATTTCTTACAAGTCTACCAGTGAGAAATTCCCTCAATTTTTGTTTGTTCAAGAAAGTCCTTATTTCTCCACCGTTGAAGGGTAATTTTGTTGGAAACAGAATTCTAGGTTTGTGGGTTTTTCATTTCAATTCTTTAAGTATTTTCTACGATACTCTTTTCTGTTGCATAGTTCCTGAAGAGAATGTAGATGTAATTCTTATTCTTGCTTCTGTACAGGTGAGATGCTTTTTTCCCTCTCCATCTTCTTGGAGATTTTTTTCCTTGTCTATGATTTTCTGCAGTTGAAATATGGTATTCCCAAGTGTGTTTTCCACCCTGCTTGGTGTTTGTCCTTCATTTGGAAAGTTCTCAGCCATTATTACGTCATATATTTCTTCTGTTCCTTCTCTCTCTATTCTCATTCTGTAATTCCCATTACATATACATTTCATCTTTTGTAATTATCCCACAATTCTTTGGGTCTTCTCTTCTTTTTCATTCTCTTTCTCTTTGCATCATACTCTTGAAAGTTTTTACTGACATTTCTTCAAGGTCACTGATGGTTTCCTGGTCATGTCCAGTCTACTGATAAGCATTTCCTTTGATTCTTTTTTTAGTTCCCCTCTCTCTGTTACATTTACCCATGAATCTTGTGTTTTATTTTTGTTTGTCTGTTTGTTTGTTTAGAACCCTTGGCATGTTAATCATAGTTGCTTCTGAATTCTCAGTCTGGTTATTCTAACATTTCTACATACATGAATCTGGTTCTGGTGATTGTTTCTGTTTCTTCAGACTGTGGTTTTGGTCCTTTATTGTGACTTGAAATGGTTTGATTTAAGTTGGACATGAAGTACTCACTGGCTGGGAGTTAGTTAGGCTGTGTTTCCTTTTGCAGTAGCTGTGGTGTCGGAGGCTGAAGTTTTATCCTTTCCCGACCCCTCCCCACCCCTTCCTACCTACCTACCTACCTACCTACCTACTTACCTACCTACTTATAGTCTCTGATGTTGTATTTGGGTTTCTCTGGGGACTTGTACTTAAATAAGATCTGACATGTGCAGTTTTTCAGTTGTATTCACCTGTTATTTTATAGGATCTCCATTGCTGTGGTGGTGAAGGGGGGTGGGAAGGATTCATTCTAAAGTTCTGTCATTAGGTCTCAGTCTGTTATAGAGCTGGTGCCCCTCAGCTCTGACTTTTGTAAGGGCTTTTCAGTTTGCCTTCCCTGCTTTGATGAGAGGGGGGATTGGGTTGGGTATTTCTTTCTTCTAAGTAAGTTAGGCTCTGGTAAGACAGTTTCTTTTGAGGGCAACCTTGTTAAGAATAGCAGAATGCTCTGGTGTATTTCAAAATGGCTGTTTTTTCCTTCTCCCTGTTGGAAGCATTGAGAGAATCTTTCTCCATCTTTACTGTGAGAACCTGGTAGGGCTCCTGGAGGTAAAATTAAAATGTGGGGGATCCCCCCCCTTAAACTGGGCCTCCCTGGAGTTTTTAAATCTCAGATTTGTCCACACTTAGCCTCTAATTTGTCAACTGTAGTTTAAATTTTCCTACCTCAGTGCTAGTCCACACTGGAGAGTTCTGTAAGTTGTGATTCTCTGTATTTGCCTGCTTGTCTTTACACATTTGGGGGGCGGCAGTTTGCTTTGTGACCTCAGCTCTCTGCTGGATACAAGAGGAGACGTTGACTTTTTAGTTTCTTGAGGATTTTACTTGTTAGGATGGAATAATGCCTTCCAGGTTCCCTATATGCTGAAACAGACACCAGAAGCCTCCATTTTTTCCTGTTTTTACAACATATTTTCTCCCCCTTTTCCATGATGTCCCTTTCTTTCGTGCCCTAACAGCTCTGACTTTTCTTCTCTGTCTTCCTTTTTATCTCTTCATCTGGAAGATCGCTGCTGGCCCTCTTTTCACACTGTACCACCCTTTTCTAGTAACCCCTCTCCTTCTACAGCTCTAATTAACACCTGAGCAATGAAGACTCAGTCTTAACTGAGTGTCTGACATCTTATGGGCACTTCACAGTCAGTGTCTTCAGAACTGAATTTATTTTCCATGACCTACCTCTTTCTCCACAACTGCACCCCACCCTCCTTTCTTCTCCCACAAACATACCTGTTGGGTTGGTGGCTCCAGGAATGCAGGAGGAACAATAGAAATGACTGCTGTGCCGCCATCTTCCAGCCCCCTTCCCCCTCTTCCTCAACCCTTGACTCTCCGGTCAAAAGGATGTATGGCCAGGTCACGCCTCCATAGGTAACCCGATACCTATGCAGGAAACAGAAGTATCAGGACCCTCCACCCCATACCCTCTGATCACCAAATACCCTACCATATATGGATGTGAGCCCATGCCCCTGCCTTGGCCCGATAAAGACCCCCGCTGACTCCCTCCCAGCGCGACTTCCCTGACTCCGCTTTCCAGAGTCATGGAAACCTCGCCTGAGGTTGCCCACCTCCTCTCGGCGCGACTTTCCTGGCCCCCCTTCTCCTGAGCCCTGAAACTTCACTGGAGAGTGCCTTTAATAAATCTTGCCTTGTGCCTACCTCATCTGGTGTCGTGTTTATCCTCGCCTATAAACCTTACAATACCCATCTCCTCCCTTCTTTTTAACTGCTTAGTGCTCTGATTAAATGCCTCTGCCACCCCAACCATTTGGCTCAAGCCAGAAACCTGTGTATTGTTCTAGACCATTCTTACTCACTCACACAGTCTGCAACATTTCATCTCAAAGAGAAACATTTTCATCTCAAAGAGAAACAACTTCATACCTGCCTCCTCATCCTTGATCCCACTGCCTTTGCTTATATTCAGACCCTTGTTTACTGTTTGTTCTCCCTGCCTCTCCTGCATTCCTCCCTCCACACTGTCAGCCTTGCAGTGTTCCAGAAAGCATCAGATTGCTTCTCTGTTGCCTACAAAAGCAGTCTTCCATGTCTCCCGCTCTGTGAACAATTCACTGAGATTGTGCATTAGAAATTTTGCTCAGATTTATTTTTATTTCAACTTGTAAAAAGGTATCCTTTTTTTTGCTTTTAAAATGTAGTAGAATATAATTTATAAATATATATATATATAACATATATATATAATATATATATATATATAAAGTTGAATAGTTAAAAATTCTTTTAATGATTTGGCTGCATAATGAAGAAGTTGATAGACCACATGCCTACAATGTGAAATCCCAATCCCTCAGGTTTATGTGTGAAGCCCTCTGTTCTCTGGACCCTGCCCACATGTGTCTAGACTCCCCTCCCTCTCTTTTCCCGTTGATCCCCTCCATCATGAACTGGCTCATATTTAGCCACTGGTTTAGGAGTTTCCAGGCTGTTTCATGACTTCACACTGTTGCTTCTCCCTGGATTACCCTTATTACTCCTTCTCGCTGCCCTTAATCCTTATCCCCACCCCACCCAGCAGACTCCTGTTTCTGAATTCCTTTCTGACCCCTTCCTGTTTCTATCCTCTCTTCCACAAGGGAAGTCATCATACCCATACCTCTTGCTGTCCTGCTCTCTGTGTCCTTCCCTCAGTCCTCTGACTGTGTCTCTAGTGCCAGCTCTGCTGCTGCTCCAGGAGGAGACCAGAATTGTCTGTCCACCTCTCTGCCTCCTTCACGGTGAACTCCTTAGAGAGACACGCCCCTCGTTCCTTACCTCCAGCAAGCAGTAGGCTTCTTCAGAGCCTGCACAAGTATATGGATCCCTGAGTGAAGACACTGAACTGCTGACATGTATCTTTCACTAGTGAGATTCTGTTTTTATGAAAAGTTGATCAGGAATTAAGTTGTAAACTTGTGGATTTCGGTAGTCAAAATTTCTTTTGTGGTGTAATTTATACATGCTCACTAAATCCAGTCATCCATTTAGTAATAAGCATATGTTTGTCTATGTTTTGCATCAAAGTTTATATGTATTTTGTTTTTATTTTAATTAATTAATTTTTCTTGAAGTATAGTTGGCACACAATATTATGGTAGTTTGTGGCATCCATCATAGTGATATGACAGGTTTATGTGTAATGCTATGCTCATCGCAAGTGTGGCTACCTTCTGGCACCCTAGGTATATATTTTGTTAATTCCAGAGAGTAGAAATAGAATAAGCACCTACAATTACTCTAGAGCCATTCTTTCTACTGTGGTCATAAAGTTTGGCCTGACCTAGTGACTCAGAAGTGACCGTTCACATCACATATTCTGGATGTGGTTTTGGCTTATGTTGGAAGAGGGCATAAAAAGCCATTTTTGAATGAAGAATAATTAACCGTGCCAGTACGTTATGCTTTATTTAAGGTATTTAACTGTAAAACAGATGAGTTAAGATCTGATTGTCAGTGTTTCAGAGACTTTTTCCATTAACAAATATTTTACTAGAGGTAAGATTTAAATTCACTTAGTATGCTTCAGGACTTGAGTTTGTTTACTATTTATGTGATATAAGACATTTTTTTAAGAAAACAACATACTTCATATTTCATTATTGCTCAGATATCTCATTATTGGTCAGATTCTGTCTGTAGGTATGCATAAAGGAATGTGTGTGATGTGGGTAATTGAGATAGATGGGTTGTTTAAGTCAGCGCAAGTAAATAACTTGCGAAGGATGAAGTTTAGGGAATGGTGTGTCTACCTTAATTACTCATTACTGATACTACTCTTATACTAAGAATTACTACTTACCACTCTTACTGCTCAGAATAATTAGATTGCCTTTCTTCTGAAAATCCCTCAAAAGATAGAGATGTACCTTTTTGTTTTCAATCCTTTGTTTTACCTACCATGATCCTAAATTTTAAATGAATAAATTGAAATAAACAAAAATGCTATTGAACCTCTCTTCTTTCTTTTAGGTATAATATTGAGCCCAGTTTATATTGCCCATTTTTCTCCCTTGGAGCATGCATGGAAGGCCTAAATATTTTGTTTACCAAACTGTTAGGAATTACATTGTATGCAGAGCAGCCTGCGAAAGGAGAGGTGTGGTGTGAAGATGTTCGCAAACTGGTAAGCATTCAGTGAGTGTAGAGTTGCACTCCTTTATCTCTAGGGTTTGGTAATCAAGTTAATAGCAGTTTTATCCTCAAGGCAGCTTTGCCATGATGGGAGTGTGGCTCACTTTACTTCCGTTTCCTGGAAAGTCCAAGTCATTGCTTCTGACTTAAAAAAAACTCATTTTTCTCTAAAATCAACTGATAGAAACATATACTAGCAGAGTGAATTTTCTGAAAAAAAATTTTTTTAGGGACTTGACAGAAAGTTGAATCTTTGTATGTTGACAAATTCTGGTTAAAGAGAAATTTGTCATTACTTTTCATATTCCTGCAGTGCTCAGTGTCCCTTTTGGTTAATTGCAGAATTTATTACATCTGTCACTTTTCTTTTCTTTTTTTTTTTTAACCACCTTCCCATCTTGTGGGAGCTTATATTTTATAGTATATTGATTTATATCCCGTGTTGTGACCTCAAGCCTGGCGTCCACCCCTTCTCCTGTTAGGACCCACTTTATTTGCGATATCAATATGTTCATTTTTTCTTGATAAGATTATGAGGATTTATGGACTTACCATCACAAAGGCTCTGTGTTGCTGTTACTCTGTTTTACCTTCTGCCTATATGCATACCACACTATTTCAAGGGAAGGAAGATCTCTGATGGTCTCCTGGCTGTGTTCTGTGAGAGTGGAATAGGCATGGTGATAGAATTGAAGGGTAGAGTGGGAGCACGCTTTATCTTATCACTGCACTGATTACCTGATAATCTGTGCATTGTGTACTTCACAAAGTGGTGGAGACTGATAGAGTGCAGAGATAAACTGGTAAGAGTGAAAGGACAGAAGGCAAGTAATGAAAAGCTTTCCCCATTAGAGTATGAGCCCACCAGGCTTCCCCCACTAGAGTTCGAGCCCGCCAGGCTTCTGCCGCTGTGGGGTGTGGGCCCCATTGTGTGTGGGGCAGCACTCTTTGCCAGTTTGGTTAACTGCTTTGCCAGTTTGGTTCACTGCCTTGCCAGTTTGGTTCACTGCTGGTATCTGAATGCCTTGATAAATTCCAAACACCTACTTGGTGCTTAAGAGATACTTGTTGAACTAACGAATATATGCCTGCACGAAGTTGTAGTGCATAAAGCTGAGGTTCTCTGTGGCAGAATCCTCAAGTTGTGACAAGACAAAGGAGGCAAGCTGGAGGCCAGCTGTTGAGCTCTCCATGAGCCGTGTGTCTTGTATAGGCCCAGTTTGAGGGAAGAGCATAAATAATGATATTACTGATCTTCAGCTGAAGCCAGAAGCAAACTTCTGTTATATCTGAATTCAGGGGTTAGAATTTGGGGGCTTATATCTACATTTAGATCTAAATTAAGATTTAGATCTAGAACTGTCAAGCCAGCACTTGTTTCCAGGTGTGTGGGGGAGGTCTGTGAACAGTCTGAAGAGCTGGGTTTGGTCTCGGTGTTGTGAGGCACTGGCAATTGGGACAAAGGGCTCAAACAAGAAGGGTTGCCTCTTCTGGACAGAATCCCTAAATCAAATTCTTCTGAGAGATGAGGGGACAATAGATAATTTATTTTTAGATCATGTGGGATGTAGAAAGTAATGAAATGTCTGTAGTTATGGCTATGGATATTTTATATTTAGATTCTTGTTAGGGATGTGTTTCCACTTTGAGAGTTTCTGATGGCTTCATTCATCACTAAATGTAATTTTTTTCCAGGCTGTGGTTCATGAATCTGAAGGATTGTTGGGGTACATTTACTGTGATTTCTTCCAGAGAGCAGACAAACCACATCAGGTGATGCTTTATGTGACTTTATGTTTCCATAAAAGTCACTTTATGTGGCTCAGTGTTTCCAGGACTCAGTTTCAATTTCGCCATCCAAACAATGAGAGAGCTGCCTCAACGGGTTATTGTGAAGAATAAGTGATACAATGATGTGAATCTCAGCCTGTTAGAGAAAATTACTCCAAATTTCCCCCTTTGTGATAGAGTTCATTGCTTCTGAGCGATAAAGACAATAGATATGAGAAGTGTCTCCACATGTGGAAGGGGTACAGTAAACATTAGCATCCCTCCCCAGAGTAGCTCAGCGTCTGTCCCCTTCCTACTTGCTTGTGTACAGTTATCTAGAGTTAGAGCATGTGGATCTAAGCTGGTATAACATCACCTCAATACATATTTATAGAGTGAATGAATGAATGAGTCAACACAAGCACAAGGTGGTACTGGTATTTTAAAAAACTTAAAAATTCTAGCAAAATAAAAAATATTAGGAAAAAGTGTCTATAACAAAATAAATAGAAGAATGGAATTAAGGTAAATTTGAACTGAGATGTCTTGGTGTAACTTTATATTCATTGAAACTGTTTCTTATTCTTCAGATCACCTAATATGCTCTTCTCTGGTTATGGTTTCTGATTCTTCCAGGATTGTCATTTTACAATCCGTGGAGGCAGATTAAAGGAAGATGGAGACTATCAGCTCCCAGTTGTAGTTCTTATGCTGAATCTTCCCCATTCCTCAAGGAATTCACCAACTTTATTAACTCCTGGAATGATGGAAAATCTCTTCCATGAAATGGGACATGCCATGCATTCTATGCTGGGTCGTACTCGTTACCAACATGTCACTGGTGAGTCAAAAGAGGGGACTTCTGTTTAACAACCATCTTCTAAAAACTTGTGTTTTATTTTAAACTGGAGCAAAAGGCACTTTATTTAGAAAAATCTGACCATTTAACATTGTCAGGTGGTTATTTTTGTAGGTTGCCTCACCTTGTCCTTCTAGTTGTTATTCAACCAGATCATCTGATATCTTTCTGCTTCCTTGCTAATGGTTCTCACTTGTCTTCTGAGTTTGCACTTTCACATTTTATCTTATTCATATGGATTCAAAGTTTTTGGCTATATGTGTTGGAATAAATAAGTGTCTCCTTAGTACCTAGCACAGAGTTAGTGAGTAAGTGAAAGGATATTGCCTCTTTTTTCTCCAAAATCAGTTAGAATACATACGAAAGCATGTTGAAAAAATATTTCCTAAGCTTTTCCCCTGTATAAGATGACAGTTTTTCATGCTGGTGTGTGGCCATAGTTGATGATATTATATGCAGACTTTCCTCTTTGTTGTCTCATCTTGAATCTTAGGCTCACTATCCTATATGGTCAGCTCTAGATCACCTGCTAAATTGCTTTCATTTAGTTATTTATTAACTACTTTGTTTACGTAATATTTTGGGGGAGAAGAAGATACTTAAAAAGACTGTAGATGAGCTGGACAGAATCATAAAATGTCACCAAAAAGTTCTTACAGGATTTGTCGCTTTAAGTTATTTTAAGTTTCAAATACAGCTTTTTTTTGCATTGGCTTTTCCTATAAGAAGCAAACAATGGTTTTAAAAAAGGTACTTTTAAAACAAATGAAGGATATGGATAAAGAGAAAGTGGTATCTCTTTATACTATGGAACAGTACTGAGCCATAAAGAATGAAATCTTGCCATTTGCAACAACATAGATGGAGCTAGAGGGTAATATGCTAAGTGAAATAAGTCAGACAGAGAAAGACAAAAAGCAGATGATTTCACTTATTTGTGGAATCTAAAAAACAAATGAACAAACAGACAAAAGGAAACCTACAGATTTTTTAATACAGAGAACAAACTGGTGGTTGCCAGAGGGGAGGGCATGGGAGGATGGGCGACATAGGAGAAGGGGATTAAAAGGTGTTAACTTCCAGTTATAAAATAAGTAAGTCAAGGAGATGAAAAGTATAGCATAGGGAATAGAAGAAACAAACAAACAAAAGTGAAGGATAAAAGCATTTGGTGGGAGAATTTGGTAAATTAATACAAATGGTATATTAATTGTAAGAATGTTTTAATTTGTGTCTCATGTATAACCCAGAATAGCCAAGGATGGATTTGTTTATAGAGGGTTTGAGCCATTGCTTTACAAGGTGTTTTATCCAGCTGTGCAAATATTTTGTTTTACTTTTGATATATAGGAAATATATGGGATTATAATAAACTTTTCTGCAAATATGTGCAATAATTTTATAGAAGTAAATATTGATTTAATGAATTTAATCTTATCATAGTTCATCAGAAGTGCAATAAAAGTTTAAAAGAGTACGTAAAAAGTAAGATAATATTGTGATTTGATTCATGCCAACTCTTCTTCTTTTCCCCCCATTTTAGGGACCAGGTGCCCTACTGACTTTGCTGAGGTTCCGTCTATTCTGATGGAGTACTTTGCAAATGACTATCGAGTGGTTACCCAGTTTGCCAGACATTATCAGACCGGGCAGGTAGGGGAGCTCTACAGTGGTGCAGTTCTCTGCGTGATGGCGGTCAGCTTTCCTGGACTGCTGCGTAACATGCAGCTCCTCAGAACCTGTCACCCTCTCTCAGCGCCAGAATCCTCCCACCTTATTTTATTTTTTTGCAACCAGTATGATCACTGTGTTGAGAGATAGCTGCTCTGTATTCTATGCTATGTCCTCACCCTGTTAGTTCTCACAACCATCCCCTGAGGAAAGTGCTCTGTTCCTGTTTTCCAGATGCGGAAACAAGCGGACTCTGTAGAACAGGCTTTCAAACCAGCCTCGCTTCAGAAAAGCCAGTGGTCTTCCCTCTTACATTTATGCTTCTGAGTATTTGTTCTCTTGGTTTAAATTTTTCCAGTGTTTTGTAAAGCTGAATGGCCTGGCCATATTTTCCCATCATGGCTTGCACAAGAGGTCTGAAAATTCCTTGGCTTCAGGGTTTCAATTTCAATATTGGATTTAAAATGGAAGTTTAAAGAGTTTAAAGTTTTATAAAGCAGGAAGACAATGAGAGATCTCTTGTAACGAGTTGACCATAACCATGACTATCAGTGTAGTGCAGTGTACTGTCCACATGTACTTTATGAAAGATCTTCTTTCCCTTCTGAGAGAACTCCGATTATATAATATCACATAGGTTAGTGTTTCCCCCCCTTAGACTATATCTCCTGGAGTGCAGGTGTGAAATTATAGTCATCTTTGGATCCTCAGCACTTAGAATCCTGCAGTACCTAAGAAGTACTAAAAAGAATTATAAATGAAGGAATGAATGGAACCAGAAGAAGTGCCAACCCACCTTTATGTACGACCCTTTTTCTAATGTGATTTGGCCATTTCTGATTTTGGGGCCTTGATTTCATCTAACTGTTCTTGTCAACTGTAGAATAACAGAGGAGTTTCTGGCTAACTAATCTGACGTCTTCATCATAATCTATCTCCATTATTAAGGTGACAGAATTGAGATACTGGTGATCCACTGGCCATGTGTCCATTAACCCACAGAGATAATGGGGCCAATAATGGAAACATGAGCCATCGAATAATAGCACAGGCTGCCCATGGGTTCACATTTTGGGGGGACCTGACTAAGTCCCCCCTTTGGTGCTTGCTCCCCTGTCCCCCCTGCGCCTGTTGTAGGGGAGGAGAGCACACTGCACGTTGGGTCAGAGCTACACACACAGCGCACAGGACCATAAAGGAGAGCTGTGAACTTTGCCGGGGGTGCCGGGAGAGGGTATGTGCGGGAAGTGCTGGAGGAGCCAGGTCTGGAAAAAAATATGTAAAGGGGGTAGTTTGCCAGTTGGCTCTCAGCAGCCCCCTTTCCATCTCATTAAAATATATTTATTGAGAACACGGAGGACATACATAGTTCCTTCGGTCAGGAAGTAGTTATTGAGTTTTTATTATGTACCAGGCACTGTTCTCAGCATCTGAGAAATAGCCAGGAGTAAGTGAGACAGTATTCTAACACTCAAGGTCTTTAAATCTCAGGGGAACTAAGACAGAGCTGAAGACAAGGTTATTCCAGTCCAAAGGGAAAAGCCTGTAAAAATGGAAAAAATCGGAGACCATGGCAAGATGCTGGTAGTGGTAAGAGCAGAAGGAGGAGAAAGGGGAGACAAAAAAAGACACTGGAATATTCTGGTTTCTAGGGTTCGCTCCCAGTCTCTTCAGTCCTCTTGCGCCTACACACTTTTTAATCCCAGCTCATGTACTAGACCACTGTTTGTGACTTGACTAGTTTTCTTGGCAGTGTTTACACTGAGCTTTGCTATGACACTTCCTCTTGGGAGTTGTGTCTGGTCTTCTTGGCTCTCTGACAACTCTGCCTCAACCCATTTTCTCATTAGCCTTTGGCGGACAGCTTCCTTGGTTCCATCTTTGAACTCCTGTCCTCGCTCAGCTCTGAGCAGGGCTTAAGTGAGGGCTTGCAAATATGTAGTGAAGTGACGGTGAAGGCCAGAATGAAGGCAATGGCTGTGGGGGGCCTGGAGAAACAGAGTTCAGGAGCTATTGGATACTTCATTGGAAGGATTTGAGGCTAGTTGAATAAGAGAGGTGAGAGAGGGGAATCAAAGATGGAGGCTCCATAAAGAGCGAATTCTGGAAGAGGTCCCAAGTTTGAGGAGGGAAGACGCAGTTCTTATTTGGCTGTATCCATGGCACTGTTAGTAATACAACTCTGAAATCCAGAATCAAATAGAACCTGCAGCGTGTGGCGGCAGTTGGCATGGAGTTGGCAGTTAAAGTGTGGCCCGTGAGAGAATAGCAGGAGGCATCTGGAGAACCCGCATCACAAGAAAGGGGCTGTCTGAGGAGCTTGGATTTCTAAGGGGATCTAACACTGAGGAGAACACACAGAGGTCAGAGTTACTACAGGAGTGCACCCTGAGCCTCTCAGAGTCATACTTAAATCAAAAGTGAAATCTTGGCCTGAAATTCGCCACAGCTATTAAGTCAGTTTAAAAATGTTATCTATTTACAGAACAATCAGAAGAGCAAAGAAAGGCAAGAGCCACTGCTTGCAGGATAGTGTAATGTCCCAAAAAAGGACAGTTGTTATTTTATTATGGCATTCTTCCATAAGAAGAGCCATTGTTGAACAAGAGAGTTTTAAGAAAACAATATTAAGTCCAAAAATACACTTCATACTAAAGGAAACAGGAAAGAAACAGTAAGCTGCTTTGAATTAATTCAAGTTTCAGACTCACAAGGCATGTCCAGTGGGCTAAAGGGACTTACAGACACAGTCTCTAAAGAATTTAAAATAATTTTGTGATTTCTATGGAGAACAGAAAGAGTGCCAGGAGGCAAGGAACGTGTGAATGCCTTGAGTTTCACAAAGGGCTTGCCTCTTCTTGTCACTAATTAAGATACCAAGTGGCTAGATGATTTCATTTTAAGGGCAGTTCTAGCCTTAAGGACAAGGAGTTAATTCCCTAAAATCCAAGGCTTTGTAAATAAATGACATTAAAGCTTGTAAGAAGAATAACAGGGTTACATCTTTATGCTTCATTTCCTATTCTACTACATATATTAGGAAAGAATTTTTGTTTTACCATCATCTGGTGTATTCCAGAGAACTGTCTGAGTAAGGATAATGTATCAGTGACTTATTAACACCTACAAGTATTTTATCTGAACTGGAGCATGGCATAGCCAATGAATTCCTTGTGGTCGAGGAATGAGAAGTATGCTTATCAGATTTGCAGAGGCCATACAGCTGTCAGAGATAACAAATGCCAGAAGTGCTCATTCCAGATTCAAAACTGTCTTGACAAGCGACAACATCAAAGTTGAAGCAGAATTTCTTGTCAATTAATCTTAAAATTAATAACACAAGTGGAGGAGGAGTACAGACTTGGTAGCAGCTCATGTGAAAAATTCCCAGGTTTTTGGACACGGTAGACTGAACCCAAATCTATAGTCTGATGGGTTTCCCCACTGATCTCCTTCTGGCTCAGGCTACGTTAGGGACCTGTGCCCTCTGCGGAACTTAAGGTTACTGTCCCTTTTCTCTTCTCAGTGCTCCTTCCTTCCCACCTTGTGCCTAAACCCTTTCCAGTTGCTCCCAGTAAGTGGAAAATTATCTGCCGGTGGCCCCACACTTCTGGAAGCATGGTTCTTATTCTCCCTTAAACACTCTAAGGTGCAACTTATTTTTAGCTGTACTAAAAATAATGTAAAAGTTACCATCTGAAACATGTTCTAGTGTGCCAGTCAGTGGTACGAAGTACATTCTTAATTTTTGCTCCTGTCCCTACCATTCATCTCTAGAACTCTCTTCATCTTCCAAAACTGAAGTTCTGTCCCTGTTAAACAACTCCCCAGATCTTCTCCTCTGGCCTCTGGCAGCCACCTGTCTACCTTCTGTCTCAATGAACTTGACTACTCCAGGTACCTCCTATCAGTGGAATCCTGCAGTATTTGTAACTTAGCATAATGTTTTTAAGGCTTAGCATGTTGTAGACTCTGTCAGAGTTTCCTTCTTTTTAAAGGCTGAATAACATTCCATTGTATGTATAGATCATATTGTGTGTGTCTCTTCATGCATTGATGGATACTTGGGTTGCTTCTGCCTTTTGACTATTGTAAATAATGCTTCTAGGAACATGGTTTTACAAATGCCTGCTTGAGTCTCTGTTTTCAGTTCTTTTGCATATGTACCAAGAACTGAGATTGCTGGCTCTTGTAGAAATTCTATTTCAAATATTTTGTAGAGCCACTACGGAGTTCTCCCCAGTGGCCATATCATTTTACATTCCTACTTTGTGCACTGTTGAGCACAAGGTTCCCATTTTCCACATCCTCGTCAACACTTGTCATTTTCTGATATTTTGATAGTAGCCATCCTAATGGGTGTGAGGTGGTGTCTCATTGTGGTTTTGATTTTCATTTGCCTAATGACTAATGATGTTGAAGATCTTTTTATGAACTTTTTGACCATTTGGATATCTTCAAAGAAGTGTCAGTTCAAGTCTTTCACTCATACTAAAATTCAGTTGTCTACTTTTTTGGTTGGGGTTTGTAGGAGTTCTTTATGTATTCTTAATGTTACTCCCTGATCAGATATATGATTTGAAAGTATTTTCTTCCATTCTATGGGTTGCCTTTTCAGTCTGTTGATTGTGTCCTTCAATGTACAGTTTTTAATTTTGATATAGTCCAGTTAATCTGCTTTTTCTTTTGTTGGCTATGCTTTTGGTGTCATATCCATGAAATCATTGCCAGGTGTGATGTTATGAAGCTTTTCCCATATGCTTTTTTCTAAGAGTTTTATAGTTTTAGAGTCTTATGTTTAGGTCTTTGATTCATTTTGAATTAATCTTAGTAGATGATGCAACTTTTTCCCTCTTATTTTAGTAATTCTGAAACATCTCTTGTTAGTTATCTATTTATTTAATGGCCCCCCTCCCCATCTATTATAAAATCACAGGTACATTTTTTTTCTTTTTGAACAATCATTGCATTCCTGGATTCAAGGAAATAAGATAGTCTTAGCCACTACCCCAAAGTTAAAAATGCTAAGCATTTCCATAATGTAATCTAAAAGCCTGATGCTTGACTCTCATCCCTATATATCCACATGAGGAAACTAGGCTGTCTCTGATTTTCAGATTATTTGGAGTACCCAGAGTTTTTCTCATTGTTATTATACAGGCAGGGATGCAGATCAAATGCCAATATCACACCACCCTATTTCCCTTCAGCAGTATCTGTCTCTGTCCCTTTTTGTCCATAGTTTCCAACCAATAATCTCTAAACCCCCTTATTCCCCACCTTCCCCCCCCACACTTGCATTGTTCCCATTTTTTCCTATAATACCCCCTCTGCATATTATATGGAACAGGCGGCAAACTCAGTGTATTTCAATCGTACTTGAGTATTTTTGTTCAGTGTGGGATTCCATGTTCGGTAGTAACATTTTTGAGCTAGAAAACATTCTGAGGAGTGGCCTGCTGCACTGGTATAAAATTAGAAACCATCTCATATTAGGAATGGTGTAAGACTAGAAAAAACAAACTGCAGCATGTTGTATAATATCTGAAGGATGCCATGTCAGAGTAGAAAATGTAAATGTTCTACGTCATTCCAGAAAAAAACCAATGGTACTGGTAAAATAGTGGATGGGGATTATAAAGGAGCTGGTTTCCGTTCAGTAGATCTTCTCATGAGTGATTAGAAAGGAAAAGCCTCTGAAAGTAATAAACTTTTAATTTAATACTTAATGTTGCAAAATAACATTTATAGAATGAGCAGCTGTGAAACCGCCATCCAACTTAAAAAGTAAAACATTACCATATGCTCCTGTCTGGAAGGACAGCCCTGAATTCTCACTAATTTTTGCTTTAAAATATTTTTTTTGCCACATGAGTTATTTATTCTTAAGCAGTATGGTGTTTAGTTTTGTTTTTGAGCTGTGCAAAAGTGGTATTACACTGTTTGTAATCTGCGATTTGCTTTCTCCAGTTAAATGCCTGAAGTTCCTCAGGGGTGCCCTGTAGCTCCAGTGTATTTACTTTCAATTCAGTATAACATGCCATCATTTCTGAGGTCATTCTTCTGTTGCTGGGCACATGGCTTCTTCCAGGTTCTTGCTAGTTCACACAATTCTGCTGTGAGCAATTTTATACCTTGTATTTTCATGTGGAAGCCTGGAATTGCTGGGTTTATAGGGGATGTCTGTTTTTAAGTTTATGTGATAATGCCAAATTGCTTTTCAAAATACTTGTACTTATTTGCCCTCCTCCCAACAATGGTTGCCATCACACCACAGCCTCATCCACATCTGATATTGTCAGAGTCTGAATTTTGCCAATTTTGTAGTTAAGAAATGCAATGCTCTTGTGGTCTTCATTGGCAACAGTGTTCCATGGCTACTTTGAAAGTTGAACAGCTTTTCATGGTTGGTTTGTTTGTTTGTTTTGCTTTTCATGTTTTTATTGTTTGTTTTTGTTTGCTGTCATACATTTTTCTATGTGATGGTTTACTTTTGTCTTATTGATTTCTCCCCCTTCTTGATATGATAGAACAATAACCCTGTGTTTCTCAGTTTATGGCTTGTCTTTTCACTTTTTTTAGGGTATCTTTTGATGGATTTAATTCCTTCATTTTAATATTGTTGAATTGAGCAATCTTTTCTTTATAGTCAGTACTTTTTAGATCTTATTTGAGACATATTTGTTTCCTTAAAAGCCATAAAGATATTCTTCTGTTTTCTTCTGAAAATTTTAATGCTTTTTCTTTATTTTTAGGTCTTTATAATCAAATTATAAATCTGTCTGTATTTATATAAGGTCGACTCCAATTTCCTTTCTTCTCTGTGGATAGCTATCGTCCCAGCACCATTTGTTCTTGCTCCAAATATCCATCATGAAGCATGTACCCACTATATGCAATGATCTGTTTATGGGATTTTTCTTTTATTTCATTGTTTACATTGTCTGCCCTGATACCATGCTGTTTTATTTTTTTAAAAGATTTTATTTATTTGACAGAGAGAAACACAGTGAGAGAGGGAACACAAGCAGGGGGGGTGGGAAAGGGAGAAGCAGGCTTCCTGCTGAGCAGGGAGCCTGATGCGGGGTTTGATCCCAGGACCCTGGGATCATGACCTGAGCCAAAGGCTGCTGCTTAACAACTGAGCCACCCAGGCGCCCCCCCCATGCTGTTTTATTATGGCAGCTGCACCAAAGCTTTCCCCATTTTCTCTTCAGAAATTTCTTGTCTATTCTTGGGTTTTTGTGTTTATTCATATACATTTAGAACTAACTTACCTATATAAAAAAATGAGAAGAGTTGGTTCGATTATTAAATCTATGGATCAATTCCAGTGCATGACTCTGATGTTTCTCCATTTGTTAGGTGCTTTAAGTCTTTTAATAAAATTAAAAATTTTTTTTTCCTAAGGCGCAACTTTTGCTGCACTTAATCTTAGATGCCCTACCTTTTGATACTATTATAAATAGTATATTTTTAAAATTATATTTCTAATTGTTGCTAGTGTTTAAAGGAACTATTTATCCTTTTTTCATATATAGATTTCATTTCCAGACACTTTGCTAAACTTTCTTTTTATTTTGCGTAACTTTTTAGTAGAACTTGTAACCTTTTTTAACCAATTACTTCTGCAAACAGAACAATTTTATTTTTCCTTTTCAACTCCTTTATCTTTTTATTTCTCTTTCTTGCCTTGTTTCACTTACCAGAATCTTCAGGACAGTGTTGAATTGAAACTTTTATATGGGCATTATTTGTCTTTATCCTGGTTTCTAAAGGAAATGTTTTCACTGTTTTACCACAAAGATATTTGTTGTAGATTTGATGGAAATCTCAGGAAAAGGAAATTCCCTCCTATTTCTGGTTCCTTTTTTTTTTTCTTTAAATCACTAGTGGGTATTGCATTTTATCAGATTTTGTGTGTGTGTGTGTGTGTGTGTGTGTGTGTGTGTGTGTGTGTGCGCGTGTGTGCACGTGCATCTTCTCAGGTAATTGGGCTGTTCTTTTAATGTAGTGAACGCTGATGTTAATGTTAAGCCATTTTTGCACTGCAGGATTAAGTAGGCTTAGTCCGGAATTATTATTATTTTTAATACAGTGCTAGCTTCAATTTGCTAATGTTTTTATACAGAGGACTTTTGCATCTGTATTTATGAGAGAGTGACTTGTGATTTTTCTTTGTTCTCTTGTTCTTTGCTTTGTTAGTATTAAGAATATGCCATTTCGTAAAATGAGTTTCCGAATGTTCCTTTTTTCCCCTTTCTATTCCTTAGAAGTGCTTTTATACAATTGTAATAATCTGTTTCTTGAAACTTTGTCAGAATTCATCTATAAAATAATTCAGGGTCTATTATTTTCTCCATGGGAAGATTTTTTAAACGACTGATTTCTTAGTCGTCCAGGAGTCTTTGGGCCTTTTCTTCTTAAGTAAGCTTTACTAAGTTGTAATTTTCTAGAAATTTACCCATTTAATCCAAGTTTTCAAGTTTATTGGCATAAGCCAATTTACAGCATTCTTTTATCCTTCAAATCCTGCTAAATGTGTAGTTATATCCTTTTCATTCCTAATATCATCCTCTCATTTTTTCTCTCTTAATCTAGGCCGAGGTTTGTCTTTTTAGTATTTTCAAAGAACTTAGGCACATTTTATGTATCCTCTATATTGTTCATTTTAGTTCATTTAGTTTCTGTTTCTGTTTTTATTATTATTCTCTCCTTCCTCCTATGTTTGTATCCCTCAATTAAGCTAGCTGGACACTGAACTAATTCAGTTTCAGTATTACCTAACATATCTGTTCGAATTTTAATGCTATAATTTTAAATTGTACCGATGCGTGCTTTAGCTGCATGCCATGCTTTTCATAGAAAATATTTCTAATGTTGCTAATTTCCATTGTAATTTTCCTTTTGACCACCGAGTTGTTAGAAATACAGCTTAAAAGTTTTAAACTGTGCAGAGGACTTATTTATGTTTTTCTTATTAATAGCTAAGTAGTCTACCCAGTATTGGTTCTTTGTAGGTTGTTGGTATTTTATGGCTTCATGAGCCGCCAGTTTTTTGGGAATGTTGTGTTTGTGCTTCATTTCGGTACATTGTGTGTTTTCTAATCGTTGGGTCTGGGGTTACATACGAATCTGTTGTTAAGTCAATCTTGTAATTGTGTTCAGATTTTTAATTTTTTTTGAACTAGCAAAAAGCTGTGAGAGGTGGAAATCTTCCAGGATGATGGATAGATAATTTTTTCACCTTAGTTTTACCTAATTTTTTTTTTTTAATTTGGACTTTATTTATTTAGTTTTTGGTTCCCAGCAACACTGAGGAGATGGTGCAAAGATTTCCCATATACCCCCTGCGCCCACACAGGTGCAGCCTCCCCCATTACAAACATCCCCCAGCAGGGTGGTGCGTTTGTTACAGTTGATGACCCTGCACCGACATATCCTCATCACCCCAAGTCCATAGTTTACATTAGGGTTCACCCTTGGCATCATACGTCCTGTGAGTCTAGACAAATATATAATGGCAGGTATCCATCATGATGGCATCATACCCAGTATTTTCACTGCCTTACACATTTTTCTCTCTTTTTTAACTCCATGTATTTTGAGTAAATTTTTTTAGAGGCATAAACAGAGTTCTTCTCTTAATCTTTATAATGGTTCATCTTAAAGTCTATTTTTTCTGATAATTTTGCAACCTAATTGTGTCCTATGAGGGACAGCTGGCTGGCTCACTCAGCAGAGCATGTGACTCTTGGTCTTGGGGTTATGAGTTCAAGCTCCATGTTGGGGATAGAGATGACTTAAAGATAAGGTCTTTACAAGAAAGAAAAATATGGGGGGGGGGCGCCTGGATGGCTCAGTCTGTTGAGCATCTGGCTTTGGCTTAAGTCATGATCTCAGGGTCCTGGGATCGAGCCCTGTGTTGGTCTCTCCACTCTGAGGGGAGTCTCTTTGTCCTTCCACCCCTCTGCTTGCTTGTGTTTTCTCTCTCTCTCTCAAATGAATACATAAAATCTTTTTTAAAAAGAAAAATATAGTCATTTGATTTTTGAGAGAACCTACAGTTTTTGTACAATTTTGTCCATTAACCACCACTAAAATGCTTGTTGCTCTAGTTATCTTTCTCACAAAATATTTATCAGACAACAAATAATAGGAATGAACGTTTATTATTTTATATGTTTTTCTGATTTAATCCTATCTAGCAATGAAGTAGGTACATGGTTATCCACGCTTTATAGAAACTGACTTATGTTAAGCAATTTGCCCATAGGTCACAAAGTAGTAACATGGGATTTGGTCTTTTAGTTTCTATTTGTGATTTATTAATAGATCTATTAGTTTCACATCACAGCTTTCATAAAGTTCTGTCAGTTGCTCAAATCAATATTACAACATGTGGTGGTTTTCTCTTTCTAGATTTTACTCTGGTAGGAAACGGTTTATATTTCTTTTACAATATGTCTCAAAAAATCACAGACCTTTTCCATTGTAAGTGTTATTTTTAGAACAGTAGAATTCTAGTGCTTTCATTTTAGAACTGTTCCGTGCTGCGCCATTATAAGATTTAGTTTGTTCCCCTGGTTTGTGAAAGTCAGCCCAAGGCTAAAATTGCTTAACATTTATTTCCAAGGAGACAGATAGGCTTGTAATAAATCTTCTCCTGTCACTCTCTCTCAAGAGATATGGAACAAGGATTGAAGGTAAAAATTATAGAGCAACTGGAACTAGATTAGTTTTGGCAGGTTTAAGTTGTTTTGAAACTTTTCTTATTTTCAGCTTTAATGCTTCTCAATTATGTCTAGACAAGAACATTGAACTGGGAGGTGGAGATGGGTCTGACCTTGGCCCCCCCACACACACAGTTGACCTCCGATCTGTCACTGAACTTGCCTGAGACTTTTCTGCTCTTTCATATAAAATAAAGATGCAAATTTAGAAGTTGAAAATTAATGCCTCCATACTTACCTCAAAAACTGTAGTTTTTATATGTATGTAATGTGTGCAAACTGTGAGCACGGTCTTACTGGAATTTTTTTTATCACACCTTAACTGAGTTAAACATAAAAACATGTTTCACTGGACCCTGTAAAAGTCAAAATACTTCTGTCTGTTTCTCTGAACCATCAGTGAGTCTGTGATAACATGTAAGCATTTCTAAAGGTTCTTTTTTCTTATTTCATCTTAGTTTGTCAGAAAACACCACTATAAGTCATAGAGGTTAAAAGCAATCTTATTTTCTGTGGATTTAGATCTGACATTTTTTTCTCTTTGGGACGAGGCAGCTTTTCCATTATATTGATTATGTGCCATCTGGATTATGGGATAATAACAAAACAGACTAGTTGATACATGCTGAATCCAGTTGTTTTCCCACTATAGACACGTGCAGAGATTTAGTGCTTGGGGTGGTATGGGATCACGCTGCCGACTTGTAGCCTGGATGGCTTTGATGCTCGGCTTTCTGCCTCTGAAGGCTTCTCTTGTTCTGGATGACCATGTCTCAACAAGTTTATGTCATTAGATCCATCGTGTTCCCAAAGGATATCAGCGGTGGGGGTTCTTTGCTTCGGAAAGAGTTGAATTTATTACCAGAGAATGTCTTAGCTTTTAATATTTATGCAGCTTTTACCATAATAAATTTTCTAAATGGCCATAAGTAAGATATTTTATCACAGTGACTTGGTTCTGGAAGAATTTGATGCCAAAACTTTTAACAAGACATGATATAAATTAAACTGGTGTGATTGTGAAGTGATAGAAAATGTCTGGCAAATGCCTGAGGTAACATGCTTACAAGTTGAGCTCATGGGGAAACATTCAGAGAATTCAAGTAATGCCAAGTTCCCTAAAACATTTGCATTTTTGATGATATTCTGAAACCTTCCAAAAATGTTGTGCTTTTTTTTAATATAACAGAAAAGCTATTATTATTTTTAACGGTTTTGTTCCTGTGTTTGGTCAGCCCATGGCGTAGCTTGTGTCTATCCCAAGAATCCAGTAAACACTTCCTTCCTTGGGGAGGCAGTGTCCATAGGCTCTGTACAGCTGGCCGTGTTTGACTCACATGAAGCTCTCAAGGAAGTTAGTTGTTAATGGGACAGTGATGTAACCTAGTGTCTAGCCAAAACACTTTTAAGAAGGAAGGGGGGTGCCGTTATTAATTATTCTGAGCCAGTCCCTAACCTGGGACTGCCAGGCCCACCCGAATGTGTGGTCCCCCTCGCCATGACAGCCCTTAACGAGACAGATGTGTTAGATGTAGGGACTCAAAGTTCATCCAGCTTAATCCTTTTCACAAGGTGACTGACTATTACCGCAATGAATCTTTATATGAATTTTTTGCAGTGGCATTTTTTGATCCTCATTTTACAGTTGAGAAAACATGCTACCAAGAGACTTGCCTGCCATCCCAAAGCAAGTGAGTCGTCATAGAAAACCCAAGCTAAAAAAAAAAAAAAAGAAAGAAAGAAAACCCAAGCTGCCTGACCTCAGACGCAGTCCTCTGTCTTTCTTGTGGTGCTCCCTTCCTACAGTTCTACCTGTAAAATCAGGATGATTTAATTTTGCTCACCTTTGTTGTTCGAGCACTTGTGATGCTTATGTTTTTCTAAGCCTGGATATCTCAAACTTTACCATGCATGAAATCACCTGGGGATCTGGTTAAAATGTAGATTCTGACTCAGTGGGTATGGAGCACCCAGGATTTTATATTTCTGAGAATTTCCCAGATGATGCTGAGACTGCTGGGTTTTACTTGTTTTGGACTCCATGTAGTTGGGTAATTATTGTCCTTATTGTTCATATTTTAATTATAAGCAGGGAATCAGACTTTATTTTCTTGATAGAAGAAAGAATCAATTTTGTGGTCTTTTGTTTTGTCTTTTTGGCCACAGTTGTGTTCTGGCATTTAAAAAAGAAGAATTGCGTGCTAGGAGCGGGTTCTAGTACAGCCGTGTGCTTTGGGTGCGCAGAGAAGGATGGGGCTTCTGGTTCCTTGGGTGTTTTCAAGGGACCTTTCACACCATAATGGCTATGCCTCAGAGTCGGTTGGGGCTCCAGGAACTTAAACCGAAACCACCAGATGCAGCAATAGTGCATAATAAATGAACAAAATACTAGAAATAGGAACCACTACTCTGTGCGGAGCAGAATGTCGTGGGACAGTGGAGTCTACCAGCCTCTGAGACTGAGGCTGGGACCCTGTAGTTTACAGAGCTCCCGAAAAGGGAGGGGACCCAAGAGGGTTGCCTCATATTGGATTATTAAAATAAATTAGGTCACGGCAGTTAATTATTGGCATATCATATTCCCGTTGTAGAAACAACTCTACCTTTTTCCTATTTAGCAATGTGGGGTGAAAACCACAGTGTCTTTCTATATTTTATAGCTTTGAAATACCACCACTCTAATAATACAGGAGATACAATTAATTGTTAGAGTAATTGTCTTTCAGATGCTTTAGGTAATTGCTGCCTTATAATTTCCTCCATTGCTCTATCCATACCTCTTTTGTGGTTCTTGAGGCATTTTCCCTCGCATTGTTCGGTTTCAACATACATTCCGTTTCCTGTCCATGGCAACAGGAGTAGGAAGGAATCGTTGTTATATTAACCAGCAGCTTGGTCGCGCCCCTCGCACACAGTGGGGTGCTTTGTGAAGATGAGCCCAGAGGGCCTCCCTGACAAACCTACTTGCCTCCAATCGGCAGAGCCTCGGCTCAGTGCACAAAGCAGTGAGCCAGCATCAAACCAAGGCTATTTCAGACCCAGCAGCCTTCTATAGAGACAGAAACCTGCTCTGCCCTCCCCCCCACGAAACTACAGGTTTGTAAAAGAAACTCAGGCTAGGGCATACATTATCTGACATATAAAGTTCATTCAGTAAATATTACTTTGGAAATAAATCTGCATTTGTGTTCTCACACTTTGTTCAAAATAGTCTGCCCTTGGTGAGGGATCCAGATTGCTTCAGAAAACTGTGTCTGAACAGCTCCATACTGAGATCATTTTGTAAGGTTGCAGACTGCTAAGTTTTATTAAGGGTATAACTAGAGGCACTATTGTATTTAACTGAGATGGCCCTTTGAAAACAATATTGATAGCTAGGACATACCCGAAAAAGAACAAAATGGAAATTTGCCTCTTTTTGCTGTAGAAAAAGAATTTTGCCGGGAACAAATGTGGGATGTGGGGCTGTGATTATTTGGCATTTCCAGTGTAGACTCAACTTGTGTGAGGCTGGCCTGTCTTCTGTCTGCAGCCTGGCAGAGAACAGCAGGTGACTAGAGCGGAGAAGCCAGAGGAACTTTGGGACATGCTATTGCAGTGAGGAGACTAGAGAAAAGTGTCCTTTTGGAACTCAGCCTGTTTGTTTCCTGACCGTAAAGGAAAGCATGTTAACTTATTCTCTTTCGTTCGCTCCATCAGCTCTCATGGGTTAGAAAAGACTGCTCTGGCCAAGGCACTGAACAGGTGGGGCCAAGGAAGCAGCTGGGGCATCCTGGAGACCCGTTTCCAGAAAACCTGGGGAGCCTGCTGGCCTCTGGAGAGGAGAGTGCCAAGATGGGATTTAAATAGCTGAAAAGAAGCTTTCTGAAGAAAGTGGGTAAATTTAGGGTCAGAGAGAAATGCAAATATTAGTGAGAATGATACAATTGTATTTGAACATTTTAAAAAAGAAATTTTATTCATAATAATTTTTCTTGTATTTACAGTTCACCTTTAATTTCCTTAGCAAATTATTTCTCATTAGTGTCCTATATATTGAATCACTTGATCTATAAAGATATATTATGGTGTGGAAGCATGTTTTGTGCTTAAATAACTTTGGGAAATAAGTGTAGAAATAATTAAGGTTTCTGCACTTCAGAAGGTAGGACTACTCATAACTTAAATATCCTAACTTGATCTGGGTATCTCCAGGAAAGAAATTAATTTTGGGGAATCTCATGGACAAACCTGACCTGCTTTTATTGCTGTATCTTCTACCACAAGGCAGGGTACCCCCTCAGGAAACAGGGCATGGGAGTCAGCCAGTAGCCAATGG
Source organism: Lutra lutra (assembly GCF_902655055.1). Classification (NCBI taxonomy): domain Eukaryota; kingdom Metazoa; phylum Chordata; class Mammalia; order Carnivora; family Mustelidae; genus Lutra; species Lutra lutra. The sequence goes on along the minus strand of NC_062280.1, from coordinate 121,865,926 downwards.
AGGCTAAGTTACTTCAGACCCAGCTGGGTTCCACAGATATAGAATGAGGAATGTAGAGGAGTCTCTCTCACTTATTGATTATTTAACCCGTTATTAATGGACACACTTACAAATCTTTTCAGGAAATACACAGTAGTGTCTGTGGAGTACTTTGAATGAAAAACTTTATTTTTGTCTACCTGTTTTCTTTTCAGTGGAAAGTTCACTTTCCACAAAATATATGCTACACAGGGATTCATTGTTTTCTGTCTCCAGCTTTGGGATTGCATACATCGGAATTGAGTGTATTCTGGATTTTAGAAAAGTAAAATGGTTTATATATTGTATATTTTGAATTTAAAAAACTAGTGGGTTCTGACAGAGTACCTTGTCGTCAAAGGAGTTCACGTTTCTGCATATTTTCCAAGTGGGATTAACACTTCGCAGACTTCACTTTTGTTCAGGCCACGTTTTGCCATTTGTGAAAATCTTTTAGTTCAGACCTTTCTGGATTATGGAATCCCAGATAAAGGAACTAGATCTATATTCATAGCAGTTTGAATAGGTACCTTATTGAGTTTCTCTCTCTGACTAGAGCTTAATTTGTGACCCAGCTGTGAAGATGAATGGAAGCATGAGACACGTATGCTTATGTGTCTAACTTCCATTCTGACCTCATTTTATTTTCCTGCCTTCATTTTCCTATCTCTACTTTAATCATCTATTAATTGCATGCCAATTAATATTGACTAGAAATTTTATTATTACCACTAATCCTTTTTTTGGGAAGAACTTGTATTTTTTTTTTAAAGATTTATTTATTTATTTGAGAGAGAGAGAGAGTGAGCAAGCATGCTGGGGGGGAGGGGCAGACGGAGAGGAGAGAGAGACTCAAGCAGACCCTGTGCTGAGGACAGAGCCCCACATGGGGCTCAGTCTCATGACCCTGAGATCAGGACCTGAGCCAAAATCAAGAATCTGTGCTCCACCAACTGTGCCACCCGGGCACCTCCCCACTTAGGGTATTGATAAAACAAATTTTGCAAAGAGTTACTTTCACCATCAAGCCATAGTATAGTTGAATTGTAAGATTGAATTTGGAGGGGTACATAAATAAATGAAAATAAATTTAAAAGCCTGAAGTTACACAGCTACAACGGACAGCACAGATTTTACTCTTGGGAAGCAGGTATCGAAATTGTCATTCTTTTGAGGGCAAGAGATGATGGTTTCTTTCTTCTTCCCATGGTTCCTAGAATGGTACCTTATACTAAGGATTTATTGAGTGAATGAGTGAATAATTGTTGGTGCTTTTAGTATACATTGAGATAATGTATTCGTGTATTTCACCATTTCATTCCTTTGAAAGCATATGAATGCGAATTACATGCATATCTAACCCTCATTCACTGTTGACTACTCGTCTTATTTAAATATGAGGTAAGAAAACTCACAAATGAATTGAAAATGTATAAAGATTGCATGTGTACACAGCCTTGTCAGCACAGTTTGATCATTTTGGTCAACCAAAGGAGATAGTGCTTTATATCTCTGGCACTTTATTCTTTAAGCCTATAGGAGCTGAGATAATGAAAAGTGTCTTCTCTTCCTCCCATTGGTATTTAAAAATAATAATGACAGGGTCTCCTAGAATGTAAGTTCCTTGAGAACTGGGATTTTTATCAGTTTTATTCACTGATATATCAACTTTGTCTGTCACATGACAGGCCGTGAATAAATATTTGTTGAGTGAACTATCTTTTGGCTAAAGCGCACTAACTCTCCTAGATGCCTGCTTGATGGTATGAAAATCAACTCTCCTAGCACAACTGCCAGTGCACTGCGGGTTTCTTCATGATAATCTTTAATGATGCCTGATTCCTGACTTAATGGAGAGTGGTTCACTCTTTACAAAACTTTTCTGCCTTTCTTTTTCCTTTGGAAGCTAAAGCCTAAGTAGTTGTACAGATGAAAGTCTGAACCATTGGGCATGTGGAAACTGGAAAGAGCACTGCTTTCAAGTTAACTACAGGAAAAAGATAAAACCCTAACTTTTCTTGAGCTTCTAAGAACATTAAGGTCCTAGGCCCATGAGATTGTCTGAGTGGCAAAGCATGTTGGAAGGCCTGGCTGCCATGCAGAAGGGGAAAGATAAATTAGAGAACATTTTAATAAATTGTCGGAGGCCAAGTGTGGGCTGCCCTATCAGTCTGGCATAGCTGCGGTGTTTGCACTCACCTGGAGGCTCTTTTCCGTCAGCCTTCACCAGGTACGAAGGAGAAGTCCTGGTCGCAGGGTGGGAGAATGCATGGGGCCCTCCCCAGTGTTGCTGGCCTACAGGAGGTGATTGGCTGCTACACAGGAACAGCACAAAACCCAGCCTCCTTGCTCAGAAGTAAAGGAATCCCTAGAGTCAGACCCAGGGACTTTAACTACTAACTAGAATAAATTCAAAGTAACTATCAGATGGGGATTTAAATAACTCTGTTAAAGGAAAAGGTGGACAACATACTCGAGCAGATGAAGCAAAAGATGGGAACTATGAGAGACACTCAAATGGAAATGCAGGAAATAATGCCATGGTATCATAGAAGAAGAATTCCTTTGAGGGGCTCATCAGTACACTTGACACAGCTGAAGAAAGAATGTGAGCTCAGTGTACTTGAAGGCAGGTCAGTGGAAATTACCCAAACTGAAATACAAAGAGGGAGAAAAAAGTAGGGTCAGGGGCAGAGCAGAGCATGAGTGTCCAAGAACTTTGGGGCAAATGGAGTTGCACAAAGAAGAAGAGAGAGGTAATAAGGCAGAAGAACTGTTTAAAGGCATAATGGCTGAGAATTTGCCAAAAATCATGAAAATCCAGCCAGAGATCCAAGATGCTTCAAGAACCCCAAGCAGGATAAATAACAAAAGAACACACTCATAGTCCAAGATAAAGAGAAAACCCTGAAGGCAGTCAGAGGGCAGGGGAGTGGAGGAGGGAAGTGGGGGGGGTGCCAAGCGGAGACACAGAGGATCGGATAGAATTCACAGCAGATTTGTTGTCATAAACTGAAAGTTTGAAATATTAAGATCCATAGCATGAGATACATTTGATTAAAATGTCACCAGAAAGGGAACATTTTCTAAGTAAGAACTGGACTCTGCAATTATATGGTTTCACTGATTTGTGGAGCATAACAAATAGCATGGAGGACAAGGGGAGATGGAGAGGAGAAGGGAGTTGAGGGCAATTGGAAGGGGAGGTGAACCATGAGAGACTATGGACTCTGAAAAACGATCTGAGAATTTTGAAGGGGTGGGGGGTGGGAGGTTGGGGGCACCAGGTGGTGGGTATTGTAGAGGGCACGGATTGCATGGAGCACTGGGTGTGGTGCAAAAATAATGAATACTGTTATGCTGAAAAAATAAAAAATTAAAAGTGAACTAATGTAAACTGAAGTGCTTTAAAACAGCATACTTGCTCAAGGTAAGATATTATTATAATAATTGAAGAATATTATGGGTTTTAACATCATTACTAACTCTGATGATTTAATTTTAGATGCTTGCTAGTAAATGATAAATATGATAAATACATATTTTTGCTATATGCAGACTTTTCTAAGGATTATGCAAATTTCCTTTGTCATGGGACTTTTAAGATTTTACTTTTTTTTTTTAATTTTTTTTTTTTAGATAGCGCGTGAGTGGTAGGAAGGTTAGAGGGAGAGGAAAAGAGAATGCCAAGTTGACTCTCCACTGAGTATGGAGTCTGACACAGGACTTGATCTGACAACCCTGAGTTTATGATCTGAGTCAAAATCAAGAGTTGGATGTTCAGCTGACTGAGCTACCCAGGTGCCCCAGCCATAGGGCTTTTCTTAAGTGTATAGAGAAACTTATTTTTTGTTTCCACTTGAATACAATAAAGATGTCCCTTAATCAATAAAAAAAAAAAAAAAAAAGAACTGGACTCTGCAGATGAAGAACTGACTCACTTTTGATAACCAATTCGACCTAAAATGAGAGAAAAATCTTTTCAGATGTGAGTTAATAGCCAAGTTTTGTGGCAGGTATTGAACTATGGAAGAGAGAATAATAACATGTTAGTTGATGTAATTGTTCTAAAAACCTTAAAATAATCACCATGATGGTGAAAGGATCCTCTTCTAAAGCTGGACCATTTGAGGAGGCACATGTATTTCATTATGCTTATTTGGCTATTATGCAAATGAAGAGAACTATAAATAGGAACCTTTGAAAGTACATTTCCTTATTAAGAGCTTGATTGTTAGGTGCTATGTAGAACTGTTGAGCTATAATTTCTGTCTCCTAAGAATTTATAAATCTAAAACAGACCATATTTGCTGAATATGTAGCTAAAACAGTAAAATTGTATTACACAGGGCAACTGTAATAGTAAATTATAGTAGCTACCATTTACTCAGCATCTACTCTGTTGAACCTGACATAGTATGTTTTAAAAATACATTCTGGTCAATTCTCATCTAATTCTGCAAAAAGATAATACATTTTGTCAATGAGGAAAGTGTGTCTTGGAGACGTTCAGTACATTGCCTGACATTATGCTGCCAAATTGGAAAGTGGCACAGTTAGGATTCAGACTTGGTTTAGTCTGGCTCCAAAACCTGTTCTCTTTCCTTTACATGCCAGTGAAGCATAATAATGGAAGTTCACAGTCAGAAGGGTGTTGGTTTAAGGCTCTCAGTTCTCCTTTGGAGGGTCCAAGAAGAAGGTTCCTGGAAGGAATGGTATTTCTGGATTTGGGGGATGATATGAAGTAGCCATTTCAGCAGACAGAAGTTAAGGATCCTGGAAACAGCCTGAGAGGCCCAAGACAGCTGTCCAGCTGTGTCATTTCTTATGCCATCATTCTTCACCCTAGTCAATTTGAATTTTATTCTTGATTTACAACATTCTTAGTCTGCAAGTAGGATTCCTCTTAATCTTGAATGAATATGGCGGTGTCCAGATCCCAAGGAGAACTGAGAATGACATGCCATGTCAGGATAGGTGCTTTAGTGAAGTGTTTTGTACTGTGGAAGTTACGAAGATTGAAATAGTCTGATAAAAAAATGCTGATGATATGGTGAAAGAGTTATTACTTCTGATGCCATGAACTTTGATGAATTTTCAATTTAATGTAATGAAAAATAATTCCAATATTGTTTGAGGTTCAGATGTTTTAAATACATTTCCACTTATATATAGTTATGTGTGTGTGTATGTGTATATATATATATATATATATATATATATATATAAGCGTATATATATACTTATATATATATTACCTGTCAGCTTGGATATATTCATTTTCTGTTTCTTCAGTATATCAAATGTGAGAGTCTTCATGTTAGGAGACAATAATGTGAAACAGCTGTGCTACTGGCTAGATAGATCCACTTGTGGAATGATAGCAAAAATTGAATTTTTTTCAATATTGGTTGTCATACCTCTGGTTGGTAAAGTGATATCTACAGAAAAAAATCTTAACCAGGAAACATTTTTCTAATTTGAAATTTAAGATTTAACTTCTAAGTATTTTTATTAAAAAATTCTCATGTAACTTGAAAATTAGTTTTTATGGTATTTAAGTTTTCACCTTATTTTTGTTAAAAAAAAGGATGTACTTTTCAAGACAATAATATAAATTTATAAAGGCATACTTCATTTTACTATACTTTGCTTCATTGGGATTTGCAGTTACTACATTTTTTACTGACTGAAGTTTTGTAGTAACGTTGTACCAAGCAAGTGTGTTGGTGCCTTATTTCCAACTGTGTTTGTTCACTTTATGTTTCTGTGCCACATTTTGATAATTTTTGCAATATTTCAAACTTTCGTTTTACTGCATTTGTTGCGGTGAGCTGTGGTCAGTGATTACGACTCACTGAAAGCTTAGATTATGGTTAGCATTTTTTAGCAATGAAGTATTTTTAAATTAAGATATATACATTGTTTATTTAGACATAATGCTATTGCACACTGAATAGACTATGGTGTAAATATAACTTTATATGCACTGGGAGACCAAACAATTCATTGGACTCTATTGTGATACTCGCTTTGTTGCGGTTGTCTGCAAACCAGATCTGCAATATCTCTAAGTTCTGCGTGTAACTGTTCCAACAGCTGAAATGCATTTGTTAATCTCAGTTGACTAAGAGCCAAATCAGATTTTTATTTATTTTTAGTTTTTTTAGTTTTTATTCAGATTTTAGGCCATTAACATACAGTGCAATATTAGTTTCAGGTGTATAGCATAGTGATTCAGCACTTCTTTACAACATCTGGCGCTCATCACAAGTATACTCATTAATCCCCCAAACTAGATGTTTTTTAAAAAAGATTTTATTTATTTATTTGACAAAGTTCACAAGTAGTCATAGAGGCAGGCAGACTTTGCTTTGAACTAGTCTACCAAGATTGTACTTACCTTCTATATGTTTCTGTATATTTTGTATAATGTACATTCTGTATATTCGGTAAATGTTCCTTGAATTTACTACAGTATATATAGTAGGCCTTGAATACATAATTTTTAGGAGGTTTTTTTTGTACTTATCCATTTATTTTGAAATAATTAGATTCATGGGAAGTTGCAGGAAATAACACAGAGGTTCCATGTCACCTTTACCAGCAGTGGTACTCATTTCCCCCAGTAGTAATTTTTTTCTATAACTATAGAATGTGTTTCCTTTTATTACATAATTTTTGATGAACTGTGTTTTTAGCTGTCTCTGTTCTTATGTGCTGTCTTTGTTTACATCTTTTGTTTTATTGTAAACCGGACAAGGAAAGAATTAAGCTTCATTAAACTTGTCCCTTTAATGTTTGCCATTTCTGTGTGGGTTTGAATCTGAGGTTGCGCCCTCACAATGAGTAAGCTACTTCCGAATGGAAAGGGCTTATGTTGGGTTTAGCTCTTAGAACCATTACTTGGCATTTCCATATGATTGTCTACAGAGCAGAAGTAGTAAATCTTTCAAAGATGCCTGACCACTGCCGTGGGCCCTGGGGGCTGCTTGTTTCCCGCTAAGCAGGGGCACCTTCCTAACCTCACCGTCTCCCACTGCTGGTCTGACCTTCCTCCTCACCCACTTGCTGTTCCCTCATCTGCCTCATCCTCAGTTCTGCCCATACGCCAGGCCAGTCTGGGATCCCAGGTTCTCCCAGGGCTGATGATTCTGCACTTCTCGGTGGACCACTCTCCACAACTTTGTCTAACCTCTTTAGGCCTGGGAATCCATCTCCTCCCACAGCTTCCTGCCTGATGGCCCATCCATGGGAGCCCGACGCTTGAGTCTCCTCTCTCTTGGGGTCTGTGCCCCTTCTCCTCCTGCCTGTTCAGGAACCTTGCGTTCCTGATTCAGGAATCATTGTCTCTTCTGTTTACATCTGCAGTCTTTGTCCCTGTAGGGTTCATTGGCATCAGCATTTCTTAAGCTTGCTTGTACATTTTCTAAGCTCAGACAGGACTTCTCCCTCCCCCTCTTTCCTTCCGTGGTACTGCCCTTACCCTCTGCACCTCTGTGGCACACTCCCGGAAACAGTGCTGTGTTCTGGGTCTCACCTCCCACTCGGTTCCAGCCCTCTCCCATGGCACCGCTGCCCCTGGCATTCTGGCTGTGGCTTGTATTACTGATGTGCGTCACTGGTGCACTAACTATAGCCACCTGGGTTTTTTCCCAACCCACTTCTGCCTTCCTCCTCTCCAGTGTCTACACTGCAGCCAAAAGAACCTTTTAAAAACACAGATCGGACCTTATGACTTCTTTGCTTAGAACTCCCCAGTGGCCTACCGTGAGGCAGAGTCTGAGGGTGGAGACCAGTGTCCCTGCTTTGCTCCTACCTGGCTCTCCACCTTGCTGGAACCCTGCTTTCCTGCCTGTGGCTCCCTCTCCACCTGCAAGGGCCCTCTTCTGCCTCCACACATGGCGTTTCTTCTGCCTGGGACGCTTCTTTCTCCCCGCAGCCCATCCCTTTTTCCTTAATGCCTGTTCATTGTGTGAATTTCACGTCTACATGAGTTCCTCAGTTACGCCTTTTTAGGTCATGGCTCTCTTACCGACCTGCACTGCTTTTCTGTCTTAGTGCTTCTGATAGTTGTTAACTCTTGTTAAAATTGTGCTTACATGGGGGATGCCAGCCTAGGAAGTTCATGGGACCAGGACCCTGTCTGTCGGCCGTTTTCTGTCCCTGAGACCTAATACAGTGCTCACCCACAGTGTTTATCATTGTTGGAAAATGAGAAAACGACATCCTTCCACATACCTTTTTTTTTTTTAAATGAAAACAGAACTATTAAAGTTTTGCGAGGCATGAATAATCCAAGTATAGCACAAGTCATATCAGCTGAAGATATAATATAAAGTGAGGTTTAAGGAAATTGAACATTCTGATAGAGGCATTTAGCATTTATGACTTAACTAAATATTGACTTTTAAAAATTCTGTCTGAGGAAATTTTTGTTTTATACAAGATGGCTGCCCCTGGTGTGAGAAAGCCCCAGGCCTTTCCACCTGTGTCAGAATCTACACTGTATAACCTCCTTCAATCCATGTCTTAATTCCTTAAAATTTCCTTTTTTGCCTGGTATGCCTTTCTTCTAGCCAAACAGGAAGAAGAGAGAATAGGCTTTGTTGTCTGAGCCTTTATCATGTACTGCTGTAGCCTTTCACTTAAGTCTTTCTTAAACGATCATTCTAGTGTTCATTCGTTCCTTCTCGAAGTATTTATGGAGTGTCTGCTGTGGGCGGGGCACTCTGAGGCGATATGTGTAAATATGGCAGTGCCCAGTCCCCCGTCCATCGGACAGCTCACGGTGGTCATTTGTGGGTGGTTAATTTACACAGCGGTAGTGCTAGGAACCTGTCCCAGGTGTCTTCTAGAGTGGGTTTCCCTGTAGAGGGGCTTTTAGCTTCATTTAGATTATACATAGAATTGTATAAAGTGGAGCTGTCTTCAATAAACATCAATATTAATGATATTAAAGTAGAGTAAGGTGACTCAGGTGCTTCCTTGACTACATTATTAGTGTATTTCTAAGCGAATATGTGATGTTATGTGATTAGGCCTAATTAGTCTCGAGGAGGAAGCCTTATTAAATCAGATAGGGTCATAATACTGAGTTTCCAAGCTCTGCAGTTCTTTCAGGTGGGAGAAAAAAAAGAGTGCGCAATTCATTATCATGGTTACTTGTTAGGGTGTCAGTTCAGCTTTAATACTGGCCGACACCATGGATTATCATCTGTTTCTCCACACTTGACTCCTTTATTCCTATCGGCCATTATTAGATTCATTTAAAAGTCAACAGAGCACTTGAACAGGCTTTCACTGGTAACAAAGAACAGAAAAAGCAATCACTTTTACTAAGTTTTTTTTTTTTTTTCTTTTCTAAGGTTTTAAACAGATTTTAAAAGATCTATGCCACTTAGTTCCCTGTAGTGCTGTATTTTTCACATATGGACCCTAATTTGACAGGCACCATGACTAAATTCACTTATTCATTTACTTGTTTGTTGTCGTTTTTAACTTTCCTACCCCATAAGCACACAGTGCAGCGACTTATTAAACAACTTACATATATATTCTTTTGTTTTTCAAGTCGCTGCCCAAAAATATGGTGTCTCGACTTTGTGAATCGAAAAAGGTGTGCGCTGCCTCCGATATGCAACTTCAGGTATGTATGTACCTTTGTTCTGAAGTTTTTCAGAGCGATTATTCAAAATAAATATAGAACTTTAAATTCTTGCCAGTGCTGCACATTTATTATAATAATTATGCCTCTAAGACATCTTTCATCTGAGTTCAAAGAACTTGACCCAAACCGACTCATTCAGTCCTCACACTATCCTTGTGAAGTGGATGTTAAATAAGGTTATTTCCCATTTTCAGTCGGGAAGATCAAAGCTTGGGAAAGGCACGTGACTTCTAAATCATACATTTCAGCAACCATGTTATATTTTATGTCCCTTTGTATCTTTTTAAAATTTTATAGTTTTGACGTGAAGTTTAAACAATAACGACTGTTAGTTTTAGATAATATTCAAAGCCAGTTTTCTAGGTTTCCAGATACAGACTAGAAAGATCTTAGGAACCATTTGGATGTCAGGTCTACATGATACCAGATGTTTCGGTTACTTGTAATTACTGAGATTGTTTATGGAATCCTTACTCTTCATCAGGTCTTGAGAATTCTGTAAACACAGCCCAAACACCTGTCTTTCATCTTAGGCAATATTCATTTTATAATGATCCAGCTACCTATTTAAAAGTGTGGGCTCCATTTAATTGCTCTATGGTTTTGTAAAATTCAGCCCTTATGAACTCTGTTTATGTTGTACCTTAAAATATATATTTGAAGAAAAGGTACACTATAGAAAAACTGTGGATTTATATTTGATTCATATTAATGTCTTGCATATCAATATAATTTTAGAAAGACCTCTGAATTATTTAAAAAAATAGCATTTCTCAGCAAAAGTCTTTCGATTTGCTGATATCTGTAGTAGAAGTCCTACCTTTTAAAAACCTGGGTTGTGGCTTTCTTTTTGAATATTTGTTCTGAAGATTTTCTTTTAAAATGGAAAACCAACCTTTCCTTCCCCCCACCCAAAACGAATAACCCTCTGAGAGACAGAGAGGAAGAGAGAGGAGAGGGAGGCAGATTCTTGCGAGAGCGGCTCCCCATGCCAGCTTTCCTATTCCACAATAGCCCCCTTGTACAGTGCAGACAAATAAGGGTGGAAAGGAAATGAATTGTTCCAGTTTTCTAAGGGGGTATACGCAATGTTCTTAAAATTGCAATTTTTTTTCCTCTTGTGCATTGTTTTAAAAATAAGCTCCCGTTTTTCTGTTGCTATAAGACTGTTGGTCTCCCTGGGTAGGCAAATAGGCTCATCACTTTAGAATTGTTTGTTTTATCAGCAAATAAGCATGAAACACATGTACATTTCATTTATTTTGCTCCGTTTTTATCATTAAAAAGAAAGTCAGTCCATGTGTATGCCTTTCATTTATGGAAGGCATAACTATAGGAATGAAACTTTTAAATTCCGATTTGTTTATAGATTGGCAAACAAAAAACAAAAAAACAAAACACCTTAGTGGAAGTTAGAATTTAAGTTGCAGTTCCTAATAACTTACTCTCTTAGAATATAGACAAGATGCGGATGGGTAATTTTGGCTCCTCTGATTACTTTATGCATTGTTACTCATTATAGAATATAGAATTGAAGGAGCTGTATTTAGCTATATGTTTAGATTACCAGTTAGAGTAAAGCAATATTTATATTTAGGAAATGTCTGTATTTTTCTAGGGAAGGTTTAAACTTGACTTATAATTTAGAACCATAATTCTATATCTAGATGAAGCCAAGAGCTAGAGGTCATTTAAATTTTTTCTTTTATCCAAACTAATCCTCTGTTCTTTTAAGTCAACAGCTGCACATTCTCTATAAATTCCATTTTTAAATCAGAAAGATACATATCAGAGGGACGCCTGGGTGGCTCAGTTGGTTAAGCAGCTGCCTTCGGCTCAGGTCATGATCCCAGCGTCCTGGGATCGAGTCCCACATCGGGCTCCTTGTTCTGTGGGGAGCCTGCTTCTCCTTCTGCCTCTGTCTGCCACTCTGTCTGCCTGTGCTCGCTCTCTCTCTCTCTCTGACAAATAAATAAATAAAATCTTTAAAAAAAAAAAAAAAAAAAAAAAAAAAAAAAAAAAAAAAAAAAAAAAAAAAAAAAAAGAAAGATACATATCAGAAACATAATTGCATGTCAGAATTTTTCCTTTAAAATAAAGCAAATTTTCTACTTCCTTGCTTCAGGTGAACTCCAAACAGTGTTAATACTCAAGCCAAATGTTCCAGTGAAAAAGCCCTTTATCTTTACTTCAAATTTGCTCTGTAAAATTTAGTTTTCAGAACTTCATAAGCAACAGATTTCATGTTCAAACTAATGCTTTATTCTTCTATCATGTTTCAATGCCCTGTGTCCTCTCCTCAGAGGTGAGTGATCATTCTCTCCTGGTCACCTCCATAAGGCAGAACTACCCATGTACAGCAGCTGCTTCCCTGGTATCTCCCGACACCGGGTGTGGGGGCCGGCTTGGCCCTAGCTCCAGACTTGGCAACAGCTGCACCAGAATTCTTAGTAACATCTGTACTTGCCAGATGAAAGATTGCTATTCCTTTACTTCACCTTACCCCATCTATTTCACGTTCTGTCCTTTCTCACAAAACTGGGATTTGGACCATTTCACTGCCCTCATTTAAGATATGGCAGGATTCAAGGAAGAGATCAAACAGGATTTATGAGATCCAGAAGGTCACAAGTTGTAACTTCATTTTTTTTTCATATTTCCAACCATATATTTTATGTATATCTATAGGTATCTATGGGCCAAATTCCAGTTTTGTGGTCACAAATTTAATTTACTCCATTGTACATGAAGAGTACCTTATAGATAGTGTCCAAAATTTTTTTAATACCTTTCATCATAAAACGGTCGAAAGCTTTCCTTTTCATCATCAGTGTGGTCTTAAATGTGGTACAAATATGTCTCAAGCCATATACACTTGAATTTGTAAATGTTTTCAGTTGGTATGTGTAATTATTATTCTGGTACGCTTATAATGTCTTTGGCCCACCACGTCTTAGATGGAAGGATGGACCGCCAAGACTAAGTGGACATTTTCATCTGTCTAGGTCTTTTATGCCACTCTGGATCAGATCTACCATGGGAAGCACCCCCTGAGGACATCAACCACAGACATTCTCAGGGAAACACAGGAGAAATTTTATGGCTTGCCATACGTTCCAAATACTGTGAGTCTTGCATTTTGATCCTGTTGTGTGCCATTGAATGGTCCAGCTAGTATCTCTGTCAGAGTGAGTAGGTCATGGTCACCTTCCCCTTGCAGAATTTGAAATCCCTACATGTAGGTCAAGGTTTCCAACAGACAAATGCTGGAAATTGCCTGGCCCATTTAAGTATCTCTAACCATCCATTTACATGTGCTTATTTTCTTCCTGTTAGCAGTGTGTTTCTGGATTCCTGGAAAGGTGGGGGGTGAAAATGGTCATTGGAGTTAGTCTGTATTCTTTTTTGTTATTTTCCTTTAATGGAAAAGATGGTTAGTGGTGTAAGATGAATGTGATGATCAGCCCCTAATCATTTTCATTGCAAAAGAAATTGACATTTATTGAGTACTTATTTGTATCAGGGATTATAATAGAAGTTTTGCATATCCTATCTCACTTAGTATGGCCAGATTGGAAAGTGGGAGCATTATTGAGTGCTAGGTGCCAGACTCCATCTACTTGCTTTGCAAGAGAACCTCGAATTTCACTCTCAAACCTGTAAATTAGATAATATCTCCATATTTGGGGCTCATAGTGAGGCTCATACGCATTACCTGTCTTCTCTAAGATCATTTAGGTTGCGTTGGGGTTCATGAAATCATGCTGTTCCATTGCCCCAACGTTGCTGGGGGGAGGCTGGGTGTGGCAGAGAGAGTGTTGGCTGGTGCAGTTAGCAATGCGACTGACACTTACTTAGGACTCTGAGTTGCAGCTGGTCGAAACCCAACACCTATTTCTTGAGCTGAAAAGGGAATTTATTGAGTCTCATAACTGGAAGGTGCAAGGGTGTATTTGATTTCAGGTAAGTTGGATCTAGTTAGTTCTTACACAACATTTTGTTCGAAATATTTTTCTTTCTTTCCATTTCTCGGGTCTGTCTTTTTTGGGATTCATTTCGTTCTCAGGCAGGCAGCCCTGATGAGGTGTTGCGGTGGCTACTGGTAGGGCCTGGTTTGTATTTTTCCAGCTTAGCCAGTTTGATAGAGAACGAATTTGAAGATACTTTGTAAACTGTAAAACGCTGAGTAAAGGCTCGCCAGTTAAGGCTAATTGTCCAGTGGATCTTCAGGTCCTGATACTCAGACGGACATGGGAACAATTCACATTGACTAGACAAGTAAAGTAACAGTGCATTTTGTCTTTATAATACTTCGTATGAGTAGTTTTGGTTGTCTTAGAAGCTTAATCATGTGCCCCAAATATGTAATGCTAGTCATGCTACATACCTATTTTTGACCTTATATGTAATTTATTGTTCTTAGGCCGTGTATTACTGAGCTCTGGATTTTCTATATTAGTGAAAATCTGTGGTGATGAGAATAAGCTAACTATTCCTTTTGAGAAAATATACAGGTTTATCTCTTTGCTGGTATTGTCTCCTTTGTTTATTGTCAGTAGCCGTAGCCCTTTGAGTACATTGTTTTAAGTTGTCTTTAGAAGAAGCATAGCTACATTTAGAGAAGAAAGACTCTTTTTTTTTTTTAAAGATTTTATTTATTTATTTGTCAGAGAGAGAGAACGCGCGCATAAGCAGGCAGAGTGGTAGGCAGAGGTAGAGAGAGAAGCAGGCTCCCCACTGAGCAAGGAGTCTGATGCAGGACTCCATCCCAGGACCCTAGGATCATGGCCTGAGCTGAAGGCAGTGGTTTAAGTGACTGAGCTACCCAGGCGTCCTGAAGAAAGACTCTTTTAAGGCTTGTCGTCGTCGTCATCGTCTTCTTCTTCTTCTGTTTTTTGTTTTTTTTTTTTTCAAAGAAACAGAGCTTGTTTAGGTTTGCATAAGTATTCTGTTCTTCTACTTAGAAACTTCTGCATTTTCTCATTCAATTCATCACCAAGCTTATAACAAACATTTCCATAAAAATAAAGAATAAGTTGAGGATGCTCATTGGAATTCTTCAGTGCAGCATTCATCAGGGCAATAAGACAGGAAAAGAAAAAAATATAAGCGTTAGAAAGGAAGTAACAAAACTGTCATTATTTGCAGATGATTGATTGTTTGTTGAGAAAATCCTAAGTATGTATAGGTAAATTAGTGACATTAATGAGAAGTTAGAAACTTTTTGGATAAACAATGTATAAAAATTAATATTCTATCTCTGTTTATCATCAACAAACTGAAAAACAATTTTAAAGATACCATTGTGGAAATAAAAAGAGTATGAGATACCTACTAAAAAAAATCTAAAATAAGAACAAGTATAATTAAGATGTCTATACTACCCAAAGCAATCTATGGATTTAATGCAATCCCTCTCAAAATACCACAGCAGTTTTTCACAGAGCTAAAAAAGAAATCCTAAAATTTGTATGGAACTATAAAAGACCCCAAATAGCCAAAGCAATCCTGAAAAAGAAAGCAAACATGGAGGCATCACAATTTCAGACTTCAAGTTATATTACAAAGGTGTAGTCATGAAGACAGTATGGTACTGGCATGAGCACAGACACATAGATCAGTGGAACAGAATAGAAAACCCAGAAATGAATCCACAACTTTATGGTCAAATAATCTTCAACAAAGCAGGAAAGAATATCCAGTGGGAAGAAGACAGTCTCTTCAATAAATGGTGTTGGGAAAACTGGACAGCCACATGCAGAAGAATGAAATTGGACCACTTTCTTATACCATATACAAAAATAAATTAAAAATGGATAGAAGACCTAAATGTGAGATAGGAAACCATCACAATCCTAGAGGAGAACACACACAGTAACCTTTTTGACCCTGGCCATTGAAACTTCTTACTAGACATGTCTCCTGAGGCAAGGGAAACAAAAGTAAAAATAAGCTATTTTATTTTGACTTCATCAAAATAAAAAGTTGCTACACAGTGAAGGAAATAATCAACAAAACTAAAAGGCAACCTATGGAATGGAAGGAGATATTTGCAAATGGCGTATCTGATAAAAGGTTAGTATCCAAAATTTAAAGAACTTATAATGTTCAACATCCAAAAAACAAATAATCCAGTTAAAAAAAATGGGCAGAAGACATGAATAGATATTTTCCAAAGAAGACATCCAGATGACAGACACATGAAAAGATTCATAACATCACTCATCAGGGAAATACAAATCAAAATTACAATGAGTTGGCAACTCATTTAGTCAGAATGGCTAAAATGAACAACTAAGGAAACAACAGGTGTTGGCAAGGATGTGGAGAATGGGGAACATTTTATTTTTTATTTTTTAAAAAAGATTTTATTTATTTAACAGAGAGAGAAATCACAAGTAGGCAGAGAGGCAGGCAGAGGGGGAGGGGAAAGCAGGTCCCCTGCTGAGCAGAGAGCCCTATGCAGGGCTCAATCCCAGGACCCTGAGATCATGACCTGAGCCGAAGGCAAAGGCTTAACCCACTGAGCCTCCCAGGCGCCCAGAAAGGAGAACATTTTTCTTGTTTTTTGTTTGTTTGTTTTTCTTCCAATTTTATTGAGATATAATTAACAAGTAACATTATGTTAGTTTAAGATGTACAACATAAAGTGGTTTGGCATATCAACGTTGATATTGCCAAATAATGACCACCACAGTAAGTTTAGTTAACACCACACGCAGTTATAAATTTTTCTTCTTGTGAGAACATTTAAGATCTACTCTCTCAGCAACTTTCATATACACAAAAGAGTATTGTTAACCATGGTCGCCATGCTGTACATGACATGCCCAGGACTAATTTTTTTTAAATTAACATATAATGTATTATTAGCCCCAGGGGTACAGGTCTGTGAATCGTCAGGCTTACACACTTCACAGCACTCACCATAGCACATACCTTCCCCAATGTCCATAACTCAACCACCCTCTCCCTATCCCCTTCCCCCCACAACCCTCAGTTTGTTTTGTGAGATTAAGAGTCTCTTATGGTTGAAAGGGGAACATTTTAATACTGTTGGTAGGAATGTAGACTGATATAGCCACTGTGGAAAACAGTGTGGAGGTTCCTCAAAAAGTTAAATAATAGAACTACCCTATGATCCAGCAATTATACGACTAGGTATTTACCCAAAGGATACAAAAGTACTGATTTGAAGGGATATATGCACTCCCATGTTCATAGCAACAATATCAACAATAGCCAAATTATGGAAAGAGATGAATGTCCATCAACTGATGAATGGATAAAGAAGCTGTGGGGTGTGTGTGTGTGTGTGTGTGTGTGTGTGTGTGTGTACACGTATATATACAATGGAATATTACTCAGCCATCAAAAAGAATGAAATCTTGCCGTTTACAACAATGTGGATAGAGCTGGAGGGTATAATGCTAAGGGAAATAAGTCAGTCACAGAAAGACAAATACCATAGGATCTCACTTATATGTAGAATTTACAAAACAAAACAGATGAACACAGTGGGAGAAAGAAAAGAGTCAAACCAAGAAACAGACTCTAAACTATATAGAAGAAACTGAAGATTACTGGGGGGGAAGCGGGTGGGGAAATAGGTTAATTGATGGTGGGGAGTAAGGAGTGCACTCGCTGTGATGAGCATGGGGTATTGTATGTAAGTATTGAATCACCATATTGTACATCTGAAGCTAATATTACACTGTAGGTTAACTAACTGGAATTTAAATAAAAGCGTGAAAAAAAATCTAAAATAAAAAGTGTATTGTCTTTATTTTTAAAATCCTAAATAAATGAGGAACTGAACCATATTTATAGATGAGATTTAATTCCAAAAAGATATTAATTTTTTTCTCCAATTAATGTGTTATTCTCCAATTAATTTAATGTAATTCTATTGGTTTGTTTGTTTGAGCCTGTACAGTTTTATATGGAAGGGCAATGGCCCAAGAATAGCAAGGGCAGTTTTGAAGAATAGTAGCAAGTTGGTAGACTTGCCCACTTGGGATTAGTGTCCAAATTAAGCAGTAGGAGCTGGGGTAGTGGGACGGTGTGGGACAGACAAATAGAACAGAGCCAGTGGAACAGAGCCAGGAGCCCAAATGTGGCTTCGACACGTGTATGGACTCCTGAGCCTAAATGGTGGCTGTGTAGATCTGTAGGCCAAGAAGAGACTAGTCTTTTTTAAAAATGGTGCTGTAAGGATTGATCATCCATATGGATAAGACGAAACTTGTATCTTGGTCTCATTCTGCACACAAATATAAGTGGGTTGAAGACCCAAATGTAAAAAAAAAAAAAAAATAGTAAAAAAAGTAAAGCTTTAAATTTTTAGAAGATAATACAAAAGGATGTCTTTCTGATTGCACTGTTTTACTTACTCAGACTATTTTATATCTTATTTACAGTGTAAAAGGCATTAATCACAAGACAAGACTGATAAATTCAACTATATGGAAATTTGAATCTTCTGTTTATCAAAGAAATGTAAAAAATAGTGAAAGGAAAGCTACAGACTGGAAGTAGGTATTTTCAACACCTATAACTGGGATATTTTCTTTAGTTAGTTATTTACTTTCATTATAGTAAAAAAAAAAAAACCCACATAGCATAAAATATACCATCCTGAAAGGAGTATTTTTGAAGTTCTTTGAATGGGCAAAAGGCATAGATGTGCAGTACAACATATAAAATGACCTCCATATTCATCAGTGACTGCTAATTCAAACCACATTAGGATAGCAGCCTATTCTCACCCATCTGGCAAAAAAATAAGACAGTTGACTATACCCAGTGTCGACCAGGGTGTGGAGTCACAGGGGCTCTTACGTCTCTGGGTAGGTGTGCACATTTGGTATGGCCTCTTTGGAAAACAGTTGGGCATTATCAGTAACACTGAAGATGGACATTCCCTATGACCCAGCAACACAACTTATATATCCAACCTAGTGTTGTCTTGTTAAGAATAGGAAGGTCTGGGCATCTGGGTGGCTCAGTGGGTTAAGCCTCTGCCTTTGGCTCAGGTCATGATCTCAGGGTCCTGGGATCCAGCACTGCATCAGGCTCTCTGCTCAGCAGGGAGCCTGTTTCCCTCTCTCTCTGCCTGCCTCTGCATACTTGTGATCTTTCTCTCTGTCAAACAAATAAATAAATTAATTAATTTTAAAAAAAGAATAGGAAGGTTTATAACAGCACTGTTTGTACACAGAAAAAAAGGAAGAGGTAGAATTCTGGAAAGAACCCAAGTGTCTGTCAATGGAAAATGGGTAAATACTTTGTGTCATATTTATCAACTGGAATACTATTCAGTGGAAATTGGGGGATACGGGCACAATTGAATTTAACAGGCACAATGTCAAGTAAAAAAAACCACCATATACATTTATAACAAAGTTCAAAACAATGCAAAACTAAGTTCAGTATCGTGAGTAAATACATAAGCAATAAAACTATGAAGAAAAGCGAAGGAATAGTAAGCACAAAGTTCAGATGGTATATACCTCTGGAACAATGAGTAGGATCATAGAAGTCTTAGAAGTGTCTTATTTCTTAAATTTATTAGTGGGTATAACGTTGATAGTTTCATCATTCTCCCTGCCTTAGTAGTATGTAGTAGGAAAAGAGTATGTAGAAGATATTTTGAAATGTTAAGAGGTTATTTTGGCTGCAACATATGTGGTAAAGAATGGATTTAGGGAGAACAGTTGGGAAGTTACTCAGGGGCCAGGATAGAGTTGGTGGTTTGAACTAGGAAAGTGGCCGTGGAAAAGGTAAGACTGAAGTAGATGGGACAACTGTAGAAGGCAGAATGTTTAAACATTCTGGTGGTAAGCTGGACATGGACATGGAGAAAATGGAGAATGGAGAATGACTGCGGGTTTATCATGAGTATCGACCAGGGAGGGGGGCTTCAGAGCATCCCGCCTTACCGACCAAAAGAGTGACAATTTTCCTATAACTTATCTCCAGAAAGTGTTTCTCTCAAAATAATCCTTTTATTCCCTCAAATGAAACCATGAGAAAAGGAGAAAATAATTTAAACAACAACCTACGGGGCATCTGGGTGGCTCAGTCGTTCAGCGTCTGCCTTCAGCTCAGGTCATGATCCCAGCATCCTGGGATCGAGCCCCACATTGGGCTTCCTGCTCAGCAGGGACCTGCTTCCCCCTCTCCAGCTCCCCATACTTGCATTCCCTCTCTCACTATCTCTCTCTGTCATAAATAAATAAAAATCTTAAGAAAAAAATAACCTATTCATAATGTTGATGAGTATTCACAATGTTGATAGAGACTGCACAAATTATGTGTATGTAATGTGGTGTGAACTTTTAGATGGTGATTATGAATGTGTCCACGTTAACGTCTCCCTAAGTGCATTAATAGCTCATCTTGGGAATAAAGTATCCCATCGGTTATGTTTGAGAGGGACTCGTTTAAATAATGTGAAATGGGCTTCTCTACTGCGGGGCTCCTCAGCATCTGCAGCGAGCTAATGAACATTACGAGTCTCTCGTGCTGTGTTCCCAAGCTTGCTGACCATGAAAGTCTTCCTGGTTCATTTCTAGGCATTAGCCCCGAGTAGGTCATATTTTAGCAAGCTCTGCACTTATGTTATGCAACTCTTTGACAGGGGAAGCTCCATTAATATTCTGCAATGAATAATGGATGCTCGTTTTTCAAGTGAATAAATGGCTTTATTATGTCAGCAATTTGGTAATATTTATAAGAGAGCTAAAGTAGTTTGTATAATATAGGGACAGATTTAATTTGTAATTTTCTTGCTATTTTAGCGGTAGTTTGCTAGGAACCCAAAAAGCTCTTGCTTGGTTGTAGAGGACTTTACAGCATGAACCAACAGTCTGGTCTTGTACTGTTAGCACTTTCATTCTATTCAGAGCATAATGTTTTGTTTACATATTAACGACAATCTCTTCTCAGAATATTTTGTTTCTAGATGATTAGGTTATCTCCCCCATTATTAATTCAGAGAGTAGAAAATGTTATGTTTTTATTTTTATAATACTCCATACTCTGGAGCAGTTGAGAGACAGTTGTGTCTAGGAGAGTCTGGGGCGAAACCTGCTCTAGCCTTATGACCCTTCCGTTCTGTCCTCCCGAGTATTTTTCAAGTTCAAAGCATGAACAGTTGACTCTGCTGATAGACTGCAGTTTCCCAAGATTTGTTAATGACTCACTGTGTCTCACCTGTTTGAACTAACATTGTAGATTTGTGAACTTTGCTGGTCAAACTGCATCTCACATGCAGCTCTCCCAGGAGTAACAGTATTCTCTGAACGGATCTGCTGCCTGTGAGACCTTCTTGGTCCTTTACCCACCTCATGTTGAAAACAGTCATGTGGGGGCACCTGCGGGGCTCAGTCTGTTAAGTGTCTGATTCTTGGTTTTGGCTCAGGTCATGATCTCGTGGTCCTGGGATCAAGCCCTGAGTCTGGCTCCCCACTCAGTGGGGAGCTTGCTTGAAGATTCTCTTCCTTTGCCCCTCCCCCACTCATGTGTACACACTCTCTCTTAAATAAATAAATCTTAGAAAAAGGAAAAAAGAAAACACTGATATCTACAGAACAAGAAAGTCCTGAGGACCTGTCCTTATTTCATGAAAATATCATAATAATATGTCTGAGAAGACTGTCTTTCTTGTGCATTTTAATTTAAAATTTCCTGTCTTGATTAAAGCTAAAGTAAAAGAATACTTTAAGAAAGCACTTTACTGGGATTGAATGACATGTTGATATCTGGTCATTATTCGTGTGAGAACAAACACCAACAAAGAATGTGAAAAGAAGGCATGTTTCTTGTGAATATTATTCCTTCCACGTTGAAAAGCTCCAGTTTTTTAAATCCAGTGACACATCCATGACAGCCCAGTATGACACTGAGTACAGGTAGCAAATGAGTTGTACTTTGCTTGAGGCAGGGGAGACGGGAATGGGTATGATCTCCATGCATTGATTGCCTATGCATCTTTCTGGGTGGGCATGTGCTGCAGGCTTCTCGGGGAACATACCTCATTGGCTTCCACATGCTCAAGATGCATCATTTCAAAAAGGCTTCTGCCCCTGGAGATTGATTCCTATTGAGACTTATGTCTATAGTGCCTAATTCTATGGAAGAGATTTATATAATTCACGTTAAGTGTAATTATCTATAGCAGACCTTCTCATTATGGTAGCTGGAAGTTGTGTTAAATTTAGTCAGACATATCAAAGAGAAAACACCCTTTTGTGATGTAGCATAAAGAAAACCATTTCCAAATCCCAATTTACATCCCGATCTCTAATTCAGTTATGTTACTTATATTATTATAGATAGCATTTGTAAATTATTTTTAATAATTGATATATTTATAATATATATTTTTATTAAATGCCTACTGAATGCCATACACTGCCTAGGAGATGCAGATATGGTGCGGATGAAACAGACCAAAATCCTTCCCTCGTGGAGCTTGTATTAGCAATGGCTTATTTGGGGGTATGTATGCATAATTATCATTCTGTCTGGCTGGTTGTCAAACATTTCATTATTAAGCAAAATATTCTTTGAACCCCACAAATTGCTTTGTGAGCAGATGGCCTGAACATAAAAGCTGAAAGATTGAGATATTTTGAAGCATAAAACAGCTAATACAAAGGATATGTTGAGACCCTGATTTTTTTTCAAAGGGGAGGGGCTTTGTACCTGAAATATTCATGAGAAAAAGGGGGGGCCTTTGTTTTTTCCATAATGTTCCAACAATCTTCCTCAACCTTGCTGATGTGGTGTCTCTGATTAGTAAGAATTTGTGCAGGTGTAAATCTGGCCAACCACCTGGAGGTCAGGCAAAAATTAACAGGTGGCTAGGAAGAGTAGAGGAGTGGTTTCGGGCTTGGATGGGCCATCAGGGCCCTGGGGATGTGGTGTTTGATAGGTTGGGAGGTGAGAAGAGAAGGAGTGGGGAATGATGTGAAGGAGGACCAGGGTGACATTGAGTGGAACATGGAATTCAGGAGGGGTATTTATGGCATGAGGGGTGCAAAGATGTTGAGTACAGTTTAAAGTGACAGTAGAATATCCAAGTGGAGATGCCTGTGAGCAGCAGTTGGATCAATGGGTTTGAAGCCCAGAAAACAGATCAAGGTTGGAGCTATATAGATTTGAAAGACCATCACCCCAGAGAGAGAGAGAGAGAGAGAGAGATTGGACTATAAGCTATGGTCATGGACAGCATTGAGCAGGGAGAATTTGCTGAGTAAGATGAAGGGTAATTTAGGAGATGACTTGGGAATATTTCAGCAATGGGCACACAGTGAATCAGCTAATGTGGTTGGAGAAAATCTAATTGGAGTAGGTTTTTTTTCAAGTACTAGCAAAAACCAAAATTTTAAAATACTGTTTTCTGTCTCTGCTACTGCACTTACAACAGCATAATGCTCTGCTCTTTTTTATGATTCCAGGGTTACGTTGACTGTCTGGTAGCTTGGAATATTGTTTGTAGAACATTTATTTTGGATGTGTGTTCTGAGTTCCCAAATAACAGACTAATAAATGAACTTTTAGCATACAACTTATGTGTAATTTGGGGGCTTCCCATCTTGAAATTGCTCAATTTTTAAAGCGGATTCTGAAGCTGACTTTGGTGGTGTCATGATAATACGTGCAAAGGAAAGTAACCTCTAATTTACCAGTTGAGAGATGGAGTGCAACCAGTGTAAAACCCAGTTGTTTATATTGTGTGTTCATCCCAGATTAACTTTCAACCAGACCTCTTCACCACGTGGAAGGCTACAAGTAGGGAGATGAAATCAATATAATGGAGGAGGGCAGAGAGATTTTGGAAGCACTTTTGCCTTATTTATCTTACTATATGGAGTTTTGTGTTATTTTAAGTCTGAAAAAGAAGAAAAAAAAAACATCCACTTATGAGAAAATGGCCTTGCTACACACAGTTTGGGTGTGAAGACTTTGATTTAATTGCTGTTAGGGTTTATTTTCTTTCCTGTTTACTTGATAGCCAATTTTGAAGGGCTTCTTTCTTCAAAATATATAAGTGAGTGTATTAGGGTATCTGTATAGAAATTCTTGTAGATATCTGACATATGTGCATTCAGATAGATTAAAAATTGTGCTTTTAAAGTTTTAAGTGTGTATTTCAAAGGTTTTTCATAAGAGATTTCATAACTTTAAAATTATTTTACAGCTTATTGATTTTAAATGGAGCTAAGTGTTCGTGATTTTATGTTAAAAGCTTGAATTTTTTAAAAAATGGTAAAACATGAAGATAAATAATTAGCCATTAAGTGATTTCTACCATCTAGATTAAAATGGCAATCAGATTTTTTCCACTTACTTCTAAGGTAAGCCTGATAAGAGAAACTGATCATGTCCCATAGGAGTCTTTATAAAGAAGTCTGAGGTCTGCCTTTGACCTTTGCTATTCTTAACATCACACTTGCTCCGATGCTGGTGTAAAGAATGGCAGAAAGGTCTCTTTTTTTAATGTGAAAAAAAAAATGCTATCTATTAAATGATAGAATTAGAGCCCCCGGGTGGTTAAAAGTTCATTATTCTCTCTCTAGAGAATCTGACCTAAATCATTTAATAAAAATCTTGATTGCTCCTATTTCATTTTTTTTTTTTCCTTCCTGGGGAAGAAGTTCTATTTGCCTCCTGTTCTTCCATGCTAGCTCTTGTACGAATGGAAAAACTCTTCCGCGAGGTGAAGGTACTGCTCACGTTGCACGAATTTGGAGTATTTGGTGTTGCTAAGCAAATGTTAGATTAAACAAAACAATATTTATTTTTTGCTTTCTCTTAAATACAAAGACCATATGGTGCATATCCGAAAAAAACCTAAGTAGTTAATTGCATGTTAAATTCCTTTCCTCTTTGGCTGCATAAACAACTGAGAAAATATTTACCTTCTCTGTCATGCTAGATTTATTTACGACTTTGTAACTAAAACACAGAAGTGTTATAAATTGAAACTTTAATCTCATGATTGACTCATTTTCTAAAAATTTATATGGTTTCAGTTTGTGGGACAGCTGCAACTCTGGATCTCACTGATTTAAAACAGGAGGAAATTATAGGACTACCCTAGTTGTTTTTGTAATAGAGTCTTTTAAGCCAAGTCACCGGCTTTCATTTTTGTCTTGGTTTTCATGAATAGAGCTACACTTTTTTTTTTCCCCTGCAAATTTACGTAGGTTAAATATAATGAAATAAAAATCCAGGATATTAAGTTTTTTTCTGTACCAGGTAAACTGTATATATATATATATATATATATATATATATTTTAATTTTTCAGAAAGTTTATTGTTACTGTGCATGGTGATAATAAAAATAAGGCAATTTTCAGCCAGGTAAACTGTATATTTTAAATGATGCACATGTGTCTCTTGATTTTAAGATGTAAACCATTTCAGAAAGCTGCTTCTCTAGTGATTCTCTAAGGTAAATCATATTCTCAACCACCATGAATGTGAGCTGTGAGCAGGATGCAGGGACCTCGCTATTATTCATGGAGTGACAGTACCCAGAGGGGCTTGTTATAATGTCTTCTTATCTCTATGCCTTTGTGACTCAGGGAGGCCAAGGGCAACATCAGTAATGTAAGGAAGCCTCCTGTTGAGTGATACTAATTTTAGATTTTAATTATATTTTGAGTAAGAATATGCACACATGCCTGAAAATCATAAGATATAAAAGGCTCTCAGTGTAATGTCTCTGCTGTACTCTAGCCCTTTGGGCCTTGGCCCCTTTCCATAGGGGAACTTTCCATAGTGTTAACTGTTGTCTCTCACATACTGACCTGAAGTTGAAATCACTTCTTTTAGATGTAAAGATACATCAGATCTGCAGTCTTGGTAACAAGCTTCCTGGCTCTCTTCCTGCCTTCTCTCCCCAGGTGAGCTGACTCTACACTGGGCAGTTACAATTCTCTTTCCCTTTCTCATATCCCCAACAGCTATCAGTAAGACCTTTCCTGAATACAAATTTGGTTATGACCCCCTCCCCTTAAAGCCCTTTGGTTCCTTCCATGGCTCTTAAGCTAAAGGCCAAATACCTGCGGCACCCATGGGTTCCTGTGTGGTTGGTGACTCCAGCTTTGTCCAGCTGAGCACACCCTCCTTTGTTTGACACCAGGTTCTTGGCACTTACTTCCCTCCGCCTGGAGCACTCTCTCCTTTCTTCTCACTTTACCTCTGTTGGAAATGGCACTCTCCCAGGCCTAGCCAGTTCCTCTGTTGCACACTGTCACAGAGCCAAGGTCTCTCCCTTCATATCGATCATCCCACATCATAATTTCTTGACGTCATTTAACTATTTTCTGTCTTCCCAATGGGAGTGAAATTTACATAGCTGCAGGCTCCATTTCTGATTTGTTCATGATTTCTTCAGGTTACTTATTATGCATGGTAGGTGCCCAACAAATATTTATAGAAGGTTTTTTTTTTTTTTACTTGAGGTATAACTTACATAATACACACAAATTTAATATATGGCTCCATGAAATTTTATATATGTAACTGCGGATCAAGATACACACCATTTCTAGTACCTTAGGAGGCGCCTGTAACCTGTCAGTCAATATACCTTCCCCACAAGGTAACCAATAGTTTTGCCCATTTCTGACCTCACTGAGTGCCATCATATGGTATGTACTCTCTTGAGTCTCACTTCTTTCATATGATTCATGTCTGTGAGAACCCATCCATCTTGTTGTGTGTGTCCATAATCCATCTTTTCCACTGCTTTGAAGTATTCCATTTTTAATATGCTACACCTTACTTATGTATTCCACTGTCCACTGACAGACATTTGTGCTATTTCCCTTTTGGGGTTATTATGAATAAAGTTCCTATGAATGTTCATGTTTACGTCTTCTGGTAGGTATAAACATTTATTTTTGTTCAATATATACCCAGGAGTAAAATGGGGTATACTTTAGTTTTATTGCAGCTCTTGTCATACAGTTTGTCTTTTTTTTTTTTTTTTTTTCAAAATAGTTCTCCTGAGTTTGTATACCAACAGGCAGTGTTTGAGTGCCTCATATCCTGTCCAGTTTGCTCCATATCCTGTCCAATACTTGATATTGTAAGTCCTTTAAATTTTAGCCATCCTGGGAGTATGGAGCCATAGCTCATTGTGGTTTTAATTTGTACCTTTCTCATGACTAATAAGACTGGGCACTTCTTCATATGTTTATAGGCCACTTGAATGTCCTTTTTGTATAAGGATTTTGGGCTCTAATGAGGATGAAATAAGCCATCCAAGGGCTTCAGGTAGAATCTGTAGTATGAGAGAGGGAGAGGAGTCAAGAGTGATTACGAGGGTTTTGGCCTGAACTGCCAAAGGATAGCATTGACATTAACATCGAGAAGACTGGAAGGCTAGATCGTGGTGTGTGTGTGTGTGTGTGTGTGTGTGTGTGTGTGTGTGTGTAAATAAGTTTAAGAAATACTAAGTGTAAGATACCACTAGTCAAACAAGAGAAGATGTCATGTAGGCAGGTGGATATACAAGTCCACAGTTCAGGAGAACAGTGTGTGCTGGAGATCGGGATTTGCAGTTATCCACACAGATTGTATCAAAGCCAAGGGACTAGGTGAGATCACCCTTTAGAGTGAGTATAAATGGAAAAAAGTTATGTATAAAAGATGAGCCCTGGCCATTACTTAGAGGGATGGAAAATGAGGAAGAAACAATAAGGGAGAATGGGAGACAGAAACCAATGAGGCTGGAGGGGAAGAGTGAGAGCGCACTGTCCTGGAAACCAGTGGTCTCACTTCGAGACTATGGCAGTTGGATGGGGAAAGCTCAAAATTGATCATACTGGAGAAATTGGGAGTTGAAGAGTAGGGTGTAGACAATGAGACACGTGTTCACATTAGTTAGCAAAATGGAAGGATGGTATTTCTGTTTATTTGTTCCTGATACTCTAGGTAGGGGCAGAGGCCGGTATTCCCATTCAGTCTGGAAAGCTTCTCCAAAGTTAGGAAAGCTTCCTAGCTTTAACTTTGGAATTATTTTATAGGGATAGAATAGAATGAAGATTCATGTACATATTGCCTAACTTTATACTTATTTACTGTCATGAAATAAACTCCAGATAGATTAGACACTTGAATAGGGAAAAAAAAGCCATTAAAAAATATCTCCTTTCATTTAGAGAAGGGTTGTAGGTTAAAAAGAAATGGAGGAAATCACAGATGAGATTACAGATTAATAGATTTGATCACAAGGTTAGACTTTCTCACAGAAAGCATGAATAAAATTCACAGATAAGCATATGGGTTTTCAAAAATTATAACATGCAAATGGTTTACATCGTTGCTGCATAAAGAGTGCATATAAATATAAAAAGGAAAGGGGAATAACAACAACAAAATCTCAATACTCCCCCAAAGAAAAACAGACAAAGAAGATAAAAGTCAGTCACAAAAGAGGACAATGCAAATGGTTAGTATATATAGGAAAAATGGCTTGACTTTCCTGGCTTGCAAAAATATGCAAGTGGGGGGCGCCTGGGTGGCTCAGTGGGTTAAGCCTCTGCCTTCGGCTCAGGTCATGGTCTCAGGGTCCTGGGATCGAGCCCCGCATCAGGCTCTCTGCTCAGCAGAGAGCCTGCTTCCCTTCCTCTCTCTCTCTGCCTGCCTTTCTGCCTACTTGTGATCTCTGTCTGTCAAATAAATAAATAAAATATTAAAAAAAATATGCAAGTGGAAATAACAGCAAAATGACACATTCACTTGTCATATGTCTTTTATAAAAGACAACATTCTGGTAACCATATTGATACATTGGTGCAGATATTTTTGTATGTGTTCAAAGGAGGAGAAATTGGTTTGGTGGGAGGGATTGAGAGCGTGAAAGCTTACATACCTCTTGAGCCAGTAATGTAGCATTGAGGAATTTATTCTAAAAGTATACATAGAACTCTCTCCCCCCCCCAAAAAAAAAGCTCTATACTAGATAATCACCACGTTTACAAAAAATTAGAGTCCAACATTCAAGGAACAGGTAAGCCAACTCTATTGTACCCTGCGCTTGTCATTAGGCCTGTTCACTACTGTTTTGCTGCCATCTCTGCATGTGGTGGAATTGCACATCCTTGCTACATGGAGTTCGTTGTCCTGTGCCTTGACTTGGCCAGAGAAATAGAGAGGAAGTGATAGGTCTGGTGGCTAGGCTGCAGCCTTTAAGAGCCACTGTGCGCTTGTCCATATTTCCTTCCCCTTGGCCTAGCAACCAGTGACCTTCTAGGTGGTAGAGACCCTGAAAGCCCAGGTATGTACATGCAGCTGACATGAGAAGAGTGTTGACCTGAAAGAGATGTGTCATCTGCTCAAGGAACCAATCTTGGCCGTTTGAAGCTCCTGACATGTTAGGATTCATGTTGTTATAATCATAACTTAGTATAGCCCGACTCATGTAGTCCATACAATGAAATAGTATACAACCATTAATGTTTATAACAAATTCTTAAAATGAGGTTAGTGAAAAACATGATAAAATTGTAAATGGTGTGATTTTGTCTTTTGAAAACAGACTGAAGGGAGCTTTAACATTAACAAATGCCTATCATAATCATGGATTAGGGATGAGTTTCATTTTTTAAAAAATTTGTTTATTTATTTTAGAGAGAGTCAGAGAGAAGCAGACTCTCCACCAAGTACAGAGCTGACAAGGGGCTTGATCCCATGATCCAGAAGATCACGACCCAAGCTGAAACCAAGTCAGAAGCTCAAGTGACTGAGCCACCCAGGACCCCTCATTTTCTTTTTTATATTCTTCGTCCCAATTTTTCTATAATGAGCATGTATTCCTTGTAATTGGAAGGGCAGACATGCATACAAACACACATAGCTTTAGTTGGCTTCCAGTGACACAGGGATTCAGGTCTTTCTGTGCCACCAAAGACATAAGGTCATATGACAGTGACGTAAGATCATTGAAATGACCGTAGTTGCTTGGCCTTTCTAATTCTGGGAGCCCAACTGAGATGAAGGAACAGGGCTGAGCTTAGATTAGCTTCAGAGTAGAAGCTCTCCCTCCCATGGCTTTAGTTCTGGATACAAAGTGTACTGCCCCAGAGCCTAAATACTTTCCCTCTCCTTTTTAAGTGATCTTAGAGGCTGAGAATGCAAGCTCTCTTGCTTCAGAAAAGGAACATCCTCAAAGAGAGAGCTTTCTAGGTGCTACCCAACTCCACGACACTGAGCGGTTTTCCATCGCCCAGCACTGTGCCCGTATACATGGTCGAGAACATACAACAGAGAGAAAGTATGTTCTTTGCCTGGAAAACATGTACACATATGTTAATAAATGGAAATGAATGGATTTCTTTGAAACTGAGTATGTAATGGGATTCTCTTACTTTCCCAAATCACCTTGAAGTCTCAGATGTCTTTACTAGGATTAAACTCAATCCTCCACGAAATGTAGTTTAGACTTCATTCATTCTTGTTCATCGGACATTTTCCAAGGACCTTCATTCCTGGTGCCAGGCACAATGAGCTGATACCACGTGCAGAGCAGACCATAGATGCTTGACTCGCAGCTCTGTGCCAAGCCTAGGCCTCCCCTCATCCACTGTATTTCCCCAGGCCCCTCTGATACTCACAATCCCTCCTCCTGCTCTGAAACTATGCCCCTGAGCCCTATATCCTAGTCCTTACTCTCGTTCAAGGTTCTGAACCCAATTTTCAAGGTTATAGGAGGACTACAGATAATTTGTGGATGCATATGTCTTATACATTTGACCACTTTAGCCTTAAAATAAATTCCTAGGGATGGGATTGCTTGGCTAGAAGATTCGTATACAGTTTATGTTCCAGCACATGTTGCAAAGTTGAAATCCAGATAGCTTTCCCTTGATGACCCCGATTACGGATTTGATTTTAATTTATGCCAAGCTTATAAGACCACAAATACAGTAACTTATTTCTGCTTGCAATTCTTTTATTACTAGTGAAACCAATGGCTTCCCCTGTGGCATTTTACCATCTTTGTGGAGGATAGAAGTTGAATTTTGCTTGTTTTTATCATTTTCTCCTCTCTATATTGATCTTTTTGTTACTGATTTTTATAGGGTTGCCAGCCTTTCATTCTTTCTGTTGTAAATATTTCCTCCATTTTGTTATCTTTCAGCTTTTATGATTTTTTTTTAACATTTAGGTTTTATTTTTTTAGTTTGCTTGATGATGGTAAATGTTTTTAGTTAAATCTGTCACACTTTTCTTTCAGTTTCCTGTCAGGCTTAAAGAGATCTTGCTGGTCTAACCTTATTTAAATTTTTTGACCATATTTTCTTCTCATACTCTTGTGGTTTTGTTTTTCACTTTCCAATCTTTGGCTGTTTAAGTTCGTGGTGGTGTAAGGTTATGACATTTGGAACCAGCTTAAGCTTTTCTGATCCGTTTCTGAGTAACCCATTTTCCCCTACTGATTTGAAAAATCCTTCTCTATGCGATGTAAAGTTTCACTGAACAAGGTTTATTTCTGGCCTTTCCATTTTGGGGGTTCTTCCCAGACTGGATAATCATTTGTGGAAGGTTTATTGTTGATTGCTGGTTATTTTTTAATAGACATGCCTTTGTTCCACTATTCCATTTACCTATCTATCCCTGTCACACTGTCATATATTTATAACATTCTTACCGAAGTCTCTCATATGTCTTATAAAATGTATTCCTATTTTAAGATATTTTTCTTTTGCTTTTGTGAGCGGGTATTATATATTATTTCCTCCTCCCGCATTTTTCTAGCTAGTTACCATTGGTATATAGAAAGTTACTTATTTTAGTTTGTTGCTTTTGTGGTTGACACTCTTGATGCTCTGGATGAACAACTTAATATTTCCGATACTTAGTCACCAAACTTTAGGGCCTTTCCAGATATGTTTATACATATAAATACTTATATATAGAGAATATATATATTACATATCTCACAACACATATAAATAATATTCTGCTGCCCCTTTCCAATCTTTGTGGTCCACATGTCCTTGACTAGTTCAGTAGCTTAAACTTTAAAAATAATGCTAAATATAGTAGGGAAGTTGAGCATACGTGTTTGATTTATGATTTATGATTAATGAAAAAAATTTAAATTCCTTAAGTTCAATATAGTTAACATATAGTGCATTATTAGTTTCAGGGGTAGAATGTAGTGATTCATCAGTTGCATATAACACCCAGTGCTTATTACATCACGTGCCTTCCTTAATGCCCATCACCCAGTTACTCCATCCCCCCGCAACCAGCAAACCCTGTTTGTTTCCAATGGTTAAGAGTCTCTCATGCTTTGTCTCCTTCCCTGATTGTTTTTTCTCTCCCTTCTTCTGTGCTTCTCTGTTTTGTTTCTTAAATTCCACATATGAGTGAAATCCTATGTTAATTTTCTTTCTCTGGTTGACTTATTTCGCTTAGTGTAATACCCTATAGTTCCATTCATGTCACTGTAAATGGCAAGATTTTTTGTTTTTGATGGCTGAGTAATATTCCTTTGTATGTATATACCACATCTTCTTTATCTGTTCATCACTTGATGGACATCTGGGCTCTTTCCATAATTTGGCTATTGAGGACATTGTTACTATAAACATTGGGGTGTATGTATCCCTTCGAATCACTGTGTTTGTATCCTTTAGATAAATACCTAGTAATGCACTTGTGTTTCTAACTTTTTGAAGAACCTCCAGTTTTCATTCCCACCAACAGGATAGGAAGGATCCCTGTTCTCCACGTCCTCACCAACATCTATTGTTTCCTGACTTGTTAAGTGACTCTGACTGGTGTGAGGTGGTATCTCATTGTGGTTTTGATTTGTATTTCCCTGATGTCAACTGATGTGGAGCATTTTTTCATGTGTCTATTGGCCATTTGTATGTCTTCTTTGAAGAAATGTCTGTTCATGTCTTCTGCCCATTTCTTGATTGGATTATTTGTTTTGGGGGTGTTGAGTTTGATAAGTTCTTTTTAGATTTTGGATACTAGCCATAATCTGATATGTCATTTGCAAATATCTTCTCCCACTCCATAGGTTGCTTTTAGTTTTGTTGACTGTTTTCTTTGCTGTGCAGAAGCCTTTTATTTTGATGAAGTCCCAATAGTTGCTGTTTGCTTTTGTTTCTCTTGTCTTTGGAGACATGTCTAGCAAGAAGTTGCAGTGGCCTAGGTTGAAATGTTTTGCGTTTGACCTATGATTTGAAAGAGGGCTAGAGTGTGTGTTGGAGAGAAAAGAACGTTGCAGGGAAAAGGGTCGCATATTCAGATTACAAAGAGAGAAGTAAGAAAGTTCTATGGGGAAATAGGATATAAAAGCCAAAGTTCTGTGTGGAGGAATGACAACCGCAGCCAAGATGGCTTCTCTATGGAGAGTGAGGTTGGCTCTGTGTGGTAGAGAGTGAAGGGATAAGATGGGGGTACAGAGCTCCAGAATCAAATGGCCTAGACTGAGTCTTGAGCATCAGATCTTCATCCATAAGATTGCAATATCGAACTTAGTATGCTTATTGTAGATTGAAAGAAATAATATTTGTCAAAAGCACTTAGCCCAATGCCTGGCACATAGTAAACGCAAAACAAATGTTAAGCATTATTATTGTCTGTATAATAAACACTTACTGAAAGGGGGAATTGTTTTTGAGTGTAGTTGACGCAGAGTGTTACATTAGTTTCAGGTGTATAACACAGTGATTGAACAAGTTTATACATTATTCTCTGCTCACCACAAGTGTAGCTCCCATCAATCACCAGGCAACACTATTACAATACCATTCACTATATTCCCTTTGTTGGTTTGTTTACTCAAAAGGAGGAATTTCAATGATAAAAAATGGCATATAGGGAAGAAAATCTCATCACTTGCATGTGGATGGGTAATAGTGGGAAAAGTAAATTAATACATTAAAATAGACGGGGTCTCTCATGTGTGCCACATTCTTTTGTCAGTGACTTTTGAGGATGATCTCTGTTCCTGAAAGATGGCTGGAGGTCCCTGTAGTAATACGCAGCTAGTGAGTGGCCTGAGCACCATGATGGTGGATCTGCGCCCTTCTAACTGCCTTCCGTGACCATATGTGGTCATTAATGTACGAGAATAGCTCATCTTGGTGTCTTTTACACATCTTTACATATTTAATAATTACAAACCAAGCACCCAGTTAGTTGCTTTCTTTAACATGCATTATTTTCAGATCCTTAACTCAGGGATGGTACAATCATTCTTTTCACATGTGTATATTTTTCTGTGTCTCAGGGAAGCTTTGAAATACTTGCTGATTTATGGAGAGTGAAAAGTGAACCAAACTTTCTCTGAATACTTAGGAAAACTCGGACTCTTAAAAGCCAAAATCAAACAATATTTGAGATGATTTATACAATTTCAGCAATAACTTTTTTCCACTTAAGCCAAAGTACAGTCTAAACAACCCTTTCCTGGTGCTAAGTCCTTTAAATGAAAGCAGTGGAGGTCTATAAATCAAGTGATAGTTTACATTTATTTCATAGCCACTCTTTGAAACCCGTTTTCCCTTTTAAAACTTAGTGTATCCTCTAAAATGTTCAGCCAGTCCTATATTGAAATTAAATTCAAGTGAATAAAGAAATATATAAAAAGATTTTGGAGAATAATATATGGCCACAGTGTAGTTTAGAAAAGCACAGTATTGAAAAAAAGTGGAGTAATCCTAGATGCGGCTAAGCTGGCTCATTTGAAATAAGAGAATTCAGCCGTAAGCTGGTTTGTCTCCATCATGAGTAATGAGCATAGTCATAGTGATGGAGTAATCTCAAATTAGCCCACTGGCATTGATCCTAAGAATCCACAGAGCACTTTAATCCCAATTATTTTTAACAACCTCTTATTTTGGATTAAAACTTGGTAATACTCATTCAACATTTTCATAAGTCGCAAATACAGTTCTCCTGGACCCGTCAGCCAGGTTCCCCAGTGACAGTGTCCCACTCAACCAGAACACATTGTGGAGTCCAAGAAACAAGGATTGGCACCACCTGTTAACTTCGTGTTCTAAATTCTGTCTACGTCAATCACCTCTGAAGTTGATGGTCTTTTATTTTTCAGAGTGGGACATCTCAGAGTGGTTAGCTGAAAGTGGTTCATAATTTTGACCTGTAGCCTACGACTTCTTTTGTTCTGTGTCAGTGATAGCAAGATTTCACAAATATCATCAACACAGGACCGAAAGCAGAATTGGTTGAGACTGGCACATCATTCCAGAGCCTGCATTCTGATTATATATAATGTTAGAAAAACACAAATATCTCCAAGTACTCAATGTAGAGAGCCACAAAGGTGGTTTATCTAGACATAATCTACTTCCCTACAGGTAAAAATCCAGTATATGTTGGGGCACCTGGGTGGCTCAGTGGGTTAAGCCTCTGCCTTCGGCTCAGGTCATGATCTCAGGGTCTTGGGATCAAGCCCCGCATCGGGCTCTCTGTTCAGCAGGGAGCCTGCTTCCCCCTCTCTCTCTGCCTGCCTCTCTGCCTACTTGTGATCTCTGTCTGTCAAATAAATAAATAAAATCTTTAAAAAAAAAAAATCCAGTATATGCTATGAGATCACCCATCTTAAGCTTTTTCATCTGTTGTCATATCCTTGGCTTCTCTCTCTACCTAGGGTAGTGCTGGTTTTCTTATCTGTGTCCTTGAATGATTAACCCATTGACTTTCAAGCATTTGACAAAACCCACAGTAAGAAATGCATTATGTTATGATCTGTTATACAAATATATGTCTGTGTGTTTAGGTGTATGTGTTTATATATGAAACTGAAACAAAAGTACCACTGACTAAAGGTTACTCTAACTATGTGCATTGTGTTCCATTATTTTCTATTCTGCATTTTCGTTTATTAAATGCTGGTCACAACCTATTATATTGATTTCACAAACCACTAATAAATAATGGCTCCACAGTTTGAAAAACACCATGTTAATTTATTGTAACCCTCTTTTTTTTTTTTTTTGCTTATTCTACCCTTCTTTTCAAGTCAACCATAAAACCTTTTTCAGATAGCGATATATTTTTTTAACTTATTTTATTATTTTTTTATTTTTTAAAGATTTTTATTTATTTGACAGAGAGACAGAGAGAGATCACAAGTAGGCAGAGAGACAGGCAGAGAGAGAGGGGAAGCAGGCTCCCCACCAAGCAGACAGCCTGATGTGGGACTCGATCCCAGGACCCTGAGATCATGACCTGAGCTGAAGGCAGAGGCTTAACCCACTGAGCCACCCAGGTGCCCTACAACTTCTATTTAATCCCAGTGCCACCATTTCTCCTTATATGGATTAATTCATTTGACAGACCTTGTCTTTTGGGAAAGATGGATATAGATGTATAGAAGTCAGCATGAAAAATGAGGTAGTGTGGTGCTGTGGGAGCTCTCTTCAGGCAAGGAGGTGTTTAATTGTGTCTCATGGCATCAGAAATCACATTTTATCTGTGCTTAGTCACCTCTTGGTTTTTTTTTTTAAAGATTTTATTTATTTATTTGAGAGAAAGGGTGTGCGTGGCGCAGGGGAGGGGAGGGGAGGGGGCAGAGGAAGAAGCAGACTCCCCACTGAGCGGGGAGTCTGACAACACACTGGCCTCAATCCCAGGACCTACCCTGAAAAATAAAAGACCATCAACTTCAGAGGTAATCAAAACGAGCAAGTATAGGACAAAGAAGTAATTCAGAACACAGACTTACCAGGGTGGTGCCAGTGCTGGTTTCCTGGACTCCATCATGTGTTCTGTTTATCTGGGATTTTGTCACTGGGGAACCTGGCTGAAGGGTCCAGGGGAACTATGTTTGCAACTTATGAATATGTTGAATGACTATTGCCAAGTTTTAAATCCAAACCAACTGAGCCACCCAGGTGCCTCTGTGCTTAGTCACCTCTAAGTCAGGTTTTACCCCAGTCTAAGGCGGTGTGGAGTGGGGTGGGGGGAAGAGGGACAAGGGAGGTATGATAAAGGGTGGTTAGGGAATATGCTTGTCTAGGGTTGCCTGACAATAGGAAGCTTGGTATGGAAAGAGGGGTTATTGTCTGGGTGTTGGAAATGAAAATAGGATTAAACAGTCAAGAGTCCTTTGTGTCTGCACAGAGGCTTATACATGATTCTGGGGGGAATGGGGAGACCCTGGAGGTTTAAAGTTTGTAAGCAGAGTAGTGACACAAGCAGGTATACGCTGCAGCGGAAAGGGAAGATTTTAATGTGGAGACGGGTTGGAGGGTAAAAATATTGAAGGCAGGGAAGAAAGGGTCTATCCCAGTAATAAATGCAAAGAAATATAAAAATAGAGTGGATTTTACAAGATGCTTAAAAAATCCATTTTTATTTGTGAAAATGTTCCACTTGATCATTTTGATAATATTTTATTGTCTCCTATGTCAGGAACACATTCACAGATTTTTTTTTTTTTTTTTTTTTTTTTTTTAGTATGTTTTACCCAGTATTTTAGTTGTTTCATTAGGGACAGTTGGTTGAAGTGTCAGATCCACGCTGCTGTGGACCTGAAGCCCCTCAAGCCACTTTCTCCCTCCCTCCCTCCTTCCCTCCCTCCCTCCTTCCCTTCCTTCTTTCCTTCCTTCTGGGATTTCTATTCAGCTTTGGCTCTATGCTCTATTCTGGGACATCACTTAGATTTTTTTTTCTTCCTCCTGTCTTCACTATCGTCTTAGTTAGTTTTAGTGTTGTTTTTTGCTTTTTACAATTATGTTTTTATTTCCCATAGCTGCTGGTGCTTCTTTCTTTTCCACAGTGTCTTGATCTTGTTTAATGAATGTGATTCTTTTAGTATATGTATATATGTATGTGTATATATATATACACACACACAGATACACACACACACATGCCCATAGCTCCTGCTTTGAAGGCCTTACAATCTAGTCAGAAGATGATAAGGATGTAATAAATCTGGGCATTGATGGTAGGCATGGGCATAAGGGAAGAAATAGCAGAAATATATTGAGGTAAAATTTTCAGGACCTAAGGATCGATTGAATGTAACTGGGGATAAGGAATCATAAGTCAGTGCTGATCCTCAACCTGATAAAGAGCATCTAGGAAAAACCCACAGTTAATACCATATTCAGTGCTGAAAGATTGAAAGCTTTCTCCTAAGATAGGAATAGAACAATATTGTCTACTATTTCTGCTTTTATTAAATACCATACTAAATACCATACTAGCCAGAGCAATTAGGCAAGAAAAAGGGGTAAGAGGCATTCAGATTGGAAAGGAGAAAGTAAAATTATTTCTATTGCAAATGAAATGATCTTGTGTTTAGAAAGTCCTAGGGAATCCATGAAAAACAAAGTTAATAAATGGGTTCAACAAGGTTGCAGAATATTAAGACTAATAACAAAGCTCAGTTGTATTTCTATGCTCTAGCAATAAACAGTCCAAAAATTAAATTAGAATAGTTCCATTTATAATAACATCAAACAGAATAAAGTACTTAGGAATAAGCTTAATGAAAAAGTCGAACACTTGTGTACTGAAAACCATAAAACATTATTGAAAGAAATTAAAGAACCCTAAGGAAATGAAAAGATGTCTCATGTTCATAGACTGGAAGGCTTGTTCAGATGGCAGTACTTCCCAAATTGACCTACAGAATCAATACAGTCATGCAATCTCAGCTGTTTTGTTTTTGCCAAAATTGACAAGCTAATCATAAAATTGATATTGAAACACAGGGGACCCAGAATAGCCAAAACAATCTTAAAAAAGAAAAAAAAAAAAGGGCAGAGGCTCATACTTCCCAATTTCAAAACTTACTACAAAATCTATAGTAATCAAGATTGTGGAATTCTAAGAATGACATCACCAAAATGTCCCCACAGGAGACCCCAATCTCCATTCCCTTCCAAAGCTCAATAATTAGGTAGCTACCTACACAGAGAAATAGATCTGGGAGAGCCCTGGAGTCCACTTAAGAAACTCTGGCAACGCAGTAGAATAAAAAGACCTGAGAACAACAACCACGTAAGCAGAGAAGGAAGACAGCTGAATTTTGCCTGCATCATCTCATCCTCTGAGCTGCCATTGCTCAGCACCACGAGGGAACTTCCCACTGGAAAGAATCCACCTTGCCTGAAAAGGAAGAGCACCGTGAGCGGCCAGCTTCCTCAGCCTTTCAGGGCATCATGCAAAGGTCACGCTTCAGTTTCACCCCAAAACTAGACTGGCAAAACTGAGACGTACAGAGATGGCTAGGAACAAGGAAGAAAAACGGGGGCTATCAATCTCAACCATGCAGTCAGAGTGACTGTGGGTAACAGTTGACTTTCTCTGCAGACAAACCCAGCACCTTCTGCCACCTAAAAAATGGCACAGTGCAGACCCCCTGCCAATTGCACCAGCATTTGCCCTGCAAGAATTCATGTTTGCTGACACCAGCCCCCTGAGTCTCTCCTGCTCTTTTCCCTTCCCTGCCAGAGCCCTGGAACTGCGTACCCCAGCTTGGATCTCTGTGGCTACATGAGCGAGGCGTCAGCCTAGACGGATATAGATATAAGTAACTTCTATAACTCAAGAGAAAAACAGTCTTATTCAAAGATAGGTGGAGTATCTAGACCTTTTTTTCAAAGAAGACCTGCAAATGGCCACCAGGTACCTGAAACTCAGCTTGGTATCTGTAATTGTCAGCGAAATGCAAATCTGAACCACAAGTGAGATACTACCTCACACCTGTCAGAGTGGCATCGACAAAAAGACACGAGATAAAAATGCTCAATATCATTTGTCCTTAGGGAAATGCAGATCAAAATCATAATTAGATACACTTCTTTACTCCTACTGGGATGGAAATCAGAGAAGAGATAGGCAATGATAAATATTAGCAAAGACATGGAGAAATCAGAACCCTGTACACTTTCAGTGGGAATATAAAATGGTGTGACGCTTTGGAAAACAGTTTGGTAGTTCCCCAAAGAGTTAAACAGATTTACCATGTGACTGAGCAATTCCACTTTTAGCTATATATGCAATAGAACTGAAAACACATGTCCACCCAAAATTGGTGCGCTAGTGTTAATAGCACCATTATTCATAATAGCCCCAACGTGGAAACAATCTGAATGTCCTTCTGTTGCCATTGGATGAAGGGATAAACAAGAGTTGTATATCGCTACAACGAAATATTATTTGACCACAAAAGGAATTAAACACTGCTGTGCTACAACATGAATAACTCTTAAAAATGTTATGCTACGTGAAGGAAGCCACACATGAAAGACTGTCTATTGTCTGATTCCATGTATGTAGAATGTCCAGAATAGGCAAATCTGTAGGTACGGAAAGTAGATTGGTAGTCATCAGGGGCTGGGAGGGAGGAGGGAATGTAGAGTGACTGCTAATGGGCAAGGGATTTCTCTTGGGGATGATGAAAATATTCTGAAATGAGTGGTGATGGTTGCACAGCTTTGAAGATACTAAAGATCACTGGACTGTGTTTAAAAGGATGGATTTTATGGCGTGTGGATTTTACCTGAATTTTTAAGAGAAGAGTGAATGCCGACATCATTTAGCCTTGGAGCAGGGAAAGGCTGTGAAGGTGACACTGGCTGGTTTCTTCTCCTTCTGGTAAGGGAGGACACCAAACTGACCAGCTGGCCTCAGGCATGTGTTCTGGCTACCATTGTGTGGAGTAAGGTTTAACTTAGTAACCTGTAGATTTAGAAGGAACTAGAAGGCTGTCAGTTCATTTCAGCCCTAGACAAGCCGTCACTTAAGGCTGATCCTTTTGAAGGTTACACCTTGAACTTTCAAACTTAAAAGAGATGTAAGCAGGGGAGGGTCATTATGTAGCTCTTATTATTATAACATTATAAGACATTGATTGATACTATTGGTTGATACTATTTTTATACAAAGTTACAATAATACTTAGGTGCTGCTTTTTTTATAGTAACTGCAAATATTTACTCATGGTTAGTCAATTCTTTTTATCTGACACTGTTTTTGAGCAGCAGTAATATGTACTGTTTGTCATTACCCATGTTTTCCGTATGTTTCAACCATAACGCTGGCGGTTTCTTTTTTTTTTGGTAAGAAATTTCTAAAAGCTGTTCATCAGGAATTTTGGAAGTTCTTCAGACAGGATCATCAGAGAGGATTGATGACATGTTGATAGAAAGCAGGCAATCCTCATAATTTCAGCGGATCAGTCACATATTTTATTTCTGCTGGTTATTCTGTACAAAATACAGGTAGTAACATGACCTACAGAAGACATACTGTCACAGGCCCTGAGTGGTCCTTCAGAATGTGCCATCACTTCATAAACTTCTGGAGTGCCTTCACGGGATTGCATGGGGTTGGGGAGGTGGTCAGCATGGGTACCTGGAGGTCAAGGTGTTCCCCAGGTTTACCCACTCACTTGCATCTTGCCAAGAGTGTAACCCTCAGGGAGACACATTTCCTCATGCGCCTGTCTAGCTGTGTGTATCGTAGGCAACATAAAGGAAAGTTCATAAGGTGTACTTTCATATGATCTGGACGGATCTTTCACCATGAAAATTAGAAAATAGGTTTGGAAAGGAGCAGTCACTCAGATCCAGGAAGCTGAGGAAATATTACTTGGAGTTATTAGGTTAATAGGTGAGAGCCAGTGAGATGACAGTTTTACTGTGGAGATACCAGATTTCACAAATTTCAGGGATGAAATAATAGGACTTTTGGAGCATTGTCTGCCTAAGAATTGTAAATTCTTTGGTGTTAACTATAGCCATTTGTTCAATCCTATGAGGAATTAATAAAAGTGATAATCTTTTTTTTTTTAAGTGACAGTCTTATCACTTATCACAGAAATTCAGAGGTGCGTGTGTGTGTGTGTGTGTGGTTAGTAAATTAACTTTTTTTTTTGCCTATTTCTTGACATTATTAAGATTTTAGTGATTATTGAAACTAGTTAATTAAGAAAGAAAGAGAATTCGGCTTATTGATGTTAGTTGTATCTAAATTAAAGTGGTTTGATTTTAGTTTTCCTACTCTTTTTATCATCTTTTTGTGAATATTTTTTTTGAAGACACAGTGCTGGGCCCAAGATACAAAGAGGTACATGATATTCTCCCCACTTGCACAGGACTGTATTCATAGCTAACAAATTGAGCCATCCATGAGGGCCAACACTTTTTGCTTAGTTTCTCTCATTTAACCCATGAAGCGATCCTCAGAGGTGGGTGTGATCATGGTCACAAGCTCAAGATGAGGATGTGGGGAGGTCCCAGCATCAGACGATGTTCGTACAGCTGGTCAGTGCCAAGCCCGGAATCACATGGCACTTGTCATGTGACACTCTATTTCGTGTCTGTCTCTGCAGTAGGCAGTGGGGGCAGTGTCCACCAGTGCTCCCCCCAGTACCTGACATGCTGGAAGTGTTCAGCAAATTTTGAAAAGATGGATGGTTTTTGAGCCTCTGTGCTTAGCGGTTGTACGTCGTGTGCCAGGCGAGGAGGACAGGAAGGTGGGCAGCTTTGAGGAGTGTAGGCAGGTCCTTGCTGCTAGTGCAGGTTCTAGGGGCTGGAGGGGGTCAGGGAAGGAAACACAGCCTCTCTAGCTTTCTCTTCGAAGACTTGAAAAGCACATTAAAAACTCATTTGTAACTGGGATCGTATTTTGGAAACATTAAATGAGTGTTTTGTTTGTTTTTTTATTTTTTTTTTATTTGACAGACAGAGATCACAAGTAGGCAGAGAGGCAGACAGAGAGAGAGGGGGAAGCAGGCTCCCCACTGAGCAGAGAGCCGGATTCAGGGCTCGATCCCAGGACCCTGGGATCATGACCTGAGCCCAAGGCAGAGGCTTTAACCCACTGAGCCACCCAGGTGCCCCTGTTTGTTTGTTTTTATCTTTCACCTCCATGAATCATTTTCCCCTTAGCCACTCCACTATAGTAGTCCCAGGTGCTGACCGATGACGCGAACACGGACAGGGTCAGGTGTGGTCACGGAGGGGAGGCGGGGGTGCAAAGTGGCTGCAGCCGAGCATTTGGATCCAACATCAGGGAGATCCGCAGCCCCAGAGGGATTGGGGTGAGGTTGAGGTCACAGGCAGGGGAACCAGGCCCTGGCCAAGCACCAGAGATGATTGCGGAAGCTCAAGCAAAGCCCTCCGTGATGGGAGCTCCGATGAGCAGGGACTCAGGGGACAAGCAGGCCCTTCCTGCCACGAGGGCTCATCTACCAGGGGCAGGACGGCAGCAGTAAAACTAAGGCATGGCCTTCATTCTCAGCCTCCTGACTGCACCCCCAGTGAGCACTGAGTGAGATGGTGTTCCTTTTTTAACCTCAGAAAAGGCAGGGGTCAGGAAAGGATCATTTGAGCAGAAACTGCAGAAAGTGAGGGAATTGAGCCATTCCTCTCTGGGGAAAGAGTCTGAGGCAGACAGAAAAGCAAGGACAAAGACGGTGTTGTCTGATGAGCCAAAGAGCAGAGTGAGGAAGAAAAAGTGATAGGACATGAAATCTAACAGCTAAGGGTTCTAAGGAAGAGATTCCAGGGTTCTCCTTGCCTGTTTAATGCAAGAAGTCGACAAGCCTATATTTGACATTGAATTGTTCTGTTTGTCCTTCCCCCTTTTGTGTTGCACCTTTATCTTATAGGCTAGGAATGTTGTCTGCCTCCTCCGGGCTAGGTTGGAGGTGGTTATGAACCTATAAATAAGCCAGTCCCTTGGAGGAGTGAAGGAAGAGTCTAGTGGCGGCTCACACAGCCCGATTATGTCCAGCTTTGGTTTTCTTTTTAAACATTCCTCTGGCTATTCAAAGTCTTTTCTGATTCCATACAAATTTCAGGATTATTTATTCCAGCTGTGTGAAGAATGGTGATGTTATTTTGATAGGGATTGCATTGAATGTGTAGATTGCTCTCGGTAGCCTAGACATTTTAGCAGTATTTATTCTTCTAATCCATGAGCATGGAATGTTTTTCCATTTCTTTGTGTATTCCTCAATTTCTTTCAAAAGTGTTCTCTAGCTTTTAGAGTACAGATCCTTTACTTCTTTCATTAGGTTTATTCCCAGGTATCTTACGGTTTTTGGTGCAGTTGTAAATGGGATCAGTTTCTTATTTTCTCTTTCTTCTGTCTCATTGTTAGTGTATAGAAATGCAACTTACATCTGTGCATTAATTTTATATCCTGCCACTTTGCTGAATTCCTGTATGACTTCTAGCAGTTTTGGGGTGGAATTATGGGTTTTCCATATAAAGTATCATATCATCTGTGAAGAGTGAGAGGTTGACTTCTTTGCCAATACGAATGACTTTTATTTATTTTTGTTATCTGATTGCTGAGGCTAGGGCCTCTAATACCATGTTGAACAGCATGGTAAGAGTGGGCATCCCTGTTGTGTTCCTGACATTAAAGGAAAAACTGACTGACAGAAGGAAAAACTCTGTTTTTCCACATTGAGAATAATATTC
This sequence comes from Lutra lutra, assembly GCF_902655055.1. NCBI lineage: Eukaryota > Metazoa > Chordata > Mammalia > Carnivora > Mustelidae > Lutra > Lutra lutra. Next base: position 121,821,770 of record NC_062280.1, on the reverse strand, counting down.
TTTTTGTAGATGGCTTTTATGATATTGAGGTATATTCCCTCTATCCCTATACTGTGGAGAGTTTTAATTAAGAAAGGATGCTGTATTTTGTTGGATGCTTTTTCTGCACCAACTGAGTGGATCATATAGTTGGTTTCCTTTCGCATTGACTGATTTGAGAATGTTGAACCAACCTTGCAGCCCTGGAATAAATCCCACTTGGTCGTGGTGAATAATCCTTTTAATGTACTGTTGGATCCTATTGGCTAGTATCTTGGTGAGTATTTTGGCATCCATGTTCATCAGCGATATTGGTCTGTAAACCTCCTTTTTTGGGGGGGTCTTTGTCTGGTTTTGGGATCAAGGTAATGCTGGTCTCATAGAATGAGTTTGAAAGTTTTCCTTCCTTTCCTGTTTTTTTGTTTTGTTTTGTTTTGTTTTGAAACAACTTAAGAAGAATAGGTATTAGTTCTTTAAATGTTTGGTAGAATTCAGATGGGAAGCCATCAGGCCCTGGACTTCTGTTTGGGAATCTCCTTTGGGAGATTTTTGATTACTGCTTCAATTTCCTTGCTTGTTATGGGTCTGTTCACAGGTTTTCTCTTCCTTCCTGTTTCAGTTTTGGTAGTATACATGTTTCCAGGAGTGTGTCCTTTTCTTCCAGATTGCCTAATTTTTTGGCATACTTGCTTATAATGTGTTCTTAGAATTTTATTTCCTTGGTGTTGGTTGTTATCTCTCCTCTTTCATTCATGATTTTATTAATTTGGGTCCTTTCTCTTTTCTTTTTGATAAGTCTGGCTAGGGATTTATTGATCTTATTAAATCTTTCAAAGAATTGGCTTCTAGTTCCATTGATCTCTTCTACAGTTCTTCTGGTTTCTATTTCATTGACTTCTGCTCTAATCTTTTTTATTTCTCTTCTCCTGTTTGGTGTAGACTTTATTTTCTGTTCTTTTTCTAGCTCCTTTAGGTGTAAGGTTAGCTTGTGTATTTGAGACTTCTCTCATTTTTTGAAAAAGTCTTGTATTGCTCTTAGGATCACCTTTGGTGTATCCCAAAGGTTTTAAACAGTTGTGTTTTCATTTTAATTTGTTTCCATAAGTTTTTAAAATTCTTTTTAATTTCCTGGTTGATCCATTTATTCTTTAGTTGGATGCTCTTTAACCTCCCAAGTGTTTGAGTTCCTTCCAAACTTCCTCTTGTAATTGAGTTCAAATTTCAAAGCACTGTGGTCTGAAAATATATAGGGAATAATCCCAATCTTTTGATACTGGTTGAAGAGTGATTTGTGGCCCAGGATGTGATCTATTCTGTAGAAAGTTCCATGTGCACTTGAGAAGAATGTGTATTCTGTTGCTTTAGGATGGAAGGTTCCATATACATCTGCGAAGTCCATCTGGTCCAGTGTGTCATTCAGAACTCTTGCTTCCTTGTTCATCTTCTGCTTAGATGACCTGTCCATTGCCGTGAGTGGGGTGTTGAAGTCGCCTAATATTATTGTATTATTATCAATGTGTTTCTTTAATTTGGTTATTAATTGCTTGATATAACTTGGCTGCTCCCAAGTTAGGAGCATAAGTATGTATAATTGTTAGATCTTCTTGTTGGATAAACCCTTTAAGTATGATATAGTGTGCCTCTTCATCCCTTACTACAGTCTTTCATTTAAAAACTAATTTTTCTGAGGGCGCCTGGGTGGCTCAGTGGGTTAAGCCGCTGCCTTCGGCTCAGGTCATGATCTCAGAGTCCTGGGATCGAGCCCCACATCGGGCTCTCTGCTCAGCAGGGAGCCTGCTTCCTCCTCTCTCTCTGCCTGCCTCTCTGCCTGCTTGTGATCTCTCTGTCAAATAAATAAATAAAAAATCTTAAAAAAAAAAAAACTAATTTTTCTGATATGAAGATTCCTATTCCAGCTTTCTTTTGATGTCCATTGGCATGATAAATGGTTCTCCATGACCTCATTTTCAATCTGGAAGTCTCTTTAGGTCTAAATTGGGTCTCTTGTAGACAGCATATGGGTGGGTCTTGCTTTTCTTTATCCAATCTGATACCTTTTGTCTTTTGATTGGAGCATTTAGCCCATTTACATTCAGAGGAACTACTGACAGATATGAATTTAGCGCCATTGTATTACCTGTAAAGTCCATGTTTCTGTAGATTGTCTCTGTTTTCTTTCTGGTCTTTGTTACTTTTGGGCTCTCTCTTCACTTACAGGATCCCCTTTAAAATTTTTGCAGGGTTGCTTTAGTGATTACAAATTCTTTTAGTTTCTCTTTGTCCTGGATGCTCTTTATCTCTCCTTCTAATATGAATGACAGCCTTCCTGGATAAAATATTCTTGGCTGCATGTTTTTCTCATTTAGTGCTCTGAATGTATCATTCTAGCCCTTTCTGGCCTGCCAGGTCTCTGTATATAGATCTTTTGCCAGTTTAATGTTTCTACCATCATAGGTTAAGGTGCTCTTCCCTCAAGCTGTTTTCAGGATTTTCTCTGTATCTCTGAAACTTGCAAGCTTCACCAGTATGTCAGGGTGTTGATCTATTTTTATTGAGTTTGGGGGGTGTTCTCTCTACCTCTTGGACTTGAATGCCTGTTTTTTTCTCCTACTGAGGGAAGTTCTCAGCTATAGTTTGCTTGCATATACCTTCTGTCCCTCTCTCTCTTCTTCCTTTGGGACCCCAATAATTTTAATATTGTTTCACTTTATAGTATAGCTGATTTCTTGAAGCCTCCCCTCATGGTCCATTAGTTGTTTTTCTCTCTCTTTCTCAGCTTCCTTACTTTCCATCATCATGTCTTCTGAGTCAGTGACTCTCTCTTCTGCCTTATTTATCCTAGCTGTTAGAGCATCCAATTTAGACTGCATCTCAGTTAAAGAATTTTAATTTCAGCTTTATTAGGTTTATTTTTGCACTAAGAGATTCTCTAGTATATTTTATGCTTTTTAAAAGCCCAGATAATAACTTTATAATCATTATCCTCCATTCCAGCTCTGATATTTTACTTATATCCATATTGATTAGTTCTGTGACAGAGAATATTACCTCTCATTCTTTCCTTTGTCATGAATTCCACCTTCTAGTCATTTTGCCCAGAGAAGAATGAATGAACAAGAGAACAGAATAAAAAATATCAACCAAGGGGCGCCTGGGTGGCTCAGCGGGTTAAAGCCTCTGCCTTCAGCTCAGGTCATGATCCCAGGGTTCTGGGATCAAGCCCCACATGGCTCCCTGCTCAGCAGGGAGCCTGCTTCCTCCTCTCTCTCTGTCTGCTTCTCTGCCTACTTGTAATCTCTGTCAAATAAATGATAAAATATTTTAAAAATAATCTTTAAAAAACATTTAAAAAATTAAAAAAAATCAACCAAAACTCAAGTGAAATACACGCTAGACAAATTTGAAGACATCAAAAACCAAAATGAAAAGAAAAAGAAAAAAAAGAAAAGGGAAAAAAGAGAGAATATAATCTCCCCAGTGGACAAAACAGGATCCACATGGTCCTAGGTATATTTTGGTCTGTTTGTTAGAAAACATTAAATCCCAAAATTATAAAGAAAGCAAAACTTACATATATACAAAAATAAAATTGAAAACAGTGAAAGGAAGCCAAAAATGAAGAGTGTATCTATAAAATGTAAAAATGAAAGTTTAAAAAAAGACTTAAAAACGAGTTGATAAAGTAAGAAACTAGTTGAAAAGGAAAAAAAGTAAAAAAGAAAAGAAAAATTTTAAACTGAAATGTTAAACATTCATGAGAAAAAAACCCCTCAAATTCTATATACTGTTTTCCCCTATTGCTGGAGTTTTGCAGTTGTGTGTGCTTGGTAAACTTGGTATTCCCTTGATGTTCCAGCTGGTCTTCTGGGGGAGGGGCCTGCTGTGCTGATTTTTAGGTGTCTTTGCCTTGGTGGAGTTGCATTGCCCTTTGCCAGGGGACTGGGCTCAGAGTAAGCTGCTTCACTTTCTTCTGTATGGCTTTTGTTCCCTGAAAACTTTCTGTGCCAGTGCTTCAGAGGATGAAAATAAAAATGACCAAGCCCCAACTCCAGCCCTGGAACTGAAAGTTCACAGCCCTCTCTCTTCAGTGAACCCTCAGGGAAAAGCGATCTTCTACTTTGTTTGTGTCAAACTCTGCAGACGCCCGCAGTGTACACCCACACTGATCCTCCCAGGCCAGGGAGGAGGATTGCAGCAGGCCTGCCAGTTGTAGGGCACCTGCCCGGGGAGTGGTCTTCCAGTTGTGCCTCGGTTTGTGGTTTATGGCAAACCAAACTGAGAGCCCACTCCCACCTTGCTGACCATACCAGATTCCCTGCCACAGTGCTTGGACATTTTGCTGGCTCTGGCACCCCCATTTTCTGTGACCCAAGGGAATCCAGAGACCACATTGTCCCACCTAGGATTCTACCCTCTTTGCCACCTGAGCACCATTCACTCAGGGATGTTTTTCACTGGGCCAGATTCCTTAAAGTTCCAATTTTGCAGTCTGGGGCTATATCACTTTCTAGTAGCTGACTTTTTTTTTTTTTTTTTAAGATTTTTATTTATTTATTTGACAGAGAGAGAAATCACAAGTAGGCGTGGGGTGGGGGGGGGAGCAGGCTCCCCGCCGAGCAGAGAGCCCGATGCGGTGCTCGATCCCAGGACCCTGAGATCATGACCTGAGCTGAAGGCAGAGGCCCAACCCACTGAGCCACCCAGGCGCCCCGGTAGCTGACTTTTGGAGGCTCCCTCTCCCTGCCATTTATCCTCCCATATATCCCCTCCAATACACTTCTCTGCAACTCCTACCTTGCAAAAAATGGTCACTTTTTTCTATTTGTAGAATCCCAGCAATTCTTTGCTTGCATCTCAGATTGTATTTATAGTTGTTCAGAATGATTGGTAGTTATCTAGCTAAATTTAGAGGACCAGACGAAATGAGGATGCCTACTCTTCTGCCTTCTTGCCTCCCTCCCTACAACGCCATACTGTTTTGATTACTATAGCTTTGTAATATAGTTTGAAATTAGGAAGGCTGTTGTCTCCAGCTTTGTTTGCTCTTCTTTCCCAAAATTGCTTTGGCTGTTTGGGGTCTTTTGTGGTTTCATACAAATTTTATTATTTTTCTTTCTAATTGTGTGGAAAAATGCCATTAGAATTTTGATAGGGGACTGCATTGACTCTATAGATTGCTTTGGGTAGTGTGGTTATTTTAGCAATATTAATTCTTCTAATCCATGAACATGAAATACCTTCCCATTTGTGTCTTCTTCAGTAGCTTTCAGTGTATAGATATTTCATTTCAATGGTTAAATTTATTCCCAAATATTTTATTCTTTTTGATACAATTGTGAATGAGATTGTTTTCTTAATTTCTCTTTCTGAGAGTTCATTGTTGGTATACAAATACAACTGATTTTTATACATTGATTTTATGTCCTGCAACTTACTGAATTGTTTATTAGCCTAACACAGTTTGTTGTGTGGAATTTTTAGGGTTTTCTTTAATGTACTATCGTGTCACTGTAGAAACAGTTTTACTTCTTTTCTGATTTGTATGCCTTTTATTTCATTTTCTTGCATAATTACTCTGGCTATAACTTCTAGTATTACAGTGATAAAAGTTTGGAGAATGGACATTTTTGTCTACTTCCTTAACTGAGAGGAAGAAGTTTCACTGTTTTCATCATTGAGTATGAAATTAGCTGAGGTTTGGCATGGCATGAGGTTTGTCATATGTGGCCTTTAATGGGTTGAGGTACATTTTCTCTGTATCCAGTTTGTTGAGAGTTTTTATCATGATTGGATGTGGAATTTTGTCTGATGCTTTTCCTGCATCAATTGAAATGATGGTATGATTTTTATCTACTCTTTTGTTAATGTGATGTATCACAATGATTGATTTGGGGGTGTTGAACAATGCTTACATCTCTGGAATAAATCCCACTTGGTTATGGTTTATGATACTTTTGATGTACTATTTAATTCAGTTTGCTGTTATTTTATTGAGGATTTTTACATCAGTATTCATCAAGGATATTGGCCTGTAATTTTCTTATAGTATCCTTGTCTGGTTTTTGTATCATCACAATGCTGGGCTCCCAAAATGAGTTTGGAAATGTTCCCTCCTCTGCTTTTTGCTTTGTTTGTTTTCAAAGACTTTGGGAGAGATTGGTATAGTTTTTATTTTTTTATTTTTTTTAATTTAACATTTGGTGGAATTCACCTGTGAAGCCTTCTGGTCTTGGACTTGTGTTTGTTAGGAGGTTTTTAATTCCTGATTCAATCACCTTATTAGTAATTAGTTTGTTCAGGTTTCCTATTCTTTCTTTCTTTCTTTCTTTTTTTTGTAATAGAAATGGTTTTTAATATAATAAAATGGTTTTTATTATATTTACAGTGGAATGACTGAAGATTAGAGAGTTAACACATCTTTCCAAGAGCTGGTTCAGTTTAGTATTTTGAGCCACATTGCTTCTTACTCTTTGTAAGAAAAATATTCTTTGTTTCTGACTTGTTTCTATCACCTATTTTTTAGTTTTTAATTTTTTTTAATTTTTTTTAAATTTCTTTCCAGTGTTCCAGAATTCAGTGTTTATGCACCACACCCAGTGCTCCATGCAATACATGCCCTCCATAATACCCACGACCAGGCTCACCCAACCTCCCACCCCCAACCCCTCCTGTGGACTCTGAAAAACAATATGAGGGTTCCTATTTTTTCTTGATTCAGTCTTGGTAGATTGTATATTTCTAGAAATGCATCCATTTTTTCTAGGTTGTCCAATTTGTTGCTGTATAATTATTTATAGTCTCTATGATCCTTTATATTTCTGTGGTATCAGTTGTAATGTTTTCTTTTATTATTAATATTATCTTATCCTCTCACTTCTGCTCTTGGTATATCTGGATATGGTTCATCAATTTTGTTTCTTAAAAAAAAAAAAAAAAAACCTGCTGCAGGGGTGCCTGGGTGGCTCATTTGGTTGGGTGGCCAACTCTTGATTTTGTCTTAAGTTATCATCTTAGGGTCCTGGGATTGAGCCCCACATCAGGCTCTGTGCTCAGCAGGGAGTCTGCTTAAGAATTCTTACTCTCCTTCCTCTGTGCCTCCCTCTTAATAAATAAATAAATAAATAAGTAAATATATCTTTAAAAACTATTCATTTTATTGTTATTTTCTGTTGTCTTTTAGTCGCTATTTCATCTATTTCCACTCCAATATTTGTTATTTCCTTCCTTCTGCTAACTTTGGGCTTAATTGTTTCCTTTTTTTCTAGTTCTTTAAAAGTTAGGTTGATTTTTTATTTATTTTTATTAAAAAAATTTTTTTTTACATTTTTGCTATCTTGCACCTTAAATCTGCTTTTGCAGCATCCCATAGATTTGGATATATTGCACCTTTGTTTTTGTTTGTTTCAAGATATTTTTTGATATTGCCTTTTGGTTTCTTCTTTGACCCATTAGTTGTTCAGAAGTGTGTTGCTGAATTTCCACATATTTGTGCATTTTTAAGCTTTCCTCCTGTTATTAACATCTAGTTTCATGCCACTGTAGTCAGAGAAGGTACTTGGTATGATTTCAGTCTTCTTAAATTTGGTAAGACTTTTTCATGACCTGTGCTGGAGAATGTTCTGTTTGTACTTGAGAAGAGTATGTAGTCTGCTGTTGTTGGATGGAATGATCTGCATATATGTCTGTTAGGACCATTTGATCAAAAGAATGGTTCTAATGTTTCCCTGTTGACTTTCTGTCTGGATGATCTAGCCATTGTTGAAAGTCAGGTGTTGAAATTCGCTGCTATTAGAGTTTGATTGTCTGTTTTACTCTTCAGATCTGTTAGCATTTGCTTGACATATTTAGGTGCTCTTACATTGGGAGCACATATATTTACAGCTGTTCTATCTTCTTGATGAATTGTCTCTGTTACTGTTTTGTCTTAAAGTTATTTTTTCTGTTGTAAGTATAGCTATCCTTGTTCTCTTTTGCTTCCCATTTGCATGGAATATATTTTTCCATCCCTGAACATTGAGCCTTTGTGTGTCCTTAAAGCTGAGGTGAGTCTTTTGCAGCAACTTATAGTTGGGTCTTTAAAAAAAAAAAATCCAGGGGTGCCTGGGTGGCTCAGTCATTAAGCATCTGCCTTCTGCTCAGGTCGTGATCCCAGGGTTCTGGGATCGAGCCCTGAGTCGGGCTCCTTGCTCGGTGGGAGGCCTGCTTCTCTCTCTCCCACTCCCCCTGCTTATGTTCCCTCTCTCGCTGTGTCTCTCTCTGTCAGATAAATTTTAAAAATCTTAAAAAAAAAAAAAATCCAGCCAGCCACTCTGTGTCTTTTAATTGGAGAATTTAGTCCATTTACATTTAGAGTAATTATTGTTAGGTATGGTTCCCTTGGCTGTTTTGTCAATTGTTTTCTGTTTGTTTTAGTATCCTGCTTCTTTTGGTGGATGTATTAGCACCAGAGCTGTGCTTGATTCTGTCCTGTTCTTACAGGGGTCCCTCTTGGTCCCCTGGGTGGCCTCATGATTGCAGAAGCCCTCATGTTCTCTGGCAGTTCTCATTACCTGAGCATGGGTTCCTTTAGAATGGAGAGGAACCTCCTCCTTCTTGTGAGATGGTCCAAACAAGGGGAAAGCAGGGTTAAGGAGATTCCATTAGGAAGAAAAAAGCCAGCATCTCTTGATTCCAGTTCCACGCTTGTTATTTTTTGATTTATTATCTTCTTTAGTTAGATTAATATCACCTATCCATGTTTCATCTAATAAGCACTTTAACAACATAAACATTTGAATCAGCTACACGTTTGCTCTGCTAATAAATTAGCTCTCACAGGCACAATCCAGTATTTCCAGGGCTTTTGTTTTTTTGAAGTGTTTTTTTTTTTCAATACCCATATGTAAAGAAAACTGATAATTGAGATTTATATACTAAAGAGGTGTATTCTTTATTAATATTTTGTGCATCGATTATGATATGACTGACATTACTATTAGTTGCTTGAAGAGATTTGGTCAGTTTGTTAAGAATGATTTTTTTGGGGACACCTGGGTGGCTCAGAGCGTTAAGCCTTTGCCTTCAGCTCAGGTCATGATCTCAGGGTCCTGGGATCGAGCCCCACGTTGGGTTCTCTGCTCGGCAGGGAGCCTGCATCCCCCTCTCTCTGCCTGCCTCTCTGCCTGCTTGTGATCTCTCTGTCAAATAAATAAAAAATCTTTAAAAAAAAAAAAAAGAATAATTTTTTTCTTCTAACATTGGGTCTTCTGAAAATAGGCCATAATTCTACCATTAGCATAGAAAATGTCTCCCAGTTGTCATTGGGTTTTGTGTTATAAACACACAAATATGGCACAGAAGTCTGTTTCAGGGTTAGAAAATTATCTTAATGGCACTTTGGGAAATTATTCAAGCTTGAATGGTTATGTGGAGAAGGATTTATGTAATGTGGATAAATATTTTTATGTAGAACAGTCTTAACATTTTAACTTACTGTTATTATTATACTTAGGTTTAGTATTAATATACACAAGCCAGCTTTCCCCTGGCTGTCAGCTGTAGACCACTCATAGGTCCCAGAGGCCTCCCCCAAGTCCAGCAGTATTAACATTTTAACTTATTATAACACTTACTTTTATTATCACATTTATAAGTTCTTTCCTTTTTAGCCGTAAAAATAGCTACATGGTGTGTTTTTGATGTATTTAAGCTGGTATGATAGAAATTAAGGTCTAAGTCATGGGTCTCAAATATAAACACACAAATCATGCATAAGGATATGTTCTGAGGGTCCAGAATTTAAAATCAGTGTGATTATATTTTTCCCATTCGTGGAAAGCTGTAGGTCACATAATTTAATTTGATACTTCACGATATGCAGTATGGAGTAGCAAGAGACCATCGGCTTTGATTTTAGAAGGACACCTGGCTATGAACTCTGTCTCCACACATGTGACCTGTGTGCTCATCAGTTGGAAAAACAAATGCAATGACTTAAATGAGATACAGTTTACTTCCTTCTGCCTGATAAGGCAAGGGTGTGCAGATGGGACTGGCGGATTGGTTGGCTCCTCAACACGTGGCTTTGATCTGCATACAAGGTGGTGCCAGCTTTCACTGCTCAAGGCTAGCAGAGAGGGGGAAAAAGGAGGGGGATGAGGAGCATCCTTTTGAAGGACAGGGTTGTACACATCACCTCCACTTACCTTGCCTGCGAGAACATAGCTTAGCCACTCTAGGAAGCCTGGGAAGTGTAGTCTCTGTCAGAGCAACGGCAGCCTTGCTCAGATGTGCTTGGGAAAGGGTGTGATTCCCTTCCTAAGAGGAAGAAAGAAATAAGGAGGAGCTGCTTAACAATCTTGGCCTTGACCAAATTACTCTTTCTTGATTCTTTTTGTAAAATGTTAAACTGTTAAACTGTTTATAAAAATTTACAAAATATCTATTGACTGTTATCCTCAAAAGATTTTGACGAAGAGACATTTAATAAATATAAATATCCCTTCCATATTTTCTGGGGCTCATTTCTCTTATTACTTTTGGGTACAACTCTTAGTTTTTGAAATAATAATATACATTCTCTTGCTGTGTAACAAATTACCACAAATTTACTGGCTTAAACCAGTAGCCTTCTTGGTTTTTGTATGTCAGGAGGCAGAGCCCAGCATAGCCCAGCATATTCCATGCTCGGGGAGTCACACACTGCAGCCAAGGTGTCAGCCAACTGCAGTCTCGTCTGGGGCCTGACTGCCTCACCTGGGTCATTGGCAGAGTTCCTGTCTTTGCAGCTATGGGATCCAGGGTCCTGACTTCTTGCTGTCAGCTATTGGATTGTGTCCAAGAGGCCACTCCCACATCTTAAATCCTTCCTCCCAGATCCGAGAGGATTCACCTGGCTTCCTACCAGGTGGACTTCTCCAACATGGCTGCCGACTTTTTAGGCCATCGAGGAGGGTTTCTAGAGTGAGTCTGCTAACCAGACGAGACATTGTGTGTAGCACAACTAATCATGAAGGTGACATTTCATTGCTGTTGCCATATTCTCTTAGTGAGAAGCAAGGCACAGATCCTGCCCACACTCAAGGGGAGTGATTTCACAGAGGCATTAATGAGACCATGGGGCCACCTGGAAGTTTGTCAAGCATAATAGCTGTGTTTCATTTAAAATCACTTTGTGGGGCGCCTGGGTGGCTCAGTGGGTTAAGCCGCTGCCTTCGGCTCAGGTCATGATCTCAGGGTCCTGGGATCGAGCCCCGCATCGGGCTCTCTGCTCAGTAGGGAGCCTGCTTCCCCCTCTCTCTCTGCCTGCCTCTCTGCCTGCTTGTGATCTCTCTCTGTCAAATAAATAAATAAAATCTAAAAAAAAAAAAATGTTTATAAAATCACTTTGTATTACAAATGGTGAATTCCTGTTTGCCACTATCATTTCTCAGGTTTTGGTAAAGTGTCGATGGGGACTCTTTTTTTTTTTTTTATCAAATTAGAAATACCAGTCCATACTGAATCATGGAAAATATTTATGTACATGTATTGGGAGAGAGAGAATATAAACATGAGAAGGGAGATGGAAAAATATCTTCTTCTGCTTTCCATTGTGGCTGAACACTGTTGGATGCCACAGATTTGGTATCACAAGAGATACTCCACAAACAGACAGTATTGTGTGTAGAGAATGTAAAAAGTCAAAATGGTCTATCTATAAAGACTAGCTCAGGAATTTGCTTCTTTGTCTCTTGCTGTCTTTTAGTTACCCTAATTATGACAGGTACACATTGAACAGTAGGCCTTTCTGAGCTTACATGGTATTTCTGGGCTCATTGTTTGTTTAGATTCTACAGAGCTTGAAAGAAATTGAAGTCACTACCCTAGGAAGTATGATACAGACTGTGTACATAGTTCAGATGTGGAGATCTGGTGTCAAAATTAGCCTCAAAAGTCTTGTATCATCTATCAATATAGTAAAAATGTAGTTTTTTTTTAAAAAAAAACAACATTAGTAATAATCAGCATAAGATCCAAAATTTGCTTTTAACTCTGTAATATCCTCTTGTTTGTGATATGGATATTATTCCTGGCCTCCTTACTGCAGTCAAAGGCTAATTTTTCAGTAACATTGAGCATCATCCTGAAAGAATCCTACAGTGTCTGTCCATCCATCCATCCATCCATTGATCCATCCATCCATCCATCTGTCCAACAGACAGCTGTTGAATTCCCTTTGTAGTCCCCATACCGTGCTAAGTCCAGACATAGGCACAGTATTGTGGTCTTTGGTCTTAAGGAAATTTCATTTTATATGACACACACCAAAGAAGTAGTGGGTGTCATTCCTGTTCTCATCCAATTTATAATGTCACTGATAAGATTATTTTAAAATAAATTTTAGTTAAATGCATTTATACACATATAGCTAGAGATGAAGAAATGATGTGCTATTTGAGAGTATAATTAAGAGAAATGATCAATCAGTTCAATCACGGAACCCTTAGCATGTTGTTAATGAGTGCTTACTCCGCAATGGCTCCTCTTCTAGGTCTGAACCTGAAATAGATGTTAGGTAACTGGCTCCTTTTCTGCCTTTCTGTTCCTGGCCCTGGAAAATCACATGGTGAGGAAGGGGCTACAGCGAATAGAATCTTCAGAGGGCCTCACCTTCCCTGAGTTCTAAAGCAAGTGATAGTTTGCACAGGCTTCCTAGAACACTCTTCTCCTGCTCCACGTTCCTATCTGTGGGATCACTGGGGTCTTCTGACCAAGAAGTCTGTGATAGCCATGCCTTAAGATATGTCAGGGTTGGAAGATCTACACTTCCCGTCAGAATAAAAGAAAAACTGCAAAGGATTCATGTCCTTTGTTTTAAGACCAGATCTGCACATTACACTTCAAAGGAAGGGTGAACATGTCTGTCCACCCAATTGTGTCCCTTGGGAAAAAAAAGCTTCGACTTCAAAGGAAGAGCATGTCGTCATTCCTGAGCTTCAAATGAAATGCTGTCTTTTCCTTTTCCTGACGAACGAGTGAAATTATAACAAAGACTTCCTATTAGGTTGAATCAGAAGGAATTAGCTATTTGTGGTTACAGAGCAGTGGAACTGTAGGTCTTCATCCGCCATAAACTCACAAACCACTGATGGAAGTGTCAGGTGGGCGTAATTTATCTAGCGTGTCTTGAGGTAGGAAAGGGTGTAGTACCGAACTCAAACCTGTAATTACAGAACAAGACACAACGAGTGTGCCCTGTGACAGAATATCTGTATCCAGGCAGGCATGTTGCTATAAGCAGACGCCGTGGCAGCTCAGGAAGCTGAGCATTGCACAAACCCTGATGTCTTTTTCTACACTTCTGAAAGGTCTTATTTTTATTACTCTGTTTATGTGAGGACTTAGTTATGAACTGATGACACGAACGAACTTAGAAATTTCGTAGCTCGAATCAGATGCCTCTTTTGAGGTAGGCCTGCTTTCGAGGCAACACAAAACTGCATTCAGCGGGAATCTAAACAGAATTACACTCTGCTCGGTACTGCAGAGGCTACCGCAGTAGTTATGGCAGATCACCAAGAAGGTCTCAAAGACAGGACCCCTTCAACTGTGTACTTCCTGACTGGAGACGTCCACCTTGAGAGAGGATGACAACATCAGTGGCATAAGAACCACTATCAGTGGAGCATCAGACTAAAACAGCGGGCCATATTCCATGACAAAAGATATCATTGTAGCCTAGTGGCTTTATACGAGAAAGATTACCAGTGGTCCATTAAGATGCCGGCATAACCCCAAAATTGACATAGATCCCCTTTTCTAATAAGACAGAGTATACAGAACCATTGTATCTGTTATAAGTGAATTCTGAAAGACCCAACCCTTTGACTAAAAATTTAGTTACTCAAAGTTTATCATAATGGAATTTGACCCTAGATGGTCCTTGACTATTGGCCTTCAATTTAAATAGTGCTTGCATTGGAAAAAGGACGGGAAAGAAAGTCTGTCTCTACTTTCCATGCCCCTCTCCCCCCATGCCCCCTGAGAATGTGTGCAGACACATTCTTCCATCTGGGGCAAGATCACTGTTAAGCTTCTGGGGCCTCAGCTCTAATGCCCTCCATGTGTTCTTGGTGCTGGCACCTGGGCCTGGGGCCAATGAGGAAGGATCCAGGTCTGGTTACTGTAACAGACCCCAGATAACAGCCTTGTGAGTGCACCCACCCTGTGCTGGTGGTGGTGATGTGGAGTTGGAAACCACGTTCCCGGCTTGCGGCTTCCCACAGGTGGGATCTCACTGTCACAGATGGCCCAGCATGGCATGGCACGAGAGCAAGGGGCACGTCTCTTTCCTTTCAGAACATGACTCACAAGGCGCTCACTTACTTCCAAGTGTAGCCATTTTGGAAAAACAGGGAAAGTGGATGTGGAGGGTGATTGATCTCTCTTCCCTGATAGCCTCCTGTTCAAAATCAGTTTCAGTGCTCCAGCATACCTTCCTTCCCCCCTCCCACCCTTGCAACTTTCCATTTATTTGTGCTATTCCTTTTTTTTTAGTTTTTTTAAATTGAAGTATGGTCGACACAACACACAATGCTGCATTAGCTACCTCTTTTCTAACAGCTCCTTTGCCCAATCCAGACAAAATATTTGTCTTAATATGTTAGACATATGCAGAGAGTGAACTAGCACTGTGATCTCATTATTAGAGTCCCTGGGTAGTAGATATAAGACTTAGACAGACTGCGTTCTAAAACTTGCCACACACTGTGATCAAGGAACCATCTTTTTTAAAAAAAAATATTTGCTCTTAATCAGGTAGAATTTGCTTATATAGTTAATAGGTTTATGGTGAGGATTACACCTTATATTTTGTTTTCCAGGGAATTAAAATATTTGTTAGAGAATGATTATCTTCATTTAAAAAAATAGGTTTCTAGCTTATTCTGGTGAGCATTTCAAAATATATACAAATACTGAATCATTATATATGCCTGTAACTATTGTAACATATCAATTATACCTTCATTGAAAAAGTGAAAAAATTAAATTATGGGTGAAAGAATAATATATCCATCTGTCATTATGAATAAAACTCAGTTTTTTTGTTTACATTCTTTTGAAAAACTTAGGCTTCAATTTTTTTTCTCAAAAAATGATAATGTTATCTAAAGCACACATCAGAAGACAGTGGATTATTGCATATTTGTTTTAGAAAAGTAAAAAATATTTAGATCATAAATATGTCTTTTGAGGACCGCTTTTGTAATTGTAAATTGTAAAAAATCTAGCTTTTGTTGTAGCAGTGTTAGACCGTGAATAGGCTGTGGTAAATTTATGTGTTGGCAGTATCACCTTCTTCCTACCAACCAGTCAGAATATAGATGTTTCAGCTTTTAGGTACCAAGAAAGAACAGTATTTGTAGGACAAGAATTTTCCAGCGGAAGGGTATTCTTCCATGAAAATTCACGTGGTCTTTCTTACAATAACTACATTATTGTCCTCAGAAAAAAGAAAAAGAAAGAAAAAGAAAAACAAGAGATGGATGTATTCAGTGCCAGACCCATAATTCCCTCTCCTCGTTTTGATGACCAGGCATTCCAAGCAGGCTACAACAGATGTGAAAGTCCGTCCTTGCTCTATGACCTTCACCCCTCCTGCTGAGTGTGGGCTGTCTTCTCACTGTGTCTGTCACAGAGATGAATCCCAGCAGTGATGAACTTGGAAATAATTAGGTGTGGCAGGCTTGGTTTCTTCAAGGCTCCTCTCTTTGGCTGGCAGATGACTGCCTTCTTACTGTGCCCTCACATTACCTTTCCTTTGGGCCCAAACCCAGTGTCTCTCCCTTCTTACAAGGATCCGGTCCTACTGGATTAGGGCCTACCCTAACTGCTTCAGTTTAGCCTGACCACCCTTTTCAAGACCCTGTCTTCAGTACAGTCCCATTCTGAGGTATGGGGGGGTTAGGGCTCCAACATATGAACTTTGGTGGGGAGCACACCAGTGCATAACAGAGTATAAAATGTGGAAAAATATTAACATCATGAGTGATGGGGCCCTCTATAAAATTTAAATTAAAACCTTTGTGGATTTCCTTATGTGCTTCTGTTGTATTCTCATACACAATATCTGAAAATACAAAGACTTCATATTTCCTGTGCTGTGTTTCTCTTTTTGGCAGGCCTGGCAGCTTCGATTCAGCCACCTTGTGGGCTATGGTGCCAAGTACTACTCTTACCTGATGTCCAGGGCAGTAGCTTCCATGGTTTGGAAGGAGTGTTTTCAACAAGACCCCTTTAACAGGTAATGAGGGGCAGGAATTCTCCTCCAACGCCAGTAACCCCCCACCCCACTACATCTGAAGCCTGGCTGAGAACCTCAGCCACTTGCCACCTAGCCCACCCCACACCTTCTGACTGGGCCTCCCTCGCACTTCCGGAGACACAGCCTGACTCCGAACCTCTGCCTTGCTCTCTAGTGCTGCGCAGCTGCCGCACGCTGGTGATGGTGTGGCGCCCTCCCGCCATGGCCGTGGGGATCCTTTGTGTGAGAGCTCTTTGCTTCTCCAAAGTGGCCCTAGACTGCTCTGCTTCCACCCCTCCCCAGTGGGTTTCCTTAGTTGTTCCAGCCTCTCTTATTGTCTGTACCTGCTGCTGGGTCCTCCCTATTCCTTTGGACAGGCTTCCTTATTTTCAGCACAAGCTTCCAAGGATTCACTCATGGGGAACAGCACCTGATTTCCTTTTTATTGCCCAACAAAAGACATGCTACTGTTGTTCATTCGGGAGCATCACCATTGGAAACTTTGATTATCAATGCTAGTGTGTTCTGGGAGGTTCCCCCTCTATCTGACTTTGGAACACTTTCTTCCCATGTAAGACAGTGGCAATCAGAAGATGGAGAGCTGCTCCCCTGACCATTCCTCCACAGCTCCCTTCGTAGGGTCCACTGACCACCACTTAGCATTGGTAGCTGCAGACCCCTGCCCCACATCGCCCCCCACTGCTTGCCTCCTAGGTGCCCTCCCAAGCAGCCCTGCTCACCGTTTCCATCACCACGATGGGTAGTAGTTCAGACAGCACAATCCGCAGCTGCCACGAACATGATTGTGTGGTGACTCTTGGCCCTGTCCAGAGTGCATTTCATCTAGTTAGCCGGTGACCGTGTGAGCCTTTAATGGTTCTGCGAGGGAATTGGTTGGTTGATTTCAGCTAGGGACGTAGGAAGCTCTCCCCCTTCCTCACGGTGGAGGCAGCCATGCACAGTGGTGGGCTAGAGAAGGAGGGAGAGTGGGTCTGGGATGGGCAGCCCGGCATCTCCAGGATCTCAGTAAGCTCCACCCCACAGGAAAAGCACAGGATTGCCCCACTGACCCTTGAGTGTGCCTCCTCGTGATTCTCACAGACTTCCCTCCAACACCAGGAAGCTCAGGGAAGTCGAGTTCTGGTCTCATGGAGTCCTTAGAAGGAGCTTCCTTTGAAAGCAAACCACTAATTATGATCTGGTCTAATACTCATTTAAAGCATCTTATCTACTCACCGCACAAATAAACACATCTCCAAATACCTCTTAGGCAGCCATGGGTGATGCTGTATCTTCACTGCTTTTATGTGGTTTAAAATTAATGGATTTTTAGAGTGCCCTAACGTTTCCAAAGGGCACGTTATGTTATATCAATGGCAGTCTTCAGAGCAGGTACTTCTTGTGAGAGGAAACTGAGGCTCCGAGGGGACAAGCGGTTTGCCCAAGGCTTCCCAGCGAACAGACTGGAGTGAGATTATAAGGCAGGTCTGCTAATTCATAGCCCCTTCTCCCTCCCTGTCTCCTGCCGAGCCCCCAGCTTTTTATGCAGTTGGATGTAGGTTTGGATTTTCTTAGCATTTAATAATCACATTCAGTTCCAAAGCCTTTTGAACTTGAATCTGATGTAATAGAATTTTTAAATGTTTTACAGCTTGGTACCCACATGTTATTTTGTCTTCCGCCCTTTGCACACTGCAGACATTTGGTCTACTTTTCAGATTTTATTATTTTCAAAGGACCTAAAGCCAAAATTGACTATAATAAATCAGTTTGGGGGATTATGATTCTTTACTGGAGATTTCTTTAAACTAGGCAAAATATTATCTTGTTTAAAGGAGCTGCACTTTACTAGAAAACCATATACTATTAAATACATATATTTCCAAGCATTTATATCTTGTTTATATGTGCATTCTTGCCTAGACATGTAGTTTGCCCTACTTTTATAGACGTGTAAAAGTAAGCTAGTAAAAATATTCACTGGACTAGAAAATTTCTAACCTATGTCAAAAGATCCTTTTTGATCCCACTTCTGAAAAATCACCAGACTGAAAGTCTCACCAGAAAGCCAGGCAGTGCAGACCTGAGGCACACCAAGAACCAGAGGCCCGAGAGCAGGAGTCCGCCTAAAGGGAGGGGGGCTGCAGACTGGGGCTGGCAGGAGATCTGGGCCCCCAGGCCGGGGGTCATGTGGGGCCTCTCAGCTGCCCCTCCCTTCCCTGGGTGGGCCCAGCCTTCTGTCCATGATTCCTAATTCATGACACACTTGGCCTTGGCACCCACCCACCCAGTGTTTGATCTCAACATATATATATATATATATATATTTAAAGATTTTATTTATTTATTTATTTATTTATCAGAGAGATAGAGAGGGAGAACACAAGCAGGCAGACAGAGTGGCAGCAGAGACAGAGAGAGAAGCAGGCTCCCCGCTGAGCAAGGAGCCCGACGCAGGACTCGATCCCAAGACCCTGGGATCATGACCCGAGCCGAAGGCAGTGGCCCAACCAGCTGAGCCACCCAGGCATCCCTCAACATATTTTTGACTCTGTAATAGATCAAAAGTTCTGATTAGAAACCATGTTCCCAACATTGCCCATACATAAAGATGCTCCAGAAATAGTGCGATGAAAGCGGCATCATTTATGTAACTTATTTCCTCATGGTGTATAGTCATCTGTCATAAAAGGAATTGCATTTTCCATAAAATACAAAAATAGCACTAAATTGCTTGTGTCCTGGTGCTGTTAAGTTGGAGAATTTCTATCTGTAAAAATTCTTCCAAATCTGCCTGCAGGTGTTGTAATAGACAATCTTCCCTATAGAACCCAGCAGACAAAGAGCATCAGAGGTCAGGAGTCAGTTTCCTATTCCGTCATTTACCCTTAGCTGAGCTCAGCCTCTCCCGGTGTAATTAAGCTTCTCCTGCCAGCTTTGTCTCCTGCACTTTGATTTCACGGTGTTGTTTTTCTGTGGAAATCTCAGTGGAAATAAACCCCAAATCTCACTTTAAGATCTCACCCAAAGGTGATGGACAATGGGATAACTTTTACTTATTATATCATACCGAAACTAAATAATCCTTTCTTCGAAGAGAGATTGTTTGCTATGACACGAAAAGCTGAAAATTCAGTTCTCCTTTTATAGTAAATATTTCACACGTGGTTTTACTTAATCAGAATAATTTAAAAATTGGAATTAGAGTTTTAGAAGTGAGAAAATGGAGGGCAGGATTGTCTCATGGTGGCAGCTTTTCTGAATAAGATGTCAGTGTGGCTTCATTTTGAGAAACTAGGACAAGTGTGAGCTGGGGCTGTAACAGAGTGTCCTCTCTCTCCCGCAGGGCGGCAGGGGAGCGCTATCGCAGGGAGATGCTAGCACACGGCGGGGGCAAGGAGCCCATGCTCATGGTGCAAGGTAAAACAAAACAAGGATTGGTAACTTCTCTGTCATCCCCCCACCTTTTTTTTTTTTTTTTAAAGGTTTTATGGGTTATATGTATGTTTTTAATTATTGAAGTATGATTGACCTACAATGTTGTATTAGTTTCAGGCGTACAGCTTAGCGATTGGACAGGTCTGTACGTTACGCCATGCTCACCACCGTAAGCGTAGCTACCATCTGTCACCAAACACTGTTATTACAATATTACTGACTATATTCCCAATGCTAAGCTTCTCAGCTCCGTGACTTATTTATTTTATAACCGACAGTTGGTAGCCTTCATCTATTTAGCCCATACTCTCACTGACCTCCTGTTTTTTGGGTTTTATGTTTTAGTATTGGTTTTTTGAGTTATGTTTTTGTATTATCTATGATGAAAGCTGTTCATATTCAAGTCTCTACATTTTTCCCTTTAGAGATGAGGCTTCCGCTCTGTACTTTGTTCTGAGCATCTATTATATCCCAAACAACAATTTAATTTTTAGTTATTACCATTTCTTCAGATGCTGGCCTAAAACTTCAAGGTTTTAACTTTTAAAATGTTGCTAACACTCTAATAGGAAGTTTGTAAATTTGTCATAAATTACCAGAAAATTTGCCTTTTACATTTTACAGGTCTCAGTGCATTTCTTTAGCCTAAAGAACTCATTTATTTCTTTCTCCAAAAGTTTAGCTAGACCTTTTTAGAAATCCCAAGGCAGTGGGCTGGACTTTTTACCCATTGAAAAATTAGAACCTAATTAAGTCTTCTCTTTCAGGTACCACAATGCTAGTTTTCCTATGTAATGTGGAGCGTTAATTTTTTTATTTAAGTATTTTCACTGAAAAAAAATTTTTTTTTAAAGATTTTATTTATTTATTTGACAGAGAGAGATCACAAGTAGACGGAGAGGCAGGCAGAGAGAGAGAGGGAGGGAAGCAGGCTTCTTGCTGAGCAGAGAGCCCGATGTGGGACTCGATCCCTGAGATCATGACCTGAGCCGAAGGCAGCGGCTTAACCCACTGAGCCACCCAGGCGCCCCTTTTCACTGAAAATTTAATTATAAATGGAAGTGGCCATCATGATTTTGCACAAAATGTTCTCAGAAATATTTTAAGGAAGATGTGAATATCCCTGGATATTCTCAATATATCAGCAGTTATATCTTCAGCTGATCCCTCCAAGTAGCTGACAAAAATTGCTTTTAGGAGATAGATTTGGTGTTGGAGAAGTAGGATAGTAATTGGTCTGACATAAATGTTTCCTTGCCTACATCTGTTGCATCTAATACCTATGGCCCGTTCTCACAGAGCTCCTTCCCTCCAGCTGTTCCTTTACTCAACATGCCCGCATTGAGGGCTCCTAGGCTCCTGGCACTGTTGTGGCCCTGTGCTGTGCCGAGGGCAGGAATGAAGGACACATGGACAAACACCCCTTTCTTGTAGAACTTGTATTTCGTCAACTTGGCCCCGAGTGTGCGCTCTTCCTGGCACAATCTACCCAGCACTGTAGTATGTTTAAGAAAACAAATCAGCCGGCCCAGAGAGCCCACAATTTCATGTAGCCTGGCCCAACTGAGAGGACAGAAGTCCCCCACAACAACACTCTGGTCTCCTGGCAGTACACTGTGCCTCCGAGTTGTCCTCCTGAGATGCAGAAGGCCTGGCGGTGGTGCTTCAGTTTCCACTCGCACCTTAATGGCCCATCCTGAACTCTGCTACAGCCGGGGAAGGGTTTTACATGGTTTACACGCTTGATTAGTTTAATCTCCTAGCACCCTTTGAGGTAGGAAGGGTCACTATTCCCATTTTCCAGATGTTGCAACAGGTCAGGTCCTTGACTCATGTTATAGGCAGTGGGTAAATCAGTCAGGATTTGAACCTGTGACTTCTGGCCACAGAGACTGTGCTCTTCAGCAGTCTGTGCTATTTCACATGTTTGCAGAACAGGACACTGGGGTAAGAATCTCTTATGGACCCATGTAAAAGGAAAATTCCTCAGCTCATAATAATAAACCACCGAGAGTACACATCGTGTGTTTCTCAGCTGATAGTTTCTGGTCCCTCACAGAAAGCCCACTGTGAGTCAAGAAGGGGCACTTCACTTTGCTTCCTCCTATAGGTTTTCTGTTACGTATACTCTCCCAGTAGCCATGCTTAGCTTTTCCTCTTTGAGACCAGGATCTAAACACTGTCTGCACATAAATATTAGCTTACATATGGCTCCCTCAAAAGAAAAAAAAAATTAAATCCTTTTCTATGTTTGTCCTTTGGCTGGTGTATTTTTCTACTCACTTCCAAGAATGTTGTAACAAACCTCTTTAAAAATTCCATTCTTTATATGTAAACATCATTGTGTTAAGAAACTTAATATTTTCCACACTGAAATTCGCACACTTGGGAGAGAAAAACAAGACTGTGGTTCAAACCAGAGATGATAAAGCATTCAGATTCCAATTAACACCAACAATAGAATGGTTCTGCTTTTAAACTTTAATATTTTTCTTAATGTTGTTCTGTCAGATTTCATTAATTCACATGATTTGTTACATGTCAGAGATGAATGGGGGACGTGCAGAGAAGTTTATGACTACTGTCACTTTATAGGGCTGGATTTGTAAGACAAGACCAGCAGTGGCTTCTCATTTTCTCTTAGGCAGCCAGCCTGTACCCCCAAATAGGAATGTCTTAGGGGATGGCTCATAGCCAAACACTGGGGTCTTGTGAAGAGTAGTAATTGGCGAAATTACTAAGAGTTGTGATATAAAAACCTAAGCAATCTAGTAGGTGTTATTCTTGTATGAAAATGTAATTTTTTATAGGTGTTTATATATGTTACTTAGGTGCCTACTACGTAAATGCAAGGAGTTATAGAGTTATATTAAGTACCAAAAGATAAAGAAAGAATACCTCCCTTCAAACTATGTGCCTCCTTGACCAAATGACAACTTTATTAATCTCCTACTTTAAGACTTAACATTTCAAATGAACTCCAGGCTATTCCTTAGAGTCAGAATACCTCTGCCTTGTACTCATGCTCTTTGAATGATACATATTCAAAGAAATCAAACGCACCATGCTTTTGATCTTTGAATAATAAAGACGATACAGGTGACCTGTGTTTAGAATGAGTCAACATTAGCTCTGAGTCCCTTGATCTTTTCTGGTCCCTCCAACAGATGAGCCTCCTTGTGGGCAGAACCTGGTCTGAGGGAAGTGCTGGAGAACACGGAATTCCTCTTTCTTTTCTCCTGCTGTCCGCTCCACGTTCCTTAGTAAAGTTTCCTGCCACACAGCCTCGACTATGTGCTGACTCTGGCTCTGCACCAAGGGGGCCCCACAGGGCAATCCAAGCCACAGTGAGAGGCTGTGTCTTTGCCCTCAACACTCTAAACACCATTTGAAAACAATGCAGTGGTTACATAGTCGTTCAAACAGCATCCCCCTCCTGGGAGAAGAAGACAGTTCACATGGTACAGCCACCAAGTAGTAGTTCGGCTACTTCTTGGGAAAGTCCCTCACCCTCCCTCAGGGAGAGAAGGTGTGATTGGATGTCACAACTTGACTTCCTTCTAACGAGCTTGTCCTCAGCTCCTTTCTGGGTCCACATGGGGGGGAAGGAGGCACGTGGGTGTTGCCCAAGTGATGGAACAGATGCAGTAGAAGGAGCATTACAGATGGAAGTTCGGTCCTTATCTGCTTTTAAACACATTCATGGCCCATGTAAAGATATAGGTTATAAGCACAATATTCATTTACCCCCTCCTCAGCAATTTGGCAATACTTGACCAAAACCAGCTTTCTTCATTGCCAAGAATTCTGGGGTGAGGTTGAACTCTTTATATTTCATTGCCCTGGTAGAGGTTTTCTGCTCTTCATTTTATACCCCTCCCGCCAGGGTGTTTTAGTTTATATTAAGTATCATATTTCTGAGTCATAAAAGAACTTAAAGTTTTGCTTAAAAGAAACAATGGTGTTATGGTATTTTCATTCATTTTGTTATTTTTAAAAGTCTATACTAGGCTACTTTTAAGTGTGCCATAGTGGACATGATCCAAAATCTGGCTTCTGTTACAATTGTTTCAGAAAATGTATGGTTTTCTAGAAGACAAACATGCAGTAAGGTTTGTGAGTGGCAAGGGAGTAATATTTGCACCCACTGGGAAGCAGAGTTGTTTCTTACGACACCAAATACAAGAGTGGAATGATGTGACTATTGACGAAAGAAGGTAGATGATGTCAGCAGTTTGTGAATGACAGACCTTACTCACATAGGTCTTTCTTTGTAAACTATCTTGTGTTGTAGGTCCTCTCAGAGTTTGGGTAAATGGCCCTTGTTGGGTTTTTAGATTCAGATTTATCTTTCAGATAATCAGAACAAAACTAACATTTTGAGAAACTACTCTATGCCAGGGGCCTTCTGCTATGCTACCTAATTTAGTCCCCTGTACCTAGCCCATATGGTCCCCGTTTTCATGGATAATGAAACTTAGTCAATGTTCATTCTCTTTCTTTGCTGCCTCTCCTCCTGACTCCCATGTCTTCCTCAGCTGATCTCTCAATTCTTTCTTGAGATCAAGCTGATCTTTAGAACATGGGAGATGTCAGAGATATGAGCCTTCAGCCCTTCGTGAGCCCCCAAAGCCTGTGGTTTGTTGTTTTTAATGTCACATCCTAACTAGTGACATCAGAGAGGCCTGCTTGACATCCACTGGTCAGCAATAAAATTTTCCTTAATCTGTTTTTGTAGGGGCTCCTTTAGACTTTTGTGGTAAAGCTATCAACTTAGTTTATAATCATTTTTAGTCATGGTGGTTCCAAGAGGAGGATTCTCACCACAGCCAAACAAGCTAGATGCCCAGTGAAGTTTCATGTTTCTGCCTCTGGTTATAGCATTCCTTGTGCTCTACCCTTCAACCTTTGCACAAAGAATTTTATGGGGGAAAGGAAAGGTTAAAGTCCATGACTTTCACATTCCAGGAGGTTGTTTCCAACTCTAAACAACTTCACTTCTGTGTTTGTTTCCAGAAAAGACACT
Source organism: Lutra lutra (assembly GCF_902655055.1). Lineage (NCBI taxonomy): Eukaryota > Metazoa > Chordata > Mammalia > Carnivora > Mustelidae > Lutra > Lutra lutra. The sequence goes on along the minus strand of NC_062280.1, from coordinate 121,797,063 downwards.
CTCAGCTTCATTTTTATGTCTCTGAGGCCAAAAGCAGTATGCAAGTAGAAATACAAAGTAATAACTTGACTGTTTTTAAAAAGACCAAACATCAGATAAGACTAAAAGAAATAGTAGATAAATGAGTTCATTCTCAGTGGAACTCCCTTCGGTTTGTTTTTCTGTGTTGCCGAACGGACTCATGAAACCAAAGTCTAGAAGCCCACAGGACCTTACCTTAAGCTGATTAAAATCATAATACCTTACATTTCTGCAAAGCCTTATGGTTTTCAAAACACATTCATTTTTGCTATAATTATCCTGTATCATCTGGTCTAAGTTATTACGTGTTATTTTTCTCCAAGAAATAAACCAGAGGATCGTGGTTTATATTCCAAGAGATCATCCCTGTTGAACCTCAGGGAGATTAATATCAACAGTGATAACTACTTTTTTTTTTTTTTAAATAACTATTGTTTTCTTTAAAAACATTCTGGGTCCTGGTCGCAGTGAGCACACCTAGCACTCGGCTCTTGCTTTCACACCATTTCGCCATTAAAAGGAACCAGAGCTCTTTGGATGGTTGATTCTAGGGCTAAGTGTAACAGTGTGAGCCAGGAGCACCTGGAAATAAGAAACACACATGAGGATGTGTGTATGTCAAAGGGAGACAAATGCCCACTAAAAGAGTTCCCAGTGGTCAAAGCCATAACAATTTGCACAACCAAATAAGGCAGTTATTGGAATATAGCACAAAGTATAAAATTTATGTCTGTGAGTCCATACTGATATAAATAATTGAACGAATAAATAAATAAATGGGGAAATAAACAAATCAATCCCCCATGCAGAAGAATTTCAAATAATTTGTACCGGTAGTCCTCCCTCAAGGAAGTGGAGCGTGACTCCCCACCTCTTAAGTGTGGGCTGTGAAGAGTGACTTCCTTCCAAAGGAATCCAATACGGAAGGGGGTGGGGAACGGTTACAGTAATTTTTGTAGAGGAGAAGCTGAGAAATAACTCCCTCAGTCAGGTGTTCAAGGTCAGCCTCAGCTGTGAAGCCATGGTGGTAGGATATACCCATGATAGGACATGCTGAAAGGAGGACTTCACCTCGGTGGTCTTCCCTCCCAAACCCATAACCCAAACTGAGGGACATAGTGCAAAGTACCTGAACAGTACACCTCAAAACTGTCAAGTTCAGGGAATCAGAGAAATGTTCAAGGTCCAGAGAAACCTAAGGAAGTGTGACAGACAGCTACGTGCTGAGTGGTGTCCTGGATGGGACCTTAGAGCTGAACAAGGACGTCAGATAAAAACTAAGGAAATGTGAATAAAGTATGACTTTAATTATCAGTAATATTGGTTATTGTTGTGACAAATTGGTTAACCAATGAATACTGGTTAACTAGTTGTGACTTGTGTGCCCAACCAAGGGAAGCTATTAACACCAGAGGAGATGGATGGACTGACGGGGTGTGCTGCATGGGAACTCTCTGTCCTCACTGTTCTTCAGTAAATATAAAACTATCTTTTAAATTGTCAGTATTAAAACAAAAAAAGCGTCTCTGGTAAGATTTTTGGTAATGACGCTGCCGTCTGTGGTTTGCCTCCTTGCCCCACCCCCCAACTCCGTTTGCTACATTTCTACGCATTTATTCTGAGGGCCATGAGAACGCACGGAGAATATTTCCAAGGCAGGTAGTGTCAAGATCAGATTGATGGTTTACAGTTTCCACTGCCTGCTGAGGAGGGACTGTGGTAAGCCTGGTTTGAATAGGCTCCTTGTTGCTCCTTGCAGTAATCCGGGTGAGAGATGAGGGCGACCAGCCCAGGAGAGTAGGCAGTTGGGATGAAAAGAGGTTTTCTGATCGAAGACTATTTATGAAGGAAGAGCAGCTGAGCTTAGAATTGATTCTGCGTGGAAGTGAGTAAGCGGGAGGGATGTCAAAGATGACTCCCCAGTCCCTCCTTTTGTGGTGGGAGAGGTGGTCATGCTCTTGAGTGCCTCGGGGACCTACTGATCAGAGCCGCGGAGCAGTGGCTGACTAAAGTGTGATGTATTAGGAAGGGTATGAGAGAAACCTAGAACCAACAACAAGTGGGTTCATTGCCCTAAAACAGATCAGCCCCTGGAATTCAGCTCAAGAAGCTCCCGAGTCAAGGGGTTTCGAATCCAGAGTTACTGAAGTGACCCGGTACTAGTACCAGGTACTGGTACTGATATTGGTACTGATTAGCTTCTGGAAACCCTTCTTCCCAGACCCGGTACTAGTACCAGGTACTGGTACTGATATTGGTACTGATTAGCTTCTGGAAACCCTTCTTCCCAGACAGTGGGAATGATGGGAAACCCACTTTGTCACAAGGCAAATTCGTTCCACTTTGCGATAGCTCTCATTGACAGGACGACACAAGTATTAAAATGGACTCAAAAGGGGCGCCTGGGTGGCTCAGTGGGTTGAGGCTCTGCCTTCGGCTCAGGTCATGCTCCCAGGGTCCTGGGATCGAGCCCCGCATCGGGCTCTCTGCTCAGCAGGGAGCCTGCTTCCCCCTCTCTCTCTGCCTGCTGATCTCCCTACCTGTGATCTCTCTCTCACTTTGTCAAATAAATAAATAAAAATCTTAAAAAAAAATGGACTCAAAATATCCTGTCTGCTTGAAAAGATTGAGGTCTTGTTGAAGCAGTGTCTTTAGGTAATGACAATTGATACTTTTACTTATTTATTTTTTAAATAAGCTGGTTACTAACCTAATAGGCCAAACGGGCTTTACTATTGGTGTTATTTGTACAGTACGATCATGATAGCAGGCAAGGAGCAGGAAGTCTTGTCTGTTGGCAGAAGTACAGCTGATGTTTAAAAGTAAGAAAGCTACATAAACTGTCATTGTTCAACACCAGCTTGATTGATTTTCCCAATTGTCACAAAGCATATGCAGTGACTTCAAGAGAAAAGGCAGTTTCCACTGGTTAATGGCACGACACATTGGTTGTAGTTATTTCTTGTGGTTTTAAAACATGAGGTTAACGTTTAATCATGTCATCTGGTTAATCCCTGAATCTTGCCACCTGTGGCGCAAAGCTGGCAGGCCTAACCCTGTATGAGAATTATAAATGCACGCAGGCTTTGGACGGTTATTCCTGAGTTTGTCCGCTTTTTGAAAGTGCTGTTTTGCTTCTTACTTTTCTAATTAAGTGGGATTTCCAAGAGTGAGATAAGCACAGAACAGCTTCTGCCTGACTTAGCCCAACATCTGTGCCCCCTGGGCGTGGAGGGGCTCCGGTAAATAAATACCAGAACTTGCTCACAGACGTGCCCTGTGGCATGTGAGGGCCCACCCTGCAGGGTATTTTACATTTGTAACTTGTGAGGCAGCCCCTTAATTATTTTAAATATTAAAAGATAAGATGACTTAAAACTACTAGCCTGCCAAGCAGAACTGTACTGTTCGAGGTAAATCAGATGACTTTGGTTGGGTTGCTCAGATGTTAAGAAATATAGATCATCTTTATTTCCGTCTTGTTGTCAGGCCTTCCCTGGCACCTCTAGCTCCTTACTCTGCTTTGTTTTGTTTTTTTCCTAGCACATATTTACTTCCTGACATAATGGAAGCTGTATTGTTTCATTTATTGGCCTGTGGTCTGTGCTCTCCAAGAACTTGTAAGCTCGGGACAGGAGGGGCACTGTTGTGTGCACCACCTTGTGCGCAGCGCCTGCAATAGGTGGTCAGTAAACATATGTTAAATGAGCGAGTACGTAAACATGAAATACACTTCAAAGGTGAAATATTTCTTGTGCCATAAAAAACTGGTGATTATTGGAAGAGGTTTTTATTCCCCTTGTCTGAGAAGTTTTCTATCACATCAGTACATCCAAGGGTTTCGTGGGCCCAAATATTTTTGCAAAGCTCTTTTCTAATGTAAAAGAAAATATACATACAGTGAACGTGTTCTGCTTGTCACCTGCTTGTTCTGTGTCTCCCCTCTTCTCTGATTTCGTGGCATCGTGTCTGGTCCTCCTGCCTCTTATTCTGGCTTCCCCACCGCACCCACACTGGGACCCCAGCTTCTCTGGCCTCCATCCATTTCTGATCAAAGAGGCTTCATCAGCAAGTAGAAGGGAGCCACGGCTCATATGTGAATACCGTGCATTTCGCTACCCAACATATTTTGTGTTCTTGGTGGAGCTTTTCCTCTAAACAACACCTGTATTTACAACACTGTACGTAACCAGTATTCTACAAGGTAGAATAAAATGGATCATTCCTGTGTTTCAGAATTCCTATAACGCAAGGCCATGTCAGCGTGGTGAATGAATAGTTACTTAAGAAACAGGCGTTAAAGTGGAAAATGCTTTCCCTGCTGTGGGAGGTCAGAGATCAGTTCTGCAACTTGATTCATGGCAATAAGTAGTGCGCTTTGTTAAAGGAGGTGAGTCAACCTTTGGGGCTTCATTAAAGTAGGATCAACTCTAAGTAAAACTCTCCCTGGGGTCAGGTGGTTCTTGAGGCCTTGACCTTCGACACCACCTCCCTCTGACATCTCTTCCTCCTGCCAGCTGCCTTTCGTGTGTTGGCTTCTGGGACCATTTGCTTTTAGCCACACTGCCTTTGCCTAAGACTGAAGGAGATGTCCTGAATTCTGTCTTTTGTTCAGACGTAACACCTTCATATCCTTAGGTTAGGGACTGGTAAATAATGTGATGGAATAAAGAAGGCATTGTTAGCTGTCGATGACGTTAATTCATTTAAGCTTAGTGTATGTTTATTGAATGCTACTAGCCAGGCATTTCAGGGACACAGAAATAAAAAGGAATAATGTAGAGCTCCCACATTTATGTGAGGTATAGCGTCCAGTCAGATTTACAAAAGGGAGCCCCGTCTGGGAGGTAGAATTGCAGAAACGTACCCACTGGGTGGCTTGCAGCCTCCACTGGAACACAGGCTGGGGGCCTGCAAGGTTCCTGGGTTTCAGCTACTCCTGCCCCCCAGCCAGCCACCTGCATACTGGGCACTGACAAGCAGGTGAGGCAGCCTGGAGGGGGGTGTGATGACAGTATGGACCTAAGTAAATATGGCAGGATGTTGACCCTCCACAAAGCTCTCTACGTACCTGTTATGCTAATGGGCACCACATCTGGGAATCTGCAGCCTGATTTCCTCAGATGCTCTAACCAAAACATACCCAGTCTAATCCCAGCGACAAGTAGTATTCGGTAATGATCAGAGACACCCGTCCTTGGAAGAGCCACTCAGAGGCTCTTTGCTTCTAAAATACAAGGTCAGTATTTCAATGATACAGATAAACAAAAGAGAAAAGATGTGGGTCTTACAAGTGGAATGCCTTTATGGAAAGAGTGGTTGGTTTTTTGTTTTTGTTTTTGTTATAACTTCTAAATAAATAACCTTTGGAGGATTGGGAATAAGTAATTCCTGTGCTCAAGCACATCAAACAGATAACTGCATATGATCATACTAGACACCAATGTGCTTTTGTATAATTTTTACAGTGTAGGGTGATAGAAACTACATGGCATGTTGATTTCTTTACACCAGTAAAAGGAAGTCAGCCTTTATCAGGAAATGACAGATTTTTTCTTCTGTAAAACTTAATCCAGAAGCATCTACTGTCCCTGGATTTTTTTTTCTATTTCATTGTCTGTGTTCCACTGACTAAATTCAACAACATAATTTTTGCTAGTAAAGAGGAAGAAAAGCCTGTGGAGAAGTAGCTTTTAAATGGAATTTTAACTTTTTTTTTTTTTTAGAATTTTCACTTTTAACCTGTCAGTGTGTATTCCGTGTGTGTGTATGTATACACATACGTATACCTAGATGGTACTTTTCATTTCAGTACAATGCCTTGCTTGCGAGTAAGTATTGCTTATCAAACAACTGGCTGGAAGGGGAGGGTCGAGAACCCCTTTAGACAAAAGGCCATGGCACTGCGTGTTCACCAGTGCTCAGAGTAGAGCACTCTTATTAAACCCTGGGTGCCACAAGTTCCCGCCCAAGTGATTTCAGGTAGCGTGCAGGAAAGAGATTCATTATGCAGAAAAGGTCAAGAGACAATGACATAAAGGAAGTCACAACGGAAGTGTGTTAGATGCGGGGGCTCCTGGGTTGCTCATCTGGTAAGCCTCTAACTTCTGCTCGGGTCATGATCCCAGGGTCCTGGGATGGAGCCCAGCATCGGGCTCTCTGCTCAGCAGGGAGCCTGCTTCTCCCTCTGCCCCACCCCCTGCTTGTGCACACAGCTGCTCATTCTCTCTGTGTCAAATAAATAAATAAAATCTTTCAAAGAAAAAGTGTGTTAGATGTGGACACAGTATCTGTAAGGCACATTGCAACATTAATGTGCACTTCACACCAGGGGAAGTAAAGCCTAGAGAAACTGAGTAACTTTGTGTGCCAAGCTTTTAAATGGCCTTGTCAGGATTTGACCCAGGCCATCATAACTTCAAAGCCCTTGGGGTGCCCACTGCCTCTGCCAGCTCACAACGTTCCTCCCCTGCCCTCTTGGAACTGTGGACTCCTGATACAGTTTTTTGTGGCTGTTTACTTTTGGTGAGAGTTGTCCACTTTGGTCATCTTCTCTGAATCCCAGGAAGCTGTCATTTTCTACTTGCCGTGTAAATGTCATGGAGCCCTCTCCATTTGTGTAGTCATCTGAGATAATGTCTCGGAGTTTGGCTTTATTTGAGATGTGAGAGCCTTTTTGTTCTTAAGTAAATAACTTGTAGTGGACTCATGCCAAGAAGGACACCAGCAATTCCATATTCAGATTCTATCTACTGTAATAACTTCGTTCTAAAGGAACACAGATAATATTCTTCCAGCTCTTTTTGATTGCTTAATGGAAATGTTCTAAAACCTTCTTTAAAGATGGTCATTATAGCTGGTGTTCTTAACATGCAGTTACAAATGTTTGCGGCTGGTAGGGGCTAAAAACAAGTTAGAAAAGCAGATGGTGTTTCCCCAAAGCTCTTGATCTAGATTCTTAGCTCGATCCCCAGAGGCATCAAGCTTCAAGTGCAGAGCAAATTAGAAGCCTTGAGTTTTCTGGGCAAGACTGGGTGCTGAGGGACACTGGTGCGTTTCCATCTAGGGAGCATACCAGTAAAAGGCAAAATAATAGTAGTAGTTCTAGAGGTTTAGAGCAGATTTTAGTGGACCGTTGAAACTGGCATTTGCTAACCGACTCTTGTTTGAAATGTTGCCAGAGAGCGTAGAGACAGGAAAATGTCTCTTGATTTAACTGGATCGTTTCCTGAAAGAACACTTTACAAGATATCTTCCAATGTTTGTTTGAGGCTTTTCAACTATCTGTAAGAGAAACTTTTTCCTTTTGACTATTATGTAACATTACTAATAATGAAACTAGACCAAGGAACGATCAAGTCAAAACCTAATTTTCTTTTGCTTAATTGTTCATCTTGACATTAATTTTTTAAAAATAGAATAATCCCTTCTTAATCTCAGAGTGTTCACCTCTCAAATATTTGAATAACATTATTGAGTTCTTTTTCTACCTCATCACACAAGGTAGAGGATGTCAGGTAACACGTGTTGTTTTTTAATCTTTCTCCTTACAGAACTAAAGGTATGTTTAGTTTGATGGAGCCATAGGTTCATGAGGATGGCTAAACTCCATTTACGTTTTCCCTTCAAGCGGTTTAAAGGAAACAGATTTTAAAAATTCTCGAAATCTTAAATCACACCCTCTAAATAATTGGAATTCTGGTCCCTTGTTCCCTGCTGTCTTCCATGCCATACACATGCTTTTTTCATTTTAGCATAGGAATTTTGTGAAAACACCACAGTAGCCTCGCATACTGATTTTCCTGAGATAACTAGTACTTTATTTTGGCTATTAAGCAGTTATGGCTAATTTCTACTGCTTTTATATTTCTGGAGCTGAGTGGCGGGGCGTGAGTAACCACAGCAACAAGAAGCATGAGAGCGGTGACAGTAAACTATTTCTAGAAACACCCATGCAATATGTTTGCTGTCCCAGGTGCTATGCTGATCTCGACGCTTTGACAGCTCTGCAGGGTCCTGCGGCGCCCGCGTCCTTTACTGCCCAGGGTCACACCAGAGCAACGGGTGGAACCATGACTCACCTTTAGGGTGCTTTGGTTGTCTCTTAAACTTTTCAGCTTATACCAGGAAGCTTTGGCTTTAGAAATGGTTGTGCTCATCTTCCGCGTATTTTCCCGCTTGTTCTTTTACAATGTTTGGCGTCTGAATTGCTTGTTACAAATACACCGATGCTCAAGGAAGATACTGTTGGGTTCCCAGGCAAGCTGTCCCGGGGAAGGATGTTGGCGTATGCTAACTAGCGTTGATAAGGTGTCAGCTGACTTACATATATGAAGTGGTTCTGCAGCAAAACCAGATTTGTTGAATGAGAGCTCGTGCATGCCCAGCAAGGTGGGGTACTTTACAACACACTCATTGGCAGCAACCTTCTTTTCTTGCATGGCATAGCAGGAACAAATGAAGAAAGCATGTCATGGAACCAGACTTAGAATTTAGTGGCTCCAGGATTATGACATAGTTTCAATAATAGAGGTAAATGGCAACGGGGAATAATAGCCAAGTCAATAGAATCCCTAATCTTTGGCTTGTTTGGATATTTACTCAACGTGGCCTCTGAAATAGCTGAGAGCTTTGTGGAAGAAAGAGATGGAAGAGGAGGGAGCACCTGTGTTCTCAAGGCTCAGACTTCCCTTTTGTAAAAGCACTGATTTTTGAAGAGGGTGTGTCCGTGTTTAATATGTGGGTGTGTTTGTTTAAGGAAGACATGGAGCTTCAAAAGGCAAAATGTTTTGTAACCCAGAAGTGTAAGTCTAAATGGAATTATACATCTGACGACGAAGTTAAAATAAACCAATCTGTAAACAGATCACGCATGTGGGGCTCAACTGTCTGGGTCAGCTTCTGTCCTGCAGGAAGGTCAGATGCTCAATCCAGTTGGCGGCCCCAGAGACAGAACCTCCTCTCTGACCAGAGACAGATAGTAACCCAGCCTAGGGGGCAATCGGGGTTTTTTCAGTTCAAAGGAAGAAAGGAATTTCACTTTCTGGCTGATACTCCGGTTTTCCCAGGAACTGATCGTAGATAGTGGGAATCCACCTTTAGAAAAAGGTGTGGGTAAACCACAGCCTTGTAGCAGAGAAAAACTTCAAAGTGGAGAAGGTGAGCAATACAGTTGCCCTAGGCTTGGGAGAGACAAATCTGGAATGAGAGTTCTGATCTCGTAAAATTCACTTTAGACTTTTCAAGCTGCCAGGCCAGCCTTTATACTCTAATTCTTCACCCGGCTGAGCTGCGTTTGACACATATAATTATTTCAGTGCACAAAAAAAATAGCTATTTACTCTTATGATGGGTTTTGAGAGCTGTTAATGGTGTTGGGAATATACAGACGTGCCTTTTCACTCATTCCTAGATCTGGAGAGAGAATCTGCCCTTTGGCATATCCCCCGTTAACCTAGAGGTTAGTAGAGCTAGCTGACTATCTGGGCAAAGCAAAGGCTCTATCTTGGTGCTTTGGGACCTCTTCCTCATTGTTTTTTATAATTGTGGTGAAGTATCTATGATATAAAATGTACCATTTCAACCATTCTTAAATATGTGTTTCGTGGCCTTCACAATTCACGGGTATTCACAGTTCTGGGTAACCATCACCACCGTCCACTTCCAGAACTTTCCTATCATCCCAGTGATCTCTTCTTGATAAACCTTTTCTCACGGCTACTAATAAGGGAGAAAAATAGATCGATTTTAGTTGCATCTTTTGTTTCCTTCTTTTATTTATTTTTTTTATTATGTTCAGTTAGCCACTGTACAGTACAGCATTAGTTTCTGATGTAGCATTCAGTGATGCATTCATTACGTATAACACCCAGGGCTCATCACAACATGTACCCTCCTCATTCCCCATCACCCTGCTAAAAAGCAGATGGCAAAAAGTAGAAAAAAGTAAAGCAAACTGATTCATTAGCTGGATAATTAGCTTATGATTGTGCATTCGATGATCATATCCTGAAGACTTAACCATAGACCAATGTTTTGGAATTCGACTTGTGCAAATAAATAAATAAGTAAATAAACAACCTTATCCTTTAACTCACTGAACTGGGAAGTAGGTTTTCATAAGCCTTTGGATCTGATTGTTACTGCTACCAGTTATGGAACATTTTCTGTCTTAAATGTGCTATCTTTGTTAATTCTTACAGCAATCTAGCAAAGTAGATGACACTATGCCAATTTTATGATCTTTAAACATTAGATTACACTCTAACACTTTACCTTCATTCGGATTGCTCTTAGCAGAAGCGAGGTATAGGAAGTGAAGTAATTGGCTAAGGTCTCTTAGGCAGTTGGTTATCTCAGGTAATCACTCACCAAACCCTTGCTCTAACCATCAGTACCATATAGTACCTTGTTTAGAGGCATCTCAAGTTCTGTTTAGAAAAGGAAGAATTTACCTTTCCTCTCCATTCCCCCTTGACACCCCTTCAAAGGAAAACTTTTGTGTAGTCAGAAAAGGAGAATTACACTGAAATTTAAGTTCTAAAATGCTATGCCAAACCAGATAGTGTTCCATTCAGCCTAAAACCCTAACCTACACATTGCCCCCAAGGCTGTTTCTCGAACCACATGGTAGTGACTCTGGCTGGTTTTGGCGGAGCCGGCTCTGGTCCCAGTAGGGGGTCCCCAGGACATTTGTTTTTGGGAGTCTGTAGCTTTTCTTGGTCCACCAGTCTGACCCGCTAAATAACTGACACCTGTAGGTCCTAATTACACACTTGACTGATAGAATTTAAACCAAGTACCAGTGTCAGGAAATGTACGATTATGTTTGGCTTTTAGCGTTGGATTTAACAGAACTGCTGAGATATTTGTCCATGGCCATTTTGGGTTCTGAACACCAGCCAGTCCCATAGTATCCAACTGGGACCCAAATACGCAACACCCAGGCCTCAGCTCTCCTGGGCAGTTCTGGACACACATTCAGTACACGAACTTTCGTTGCACCTTTGAAACCCACAAATGTAAGGGTGATTTTTTCCCCCTTGATTCTTTAAGGAAAGAACCAGCTTCAGGAGGACCAAAAAACTACTGAGACAAGCCCACCCTGCTTCTTAGCAGACCTCCCATCACACTATCTACCACATCTGGCCGAGATGGTGAGGCAGAGGAATAAGTTGGGTTTCCTCTTTGTCCAGGAAAAGACCCTTCTTTTTTCCCCAATGAACTTGGAGAGAGGAAATCTGACATAAAGCTTGCTGTCTATCACTCAAATTTTATGAATCTGAGGAAAGACAGAGTCATTCAAATGAAAAAAAAAAATTACCTGTTTAAGCTCTGGGTCTAGAAACTTGATCCTTAATCAAACAAAAAAAAAAAATCAGTGTCCCCAGGCTTCACTAAATCCCTTTTAATAACTTGTGAACTGATCTTTTTTTATCAACGGAGAATCTTCTTGAAAAAAAAAAAAAAAAAAAAACAGAACCAAGTCAGGCTTACCAAAGTAGAATGTTTTGGAACAATATGGAGGTGGCCACAGAATCAAAGGGAGAATCAAAGGGAGAAGTCCCAGCAGGGCCCAGAAAGAGCAGTTTCCCACATCTTGGGAGAAGGAACCAATAGAGTCTTCAGGGTGCTGGTGCCATGTTGGGCCCCTAACTCAATCACTCCCTCCTTTGCACCAATTCTGTACCTTATATACATCTTTCTTCTACATTAACATTATGTATTTCCATGGTTTTCCCCCCAAATAACGGGCTGGTCAAGAACAGAAATAATGTCCCGCTTGTATGTATGCCTCGTGTCTTTAGCACACAGTGCTTGGCACACGGGTACTCAGAACATTAAATTTCTGTAAATGTTTGAGCAGACTTTCTGTCTTTTTTTTTTTTTAATTTTTTTTAAAGATCTTTATTTGAGAGAGAGAGCACGCGTGCACAAGCAGAAGGGAGGGGCAGAGGCAGAGGGAGAAGCAGGCTCCCCACTGAGCAAGGAGCCCAATGAGGGGCTGGATCGCAGGACCCTGAGATCGTGACGTGAGCCAAAGGCAGACACCTAAGCCACTGAGCCATCCAGTTGCCCAGACTTTCCATCTTAAATGGAGTAGGGTATGGCTATGGTTCTGCTCACTGCCATGGTGCATGGAGCTCGGCAGCCGGGGGTGGGGGGGGGGGTGGGGGGGGAAGGGCATCCTTTCTGAACCTCTTAAAGGATGGAGCTTGCCACGTCTGTGGGGAGTCGACCTCAGCAACATCCAGCACTCCTCCATATGAACCATCCTACGATGACTCCCATTTTCCCAGAATTCATGACATTGTTGCTGACCACTGGCTCCTGTAGTGACTTCCTGGTCTTTTTCCTGGAGAAAGAGCCCCAGCTGGGCCCTCTGAGCCCCCTAGCAACTGAGGTCTGTTTACAGTTTTCAGAACAGTCAGAATTGCTACACAAAAGAAGCCTCTGCAATGTGTTCCGAGCAGTCCTCACAAGAGCGTCAACAATCGATAAACACAAAGCCCTGTTTCCCAGGGAGTTGCTCATAAGCAAAATACACTCTGCTTCCTTTTCCACAATAAAAACCCTGCCGCCAGCCCCTGAAGCACACCTCCCGTCTGGAGACCGACCTCTCGCACAAGGCCAGTCACGGTGTCGCGCTCCTCCCACAGCTCCGTGCCTTATGGCAGCTTCCCTCTTGGCCTCCTCTACCGCCCAGAGATTTTCAGACTATTTTCATGCCAAATCCACTTGATCCTTTTAGGTGCTCTTCCAGCCAGCTGTGGCCTCTCTCTTGAGGCTTGGTAATCATAACTTTGAGCAGCGTCCCAAACAAATCCTGCTTTTGTTTCCTAAGATTGTTTCCCATTTCACTTGAGAAACCAATATTTTTTAGTTTAGTTACATAGAAAACTCATACATCTTTCTTGCCCCATACTTTTCAAGTTATGGTTGCCCATGGAGAGAAACCCGATCTCATTTTCCACTTCAGTCAGTTTCCACATGTCCATCTGGGCTGTGGTTCTCACACTTCATCAGGGTCCCTGACTGCCGAGCCCGCCCCCAGTTCCTGATTCCTTAGGCCTGGGGGTCCAGACCCAACATTTGTATTTCCTGCGATACCAGAAATGGGTATCATGGTGATACCCATGATGTTCATCGGAGAACTGCACTCTTAGAACATATATTCCTATAAAACAGATTTTGGTCATTTTTATATATAGTATATATACTGTATCTTCCTAATACATAATTAGGTCATCTTTTTGCCTACCTTCAATTGCCTTTAGGCACTCTGGTCCACAGTGAGTGAGGGAGGGAGGGAAAGAAAAAAAAAAAAAACCCTTACAGAGATTTTATTTGTAGTTATTTCACCCTTTTTTGCTTTCACTAAACTTTGGTCACATTCAGCCACAGTTTTCTTGGCTTGGGCATCCTTCCTTGGTGTTCAGCAATATAGGAAGTGGACCCAAAAAGGAGATGTAATGATTCTACTTCTCTTCCGAGGCTCAAAATAATCCTAATGTTTTGGGGGCGCCCGGGTGGCTCAGTCAGTTAAGCGTCTGCCTTCGGCTCCGGTCATACCCCCAAGGTCCTGGGATGGAGGCCCTCATTGAACTCCCTGCTCTGTGGGAAGCCTCCTTCTCCCTCTCCAATCCCCTGGCTTATGTTCCCTCTCTCGCTGTGTCTCTCTCTGTTAAATAAATAAATAAAATTAAAAAAAAATTTTAAATGTTTTTAAGTGCCCTAGTCATTTCCTGTAGTGCTTGGCAAAAGGGGCCGGAACAGGAGTCCATCTCTGCCAGGTTGGCTCAGAGGCTTAATCACACCACCAACCAGGTGTCCTGTCATGTTCTCAACGAACTGTATTAGTTGCACATGCAGACGGGCACTCAAGAGGTTAAACAGTTCCTGCCAAGAATGCGTTGATATTTAAATGGTGGTCTGGTTAGATTATGGATTCCACACCACAGACGAGCAGGGCGTGAATGTGCAGCTTTGAACACATACACAACTCCTCCTGGAGCTGGCAAAATCCATCCTTGGTAAAAGCTTAGAAATAGGCGTAGTTGGGAGCCCCTCAAACGTGTAAGGGCTTCTGTTTGCAAGGGGTTACCACAGGCACTTGGAGGCCACCCAGGAAACCTTAAGTGCAGAACTCCCGCTACTTTTTTTCTGCCCATATCATGCCTGCAGCTGCAGTGGCAGCCGAGTATGGCCAAGCCTCATGCCCAGAGAGGAAGAGCCATTTTCCTGGTCCCAGCCTCTTCAGCAGAGCTCACTGCCCGTGTGTTCTCTGTGCTCTACCTCCATGCGTAGTTCAGCCCTTGTGACTGTGGGCAAAGTGTCCTCAGTAGCACCAAAAACACCTGCTCTGTCTTCAAGGCAGGAGGGGGACAGTTAATAAGCTGGATCCATATAGCCATGGGTGACATCAGGAAGCTATCAGACCCTCCCCCGGCCCCCAGAACATCTCCACACAGGTGGGTTTTGTCATATCCGGGATGCGTCTTCTCAGAATGTGTTGTTTTGCAAAATTCCAGGGCCTGAGGCAATATAATATATATCACGGTGTTCTGGGAACATGGGCTCTGGCACCAAACCTTCCAGGGTTCAGCAAAAACTAAGAGTTGTGTGACCACCCCCCGCTTCGCTCTGTTTTCTTACTTGTGAAATAGGTTTTTCACAAGTGTGTTTTAGCACAGTGCCTGGCACACAGTGATTGCTCAGCAGGTAAGTGCCATTGTCACTTTTTTCCCCATAAATCCTTTCTAGACCGGCTGTCAGGGGTCCTCCTGCTCGGTATCTTTAGCTTTACTTTATTTCCAGCTCTGTGCCAATAGGGCAGTAGAAAGAAGAGCACGTAGCACGATTTGGAAACCCTTATTGCTTCAGGAGTCAGTCTTGGAAACCTTTTGATATCATAATTTATTTTAGTCAGGCCCAGCATAATTGCCCTCGTACTTGAAGGTTATGAAACATGCCAGTGTGAGCAGAGCAGTGGAGATGAAAGTGTTCTGGCTTGTACCAACTTTTATTAGCCCATTTGCCTCGCAGGTAAAATGAGGAGAAAAATAAATTAAATCATCATTCTTCAACTACTCATTATGTATCCTCTCTTCCTCTAGGACAAGTAGATGAAGTTCAACTACCTCTTCTCCTTTTTATGAACGAATATGTACAATGTCTGTCCTAACGCAGTTTTGTCTTTCTTACATTGCTGTCAACACTTCTTGTAGTTGTGCAATTTCAGTCCTTTTGGCAACATCAGTCTGTCTTTCCACCCCCACCCCCAAGTTAGGTGACTTCCACAGTGAAATATGTTTGTAAATTCCACCCACTTCTGGACTTAACAGCCCCCAAGCTGGCTCCCAGGAGTTCCCAAGAAACTGCAGGTCCAATCATCACCCTTTAAGATCAAGACTTGAAGACAAAGGGGACATCTTTGTCAGCTTCTTAAAAAGATCGGAATTCCTGGAATTTTTCTGATGGTGCATACGTATAAAAGCTAATTTCAGTTTTTCTGACTTGGGAAACTGCCTGAAAACACTGCATTTTTCTTTTAATTCTCTGTGTAGAAGTTAGTTCATGTTGACACTTGCAGAACATTTAAATCTAATTAAAGCAAGGATACCATGACAATATGCCAAGAGAAGTCTTGCCTCGGGAGCTATTCTTTACCCCTTTGGGTCTTGATTTCCTCTTTTGGGGACCTTCATTTTTCACGGTCACATGATGTCCAAAATTACCAAACCATTTACTGCTGACCAGATTGGACTTAAAAATACCAGGAGCTTTTGCTGCAGCCATGATTGCCATTCTCTGAGATGAGGGCATGTTGAGGATGGCATATTGGAGAAGGACATGTGCTAGTTAGGTCTGTGTCCCGAGAAGGACAGAGCAAGGTCATATTTATGTTGGCAGTTTGTCGAGTTAAAATGAACCACTTCAAAGGGGTAGGAGGCCATGCTTAACTGAACCGGTTGGCTCTGAATAGATGGGTCTTACCTTCTGACAGTTCCAGGCATTTAATTATAAACGACCAGTCATTTAATTATAGAATGTTTCACATACTAAAGGGAAGAAAAGGGTGTAATAGGTTAACACAGTTGATTGAAAGCCATGTTTAAATGTTTTCCCTACAACTGTTCCTTGCATTAAGAAACTTGGTGTGCAGGAAATGCATGAAACCTGATTAATCAGATTGCTTCTTCTTACGCAATAACCTACACCTAAAGATCCAATGGGAAATGTGCTGCACTGGCAGTCATCAAAGACTGAACATTTCTGTCCTAGTGACACAGCTGTATCAGAGGAAAGACCTTTTTTCAACCATACAGATTATTTTACTATAAAAAGAAAATTGTGTTTCAAACTTCCGTATAGTAAATAAAGACAAAGCAATGACATTGTCTTTCAGTAACTGCTCCTTATTTCTCAGATATTTCCGAACGGAGATATTAGAATTTGAACTTGAATGAGGGTGAAAATATTTCGGTCCACAGTTGAAATTACATCATGATATTCTTATTGTTCTTAACTACTCCAGGTCTGGTTAGTGGCTTACAAATGTGCTTGGATTCTGCTGTTTTTATGTCCACCACACAAGCCAGTCCTTGGGCAGTTTCCCACGCAGTCCCTCTTACCACTGGGAATGACCGTGTTTGTGTGTCCCGTCCTGGGCCTGCCCCTGAGCTCTCTGTTCTCACTGCTGACTGAGGCCTGGTGGCCTGTACATGGAGCACCCCCAGGCACCTAAATGTGACAAGCTATTGGTTTTCCTCCAGCCCTCTGGCTCAGTTACCTTCCCATCCTGGTCACTCTAGTTCCAACCCTTAGAGTCTTTGAAAAACATGTCTCCCAGAGCCTCCTCCAGCCTTCCTCCAGCTCCCCCAGACCACTTCATGTTCGGTTTACATTCTGCCTTCTCCTGCTTCAGTACCTTCCTGCGTGGTCCTCTCCATCTAGGAGAGGCCCTGGGAGGGCCCTAATTTGAACCCGAATCTTCTCTATCCTTCAAGTTTCTGCTGAGATCCCAACTCTCCCCAAAGCCTTCTGAATCTCTCATCAGAATTCATCTTACACCCTCTCTTCTCCCACTGATGGCACTTTGTACACTGTTAACACCCACAGTTGATTTTTTTCCCAAATGTTTTATGCTGAACATTTTCAGAGATTGAGAAAAGTTGAATGAATAGTACAGTAAACACTCATATATTTGCCATTTAGATTCTACAATAACATTTTGTTGTCTCATCACACCTCCAGCCATCCATTCCTCTGTCAGTCCATGAATCCACTCTGTACGCATTATACATGTATATATATGTAATTTTTTAAAGCATGTGTCAGATGGCAGTACATTTTACTCCAGACATTTTTAATATGCATATTTCTTTACTTTTCCTTTTCAGATAAAATTTATATACAGTGAAATGCATAAATCTTTAACGTACCATTTAATGAATTCTGATGCAAATATGCACCTTAATACCAATC
The DNA here is from genome assembly GCF_902655055.1 of Lutra lutra. NCBI lineage: Eukaryota > Metazoa > Chordata > Mammalia > Carnivora > Mustelidae > Lutra > Lutra lutra. The sequence continues at coordinate 121,779,555 of NC_062280.1, read as the reverse complement.
ACTATGCAGGTATAGAACATTACCATCACATCAGAAAGTTGGCTTGCATCCCTTCTCAGTAGACTGTCATCTCCAATCCTGAGAGCATCCACGGTTCTGATGTTTTTTCAGCACAGATTAGTTGGGCCCACTTTTGGGTTTCCTATAGATGAAATCAAACAGGAGGTACTCCTTTGTGTAAGCCTTTTGAGATTCACCCAGGTTGTTGCACGTATCAGTGGGTTGTTCCTTTTTGTCGCTGATGCTCCATTTTCCGAATATACCATGTATGTTTATCTATATTCTGTTGATGGTAACTTGTGTTGTTTCCAGTTTAGGGTTGTAAAGTCCTTTTTTGTTTTGTTTTGTTTCACTTTTCTCAGGTCAATACCTAGGAGGAAGTTGTGGGGTCATAGGGTAGCTGTGTGCTTAGTTTTATAAGAAACCACTAGATCTTTTTCCATAGTGGTTATACCATTTCACCCTTCCACCACTCCGTGTGACAATGCAGGTTGGCCCACAACCTTCCCTATATTTGGCCTTTGTAATTTTAGCCACTCTGGTGGGTGTGTTGTGGTGTTTCATCGTGGTTTCAGTTTTCTTTCCCCAGATGACAATGATATTGTATCTTCTTAGTGCCTGTTGTGTTTACTTGGTTGTCTTCTTTTGTGAAAGGTCTACTGGAATCTTTTGTCCATTTTAAATTTTTTAAAATTCTTTTTATGTTCAGTTGAAGGAGTCCTTTATTTTGGATACCAGTCCAGCGTGAGATATATATTATGTTGAGTATTTTCTCCCTTTCTGCCATTTACCTATTTATTTTCTTTTAAAGAATTGAAGTTTCTCATTTTGATGAAATCTAATATTGCAACTTCTTTCTTTTATGATTATTACTTTCTTGTCCTAAGAAACCTTTGCCTACCTCAAAGTCACAAAGGTATTTTCTTCATAATTTTAGCTTTTACAGTTAGGCGTATTATGACTTAGTCTGTTCATCTTTGACTGACCTGGACTGATCCTTTATACACAGCAAATACTCAAGATATATTATATGGAACTGCATTAAAGATGGAGATAGAAAGAGGACTCTGGCAATCTTTTAATGTCTCTGTTAGAATGAGTTTTACGGGATCCATCCCCAGATTAAATGCCAATGTATAAAGCCCTGTCCAACCCTTGAGTTAGGATTATCTGCCAAGAATACAGGTCAAGGCAAGAGGTTGATTGCTTGAATATTCGGCTTCTTTGGAGTAAAGAGTAGAGATAGATTTAGCTTTTTACTGAACTGTGAATATATGCTAGACACGATGCCTCCTTGTTTTCTACTATATCTTCTTGTTTTATCTTGATAGCCACCTTGCATGTTATATGAGGAAATCTGAGTACTGGAGTTTTTAAGTGACTTCCTTATTACCCACTTAGAAAGTTGCAAAGCTAGGAGTTCTCCAAAATAGGAAAATCTGGAGGAAAGCCAATACCTTGATTCTGATACAAGATTTCTGCAGAAGAATAACATTTGATTGATTTTAAAGTATATGGAACTTGATAATAAAACTTGATAAATAACTAAACATATTAAGTTCTGAACCAATGCACTCAAAGGTAACTAAAAATTCAGCCTTCTAACATCACTTTAAGTATATAGAAATATCTGCAGTAGAAAAACTCTTGGGAAATGAATTTGCTCATAAATCTCATGTTAACTGCTGACTAAATAGTAAAAATATATTAAAATCATAAATAGCCACAGGGTCCACCCACTACCCAAGAATTTTTTTTTCACTCATGATTTTTTGTAATGTTTACATAGGCAGTTCTTACAAGGTCTCATTTCAAAAAGCCAGAATATTCCCCTCATGTACAGTGTCTTTGTCCCTCTTTATTGTCTGCAGGTGGATGTGCTGGCTGATCTTTTCTTTGTTTGCAGGTATGCTTCAGAAGTGTCCTTCTATTGATGACTTTGTAAGTGCCCTTGTTTCCGACTTGGATCTGGACTTCGAAACTTTTCTCATGGATTCTGAATGATGGAAGCACCTTGGCTCTTTCAGACCAAGGTTGTGTAGATATGAATTTTGTTGTAAATGCTACAGCTGTGAAAACTCATTTCTGATTTCAGTATTCACTTCTGTAGTGACTTCTGAAAACCCTTAAACTGATGGAACTTGGAATAAATAATTTGTTTTAATGATGCTGGCTTTTAGCCTGTTTGGCAGGTTTTTGAACATAATGGAAATCTACTCAGTGAGCTAATAAAAACTAGAGCCTAGTGTTCTTAAGTTCAAGGTATGGGCACTTCCTTAAGCCAACCAGTCTCCTGTTGAACTTTTCCCCTTGCATTGATCTGTAATTGGTTAAATTAGGGACTTAATTAAAAGCAAACTTATTTTAGTTTGAAACAGTCTTCAGGAGAGTTACACAATATAGTTCTTTTGAACAATGACCATTGGAAAATGTGCTTGGAGCAAGTACGGTTTCCAGAGTGCTTGTAGTTGACTGCACTGGGTTGCTCTGAGTGCTTAGGCTCCACAGATGGACTCAGAACAAAGAGGACTTGAACTCATGCTTTTCTGGCTTGATTACAAATGTACAAAGATAAGTGCAATTACCAAGGGATGTGCCAAGATCCAGCATAAAGGAGGAAAGGGGAATTCAGACCGGGTCGGTCTTTATCCTGAACCCATCTGCTTTACATTCTTGCATATTGTATCACTGCGTGTTAATAATAGGAAAGAAATTCTTCAGTGGGGTTTTCCCACCATCAAAGTCACGAATTTAATTATAGGCTTTAGCTTAAAATGACATCTGCTAACAGCCTCTTCGGCTTCTCCTTAATGGCCAAAGATGGTGCAAAAGGGCCAGATTTGAAATCCCTGCAACTAGGACACATGTCCAGCCGATGCATGAGATCTGGAGGAATTTCTACAAGCCCAGAAACAGATGAGACCAGATGAAGAAATGTCAGTGACGCAGGCGTGCGGGATCCCCCTGGATGCAAGGGGAACAGACCTTTCATCCTGTCCCCACTTCCTGCTGGCACTGAGAAACCCGAAGCAAATACTGGCCACAGAGCCAAGCAGCTGGCCCACCACCTGGGCAGTACTTCCCCCTCAGCCACGGGGCTGCCATTTATCCCTCTTCCAGCTGCTCCCCATTTGAATTTCTCAGTCTGGGAACACTCTCGGAAATAGCATCTCCCAGAGAATACTTGGGCAGGAAGTAGGGCAAGCCTGGTGATAGAGCCCCCTCTAAGGGAGGGCAAGGCTTGGGGGGATGATGGCAGCAGGAAGAGCCCCAATACTAGTGCCCAGGGAGGAATGTAGCACTGTCTGTGCTCCACCTCATTCGTTCAGTCTCTGAGCCGAGGCAAAGCTGCATGGCGCAATGCTAACTCTGTTCCGGGAATGGACTTGAAGAAATTGACATCAACCAGCCAGTCCATCATAAGTACATCTGAAAAGGTTCTCTGACCAGCTCGCAGGCGCACCAACAGTGAGAAACCTCTGGGTCTTTACCAGTCCCTTTTCAGCTGGAGGTGGAAGAGGAGAAAAATCCGTGGGGAGCCTATGTGCAAACATTCTTCAGAAAAAAGGAAAGGGAAAGGTCACCTGGAAGATAATAACCTGGAAAATTCTTTGTTAAAGGAAGTAAAGCACATCGTAGAAGACCTCTCTGGTATTCTTAGTGAGAGATGAGAAAACACACTATCGATGAAGCCATAGAAGAAAGGGTGAGCAGAATAATCTAAAAAAGAAGATAGGTGGACTAAGGAAGGGAGAAATGCAAAGAAACAGAAACATTAGTCTAGTGGCTTAAAGAATTATCCAAGCAGAGGAGAGCAAAGTTGTTGAGATCAAACTTGAGAAACAGCTCAGGATGCAGGTCAAAGGGATGGGTGAGAGCCACCTCCTCTGGGTGATAGAATTCCTGAGGATGAAGGTGGATCAAAGACAATCATAGAAAATGGATTCTTGTGTCTTCCTGTATTCCCGGTACTGGAAACAGCATCTAGCACATTGTAGGTGCTCTGCTGAGTACATGCTATCCGGTGAATTTAAGGAAACTTTCAAGAGAGAAAAAAACAAGTGTGCAGTTTAAAAGGGAATGTTTGATGGTTGCCCAGTAGCGTGAATGTACTAATGCCACTGAACTGCACCCTTAAAAATGCTTATAGTAAATTGTACTTAATGTATATTTTATAACAATTTTTAGAAAGAAAAAAAGAAACCTGCATTCCAGACCAAAATAAAGACGACAGTGAAAAGAGACCCTTGCCTAGACACGATCTGCCTTTTCTTTTGAGAGGTTAATTATAAATATCATTAATATTATAAGCCAACCTATTTCAGATTGGGCTTTGCAGAACGCTTCCTGGGAACTGGTACTTAGTGTTCTGTGAGCTCAAAAGGGTCCTGTTGTGAATTACATTTGGGAAATGCTGAGTGTTGAAGGTTAGCAATCCTACAATTACAGAACATTTCTAGCATTTGCATATAGGCACCAATATTTCCCAAACCTTTGATTATAGGACCCCCATCCCCTTTTCTGGAGTACCTATCAATGACATTTTTCACAAAAGTGGGAAGTAACTGCTAAAACCATACAGCTGGAAATAATAGGCTTACACATAAAGGAACAAAAATTATGGTATTCCAAGCAATTGTGTATCTCCATTAAATGCTGCAAGACAATGAAAAAATGTAGTATTGAGAAGTAAAGGCTGAGATACAAAATGGCATTCTCAGATATACAAGGTCTCAGGAAACATCCCAGCTTTGTACCTTTCTTTAAAAATGACTAAAAGAAAAAGTAATTTAGACCAAGCATCAAAGGAAAGGAAATCTCTACGGAGCTTCTAAGAATGCAGAGGGGTCATTGCCTCTTTTCACAATAACAGCTGGATAAATCATAATAGCAAATTATTTTACTCTGAATGCTTTTCCTTATGATGGGAATAAGCCCATAAGTGCACAGCAGTTCCTCTGGGAAAAATTCTCTCCTGTAGTTATGATATACCACCAGTTTGCAAAAATCCAATTAAAGTACTTATGAATATAGAAACACTAAAAGAACTATAGGATAATGACTAAAGTGTTAATATGGTTATTTTTAGTGTTGGGATATTGGCTTTTTATTTTTCTCTATTCTTCTAGTTCCAAACTTTTTGAAGTAGGCAGTATGCTAATTTTAATAATTTAAAATTTACAAAAAATTTAATATTCACAATAGAGCCAAATTTAAAGCATTTCCCAACTCGGAAGAAATGCTTGGCTAATAGAAGCAAATTCAGAAAATGTCTCTGGGACATACAGGGAGCAATTTGTATAGTCATAAATTGTATTAATACCCAAGATTTAGTCTGATTTGGGAGAAGTGACTGAGAGAAAATATTAATAACAGTAGTGCTTGACATGTATGTGGCACTTTTCAGTTTAAAAAGAACCGTGTTGGGGCGCCTGGGTGGCTCAGTAGGTTAAAGCCTCTGCCTTCGGCTTAGGTCATGATCCCAGGGTTTTGGGATTGAGCCCCGCATCGGGCTCTCTGCTCAGCGGGGAGCCTGCTTCCTCCTCTCTCTCTCTCTACCTGCCTCTGCCTACTTGTGATCTCTGTCAAATAAATAAAACCTTTTAAAAAAATAAAATAAAATAAAATAAAAAGAACCGTATCCTGAGTTGCCTCACATGGTGCTCATCACCTAGGAGGTAACAGGCAGATCTCATAACTATGTTACTAGCGAGGCAGGCAGGCTTGGTGACTTGTCCAGTGTCACAGAGCTGGTTGCTGGCAGGTGCAGGACTAGAGGGAGTTCTTTGGCTCCTCGTCCACTGCCTTTCCCACTTTACACAAGTCTTCAGGGGAACATGCTTATTTTCTGCAGACTCTTGGGTACATACATAGACACCAAAAGAGTGTTGTATGGTTATATAACCCAAACAGACCACAGAACATTTTATCATACACGGTCTTTCTGCTTGAGGAGGCCAATGACCATGGACAGTTAGAAGATGAAATAGAATATGATGTAATGTTAAAACATCAGACCCAGAAAGACAAAGACTTGCCTTGGGGTAGATTGGGATAGAATGGTGAGGAAAGACAGAGATGTTCTGGAATATTCATTGATAGAACGTGGTATTAAACTGTGTGGTGGTGGCAGGGAGGAATGAGGTAAATATTCCATCCATGTGCTCATCTAATCACGACTCAAACTTGATTTTAGATTTAAAATGTGGGCAAAACAACTGGGCACAAGCAGTGGTGGGCCTTTAGTGACCATTCATAAGTTGATATATTACTTAATCTTCATCTTTTGAGTAAGATCATCCAGCAACTGTGAGCGTCCTCCAGTTACATTTCTCTGTGTTATCCACACACACAAGAAAGATCATGAAAAATTGTGTCAGGTGCCTTTCTGAGCTTTGGAGGCATCATCATAGTCCTCCCTTGGTCTGTGGTTAATTGTACTTCCACACTCACTGTGTTCCTATTTTTAAACATTTTATTCCTACAGCAATTCTTTGGGGTGGATGAAGTGATCCCCAGTAGAGTGACACTTGGGAGACACCCTATAAAAGCCAACTCTGAGCTCGTGGAGTTATGTGGATGGTGTAAAATGTGGATGGTGAGTCTTAATTCCCAAAAGAGTAACAGTTAGGGAATCCTACCAGAGGGACAGGTCTTAAGCAAAATCTTGTAATAGATGGTAGCTATGGATTGGAAAAGTAACTCAAAGGAGAGTTCATGTGGTATCAGTACAGTTAATTCACCTTAGCAAAGCATGGGGCTCTAATTTGCCCCATATTCAAAACCAGATTTCAGCTTTCTTTGTAATATGAAATAACAAAGGATTCCAGAATAGAAAATGTATCTAATACAGAAAAGACCCAGAAAACATAAATATACTTACTGCTTAAATATAAAATACATTTGACCTAGAAATTTCCCCAAGTAGCAGGCAGAGCATTCTCTGCTATAGATGTTCCCATCCATGATGCAAACACAGAGCATCAAGGTGCCATGTGGGCTGTCAAGGGACATGCTGTTTTTAGAACCTTTGTTCTGAAATTCTGGCTGTTTCTCAAGCTGTCTATGTTACCTGTATATCTTTTTTTTTTTTTTAAAGATTTTATTTATTTATTTGACAGAAATCACAAGTAGGCAGAGAGGCAGGCAGAGAGAGAGGAGGAAGCAGGCTCCCTGCTGAGCAGAAAGCCCGATGTGGGGCTTGAACCCAGGACCTGGGATCATGACCTGAGCCGAAGTCAGCGGCTTAACCCACTGAGCCACCCAGGCGCCCCACCTGTATATCTTAAAGACACATCAAAACCGACCTCCAAAATCAAACTCATCTTCTTTCCCAAATACTCTGTGTGAGTCACTGCTTTTGTTGGTAGCATTCCATTCTTTCCAGTTACTGAGTAGAAACCCTACCAGAAGGGTTATTCCCTCCTCTCTGGGCCTCATCCTTGAAGTTTGCACTTCATTCCCTGTTGCGCTTGACCCATTCCTTAGGTATCTGTCTTAGTAAGGCCCAGAACATTTCTGACTCAGCTTAGCTGCCTGTGACAAATCTCAAGTGCCAGGTAGGTATCAGAACATCAGCAAAAGCCTCCAGTGTGGTTGGACATAAAGTAATAAGCATTCAAAGATACGAAAAGGAGGAGCAGGTACAGGAAATACTGTGCAAGCAGGCTTGAACCACAGAAGGAATGGAAGGTTGGAACCTGATCCTTCTGGAAACATCTTAAAAATCCATCAGATATAGTTATTAACAGTGATGAGACTTATGGAAATTTCTCTGTTTGCTCCTATCCCTGCTTTAAAAAGAATCTACAAAGTGAGGAAATGTGGAGTGTTTTTTTTTTTTTTAATTTATGAAAAGAGTAAATTAAAAAAAAAAAAAAAACACCAAGAAAACCATTTCTTCAGCAAAGAAATCCCAAACATGGCTGTACGTTTGCCTTAGAATATGTGTAGAAACCTCTTTGACCCATTGTTCTTGTTAACTTTTACTCCAGCGTCCTTTACATGGCTAGCTGCAGAAAAGGCATCACTCACTAGGAGGGAGTGCTCAGTGGCGATCCAGGTCTGTGTTTAACTCTGAAATACAGGTCCTATGCTAATCTGTAGGTATTTAGTAGGAAGAGGGAAGTCTCAAGAAAGTGAATGTCCTGGACATTTGGGGGAAATTGTCTTTATGGCTTTTTATGTTGACTTGGCATTGAGTGCAAAGTTACTTGTGTTCTCTCTTAACAGTCAAGTGGGAGAAAGCTGTTGGCAAAGAGCCTGGACCCAGGAGTGAGGGTTCCTGGGTAAGGTGGGAGCAGATAGAAAGTATCCACTCTTGGAAAGGAGCAAACTCTGTGCAACCTTCCTACCTGTGTTGTGAGGTCAAGCTGCTCTGAAGAGCTCCATTCTGAGCTTTTTAACCCAAAGAAATGTTTGAAGGTTGATCAATTAAAATTTATTAAATTTAATAAAAATGCATTAAATTTAGTACCAAATTGTGTTTCTGTCGCTTCAGGTAATGCTTTTCACATTTAGTCTTTCATAATTGCTTATGCCTAGCAACCAGAAGGATTTCCTATTTTTAGAAAAAAAAGGCAGATGGGGTGCCTGGGTGGTTCAGTGGGTTAAGCCTCTGCCTTCAGCTCACGTCATGATCCCAGGGTCCTGGGATCGAGCCCCACATGGGGCTCTCTGCTTAGTGGGGAGCCTACTTTCCCGCCTTGTGGCACATCTTCTGCTGTTCCTTTAAGTCAGTGTTCCTGGCTATGGCAGGGGTCTACAGCTTGTTCCTCCCACCTTCCAGCGAGGATGCCCTGGGTTCAGGGAAGAAAGCAGAACCCCCTAAAAGCATCTTAAGCAGGAAAGGATTCATTCAGGGTACTAGTTGCCTCTTAGCTCTGGTTATTGCAACAGAGTACCACAGACTGGGGGCTTAAACAACAGAAATTTATTTCTCACAGTTCTGAAGGCCAGAAGTCAGAGAGCAGGGTGCCAGTCGAGTCTAGTTCTGGTTCTGGTGAGCGCTCTTTTCCCAGTTGCGAAGAGGTACCTTTCCCCCGTGTCTTCACATGGCAGAGAGCAAGCTAGTTTGACCTCTTCTTTTGAAGACATTAATCCCTCATGGGGGCTCCGCTGTCATGACCTAATTACCTCCCAAGAGCCCCACCACCAAATGGCATCATCTTGGGATTGGGGCTTCAACATGTGATTTGGGGGGACACAGACATTCAGTCCAAAAGTCCAAAAGTGCGTCCCCTCCGTGGTACCTCATTTGCACACAGAACAAAAGCACTAGTTTTCAGATACCCAGCCTTTCTACATGAGAAAGCCTTCCCTCTTCCTCGAAGCCATCATTACATGTAGCTTTAAATGCCCCACTTCTGTTAAAAGCAGTACTGTCTTCTCAGTCACTGAATTTCTGAACCAAGAACTCACCTCGATCTTCCTCTCCCCCATCAGGTCCATCCCTGAAGATCCCCCCTCTGCTCCATGCTCCAACCCTCTTCTTCCACTTGCCCAGGCCTCCCTCTGACTCAGCCCTATTTGCTGTCCCCCAACCTGGTGCCATCATGGCTCAATCCTGCTCATCTCAGTGGCTAGTGGAGGACCCCCTAAAACATGTTGCTCACCACGTCATGTTGCTACCAAACAAACCTTACATGGAGGCCCTGTCAAACATTTGAAAGCAATGCCAAATTTAGCATGAAACTGACAGCTGCCCCCATTCTGGGCCCTGTGGACCTCCCGTCTCACCTTGCAAGTGCCTTTTTTATGCAGCTGCTTCTGCCTGGAATGTCCTTTTTGTTCCACATGCCCAAATCCTACACTTACATCAGGTTTCAACTCGGATGCCACTTGTCTGAGACCATAAGCAGGTTTCTCTCCTTTGATCCTGACTTAAGGTATATAATTAAATCTTTTTAAGAGCTCTTGTGCCTTCTACTTGATAATATATTTTTTGTGAACATGTCTATTACCCCTGCTACTAGACTGTTAATTCCCAAAGGTGAAAGACTGCACATTAGTTGTTTTGGAGTAAGTTTCTTAGTCTCTCTTTTTTTTTTTTTTTAAGAAAAAATTTTTAAAAGATTTTATTTATTTGTCAGAGAGAGAGAAAGAGAGCACAGGCCGACAGAGGCAGAGGAAGAAGCAGGCTTCTAGCTGAGCAAGGAACCTGATGTGGGACTCGATCCCAGGATCCCGGGACCACGACCTGAACTGAAGGCAGATGCTTAACCAACTAAGCCACCCAGGTGTCCCTCTCACAGTCTCTTGCATGTTGTAGTAGCTCAGTCTTTAGTTAATGGGTAATTCAGTAGCAATGGCCACAATCGCCAAACTGTGGCAAGAGCCAAGATACCCTTCAACAGACGAATGGATAAAGAAGATATGGTCCATATACACTATGGAGTATTATGCCTCCATCAGAAAGGATGAATACCCAACTTTTCTATCAACATAGATGGGACTGGAGGAGATTATGCTGAGTGAAATAAGTCAAGCAGAGAAAGTCAATTATTATATGCCTTCACTTACTTGTGGAGCATAAGAATAACACGGAGGACATTAGGAGAAGGAAAGGAAAAGTGAATTGGGGGAAATCGGAGGGGGAGACAAAACATGAGAGACTGTGGACTCTGAGAAACAAACTGAGGGTTTTGGAAGGGAGGGGTGGGGGGGATAGGTGAGCCTGGTGGTAGGTATTAAGGAGGGCATGTATTGCATGGATCACTGGTGTAGTGAAAAGAAGAAAAAAGAAAGAAAATACATATATATACATCAAAATATTGTGTGATGGGGAAAAAAAAAGGCTAATTCATATTTTATGGAGTTCTGTGCAATCTATATATGACTCTGCTTTTTCTCCTAAACTATGAAAGGGAAGAGCCTGAAGAGACAGAGTTGAGGGAACTGAAGGGGAATGAGGTCTGAGTGGTTCCTTTGTTCCCAGCACCCAGCAGTGAGTGACACAAGCCTTTGCAAATTGTTGAACTGGTCAAAACAGGAGAGGGAAGAGAAGGGTTTCCAGGGTGGGGTTAGTGATGGTGTCCAGTGCTGCAGAGGGTCAGGGGCGTGCCGGGCCATAGGTCCTATTAAATTGGGGAGCTAAGGGAATGGTGAGTGGAGAGAGAAAACAGATGAAGTTAAGGATAACAGATGAAGAAATGGAAGCAATGAATGTGGATATTCCGTCAAGAAACCTGGTCAGGATAATGGGAAGAAGAGCAACAGGATGGCATACAATGCCCATCAGATCCCACGATCACCTACCTGCCTCTAAGAAGCATAGAGATGGATCAGTCCATATTGTCCCCAGGGGTACGTGAAGAGTGTCAAATGAGGTAATACACTCCCCTCACCCATCAGAGGGCTTTGCAGTCATGTAGCTGGCTTGCTGTGTTCGGGTTCATGTACCACATTCTCAAGATAGACACTGTGATGGCTAATCAGACAGCTCTGATGGGTGGTCAAACATCATTGTGGATGTTTCTGAGAGGGTGATTTTCCATGAGGTCAATGTTTACACTGGTGGACTTAGAGTAAAGCAGATTGCTCTCCCTAATGTGGGTGGTCCTCATCCAATCAGCCAAAGCCTTGAATAGAACAAACAACGAAACTCCCCAGAGCAAGGACAAATTCAGCCACAGACTGCCTTTGGACTTCTTCTGCAACATCAGCTCTCCTGGGTCCCCAGCCTGCCCACCCACCCTGCAGATCTGGACTTGCCAGCCTCAGTTAGTATGTGAGCCAATTTCTTACAATCAATCAGTCAATCTCTGGCGCTCTCTCTCTCCCCCCACCCTGCAATGTATATTTATTAGTTCTGTTTCTCTAGAGAACCCTGACTAATTCAATGTTAACAGAGCAGGTCTCATCCAAGGATGAGAGTCAAATGGAACGTTTATTAGTCACAATAAATGAGGAGCAGGGAAAAGAACTGGACAAAGCCTGGAGAAAAGACACGATGGCCTTCTGCAGACATTTTTGAAGCTGCCACATAGGAGGAGGGATCAGACTCACCTACAATCCCCTGAAGGGCAACACTATCAGGGACCTAAAACCAGAGACTATCTAGATTTGACTCAGTATAAGGGCTATCTTGCTAATACCTTGAGCTGCTAACAATGATACAGGGATTCTGATAATTGGGCCCCTCCACCACCAGAAATGTTTGAGTGGAAGCTGATAAGCATCTAGCAGGAATGCTTCAGAAGGGAGTCCTGCATGGGGAGGAAGCTTAGATTAGCTTGTGTGCCTCCTCACTTTATGGCTTGACAAGCAAGACAGTCATGTTTACAACCTCATCTCTTCACTTCCCAATTATGAGACCCATGTCTCTGGAAGGGGAAAGACTACAAATTTTTAGGATACAGTGCAAACGCTTCTCTAAATTTTGTTGGTTGTTTCTTCCTGAAATGACTCATGGGTACCAGACCCTGCCAAGAATACCTAAGAGACTTACCACATCCCTGTGATATCTGTAATTTACCCATTCCTCCTCCTCTAGCTTCAGATACATCTTCCCTATCTTCAAAATGCCTGTCTCCTCTGCCAACCAGCCTGGAATATTCCTGTACGTTTTTCAAAGTCTCAGCTGGAGCACTAATTGCTCTGGGAAGTTTCTCATGACTACTCCAGACAAAGAGGCATGTGTTCTCCCACACTCCAGTGCATTTGATACTATCTCAGTTATATGTAGTAACATATAAATTTGCCTTAGCCCCTCATCTGGCTCTTGCTTGATAAAGCCTAAACTCACTGAGGGATTTATATTCAAGTGGCCTGGAAGGAAAAGGGACAGAGGGAGTACCTGAGGGGCAGAGGCAGCCAGAATGGGGGAGCAGAAGGTGAAAGTAATGTTCTTGGGGGAATTTCCTTCAGGACATGGAGCTGGGGGCCAACTTTAATGATCATGAGGGGATCAGGCAGCTGGATGAATATTAAAGCTGGCCTGGGAATAATTGGACATGACTCCTGTGTCCCATTGCAGCCTGGAAGCTGAAGAGCCTGCAAGAGCTTCAAGAGTGAGAGCAGATTGCATCATGTTGGCATAAAAGTCTTGATGATACCCATTTGTGATATATGCAAGACTCTTACCATGTCCTCATTTTCCTTCTCATCTCAATCTGTTCTGCTACAATATGCATTTTTCATCACACAAATTAGGTCATACTTGCTTGGAAAATAGGCGAGTGATAAAAAGTAATGTGGATGTTGGATGGGTTCATGGGAGATCTTTTTCTAAGCAAGGCAATCCAAAATAATGGGAGCTGACTTGTGAACAGAAGCAGAAAAGGAGAAAGCCCTCTGCTTCGTGAAGGAGCCTTTTAGCTTTATAGGAAGAACATAAAATCAAGTGCCTGAATGTAAGGACCCCTCCTTCTTCTGGCTTGAGTCAGATCATACCCAGTCCTGTGCTCCATGCGCCCCAGGCCAGCACTGTGCCTGGTTATTTGTGTGCTCTGTAATCATGCACTGAGATGGCCTCTCTTGGCTGTGCAAGGGATCTCCTGAGGGACCCATCATTCACATGTTCATTATGTTCGTGGTCACTTCCTGGCCTTTGAATTTCTGTCCTATCCTATTCTTCTCATAAGCCCTGTTATGTTGGTGGGATTTTTAAAAATTTTAAAACCTCTCTTCAAATCAATTTTTCAGGTTGTGTGTGTTTTTTAAAACCATGTAAATCATATCAAACTTATGTTTAACTCATATTGCTTTTGTGTGTGTGTCTTCTTTTCTCTCTTGATTAGTCCCACGAAAAGTTTGTCGATCTCATTCATCTAAGAACAAACCGTTGGCGTTGTTGATCCTTTCTCTTTTTTGTGTTTGTTTTCTTTTTATTAATTTTTGAACTATTTATTATTCTTCCTGACTTTCATCATGTTTATTTTGCTTGTTCTTGTTTCTTGGGCGGATGCCTAGATCATTAATTTTTAATTTTCTACCTTTTGTCTTTCCTAAAATGCCCATTTAAGGCTATAAACCTTCTTCTAAGTACTTTCTAAGTTACATTCCAAAGGTTTTCACATGTAGTATTTTCATTATCATGATTACTCAGTTTAAAATATAGCCTAATGTGGTCTAAGAGGTGAGTCTTTCTTACATTTAGTCAGAACACATATTCTGTACTATTTCAATCTTTTGAAATGTATTGAGACCTGCTTAATTATCCTGTATTTGGTCAACATGATAAGCATGTTATATGTGCTTGGAAAGAATGTGTTTTTACTAGTTATTAGGTGCAATGACCATTTTCTTGAACTTTTGTCTGCTTACTCTACCATTTACTAAAAGATGTGTTAAAACTCTCTTGCCATAATTGTGGATTTATCTATTTACCATTGTAATGTGATCAATTTTTGCTTTATAGATTTGAGGTCATATTGCTAACATCAAATTCAGGCTAGTTATATCTTCCTGGTATTTAATTTTTTTTGTCATTATGATGTGGTTATCTCTAGTTATACTTTTTCATTTAAAATTTATTTTGCCTGATTTATTATGCTCCTAGTTTTCTTTCTTTCTTTTTTGAAGAAGATTTTCTTTATTTTTTTGAGAGAGAGAGAGAGCAAGCATGAGTGGGGGAAGGGGCAGAAGGAGAGGGAGAAGCAGACTCCCTGCTGAGAAGGGAGTCGGACTTGGGTCTTGATCCCAGGACTCTGAGATCATGACCTGAGCTGAAGGCAGACACTTGACAGACTGAGCCACCCAGGTAGCCCTCATAGTTTTCTTTTGATTAACACTTGCATGTTATATTTTCCATTCTTTTACTATATCCTTAAATGTTTGGTGTGTCTTTTACACATGATATATTGTTTCTTATTCTGATATTCTTTGTCTTTTACCTGGATCACCTAGTTCGTTTATGTTTCATGTAAAATACTAACTCATTGCTGTTAGATCAATCATCTTACTATGTGATTTGCTTGTTTCACCTATTTTATGTTCTCTTTTTTCTCCTTTCATGCATTCTTCTATTGACATCTATTATTACTACATTGTTTATTATTCCATTTTTTAATGATTTTTCTATTAGTTTGGAAACTTTATGTTCTTTGTTTTATATATATATCCATAATTTTTATTATTCCTATAGTTAGTATTCATTAAGATTCAAATGTATGTTTACCATCTTGATTGCTTTTTATTCTTTCCTGCACCTCTCACTTTCACTGTGTGATGGATGATGACCTTCAGAATTTCTTTCAATATGGATCTGTTCAAGAGTCTCTTCATTTGTCTATGAAGTCTTTATTTTTATTTCATTCATTATTTTTTCAAAAGTTTCATCATGAGAATGTCTCATTTCATTTTAAGAGCATACTTTCATGGGATAGAGACTTCTGTTGGCGGCTCCCTCATCATGCTCTACAAACTGTGCCACAACCTTCTGACTTCACTCTTGCTATCAGAGAGTCGATAGTTCATTGGAGTCTTGCTCCTTTGAGGATTATCTGTTTTTATTACCTCCTGCCCTGGCTCTTTTTAAAACTTTTCTCTTTGTTATTTTTTAGTTTCACTATGATGTATCTAGCTGCAGATTTGCTTATCTTATTGATTACTTATTAGTTAGCCTGCTTGGAATTTATTGATTCTTAGATATGAGAATTATCTATTTTTTCGTGTTTTAGAAAATTCTGAGTCAAAGTGTCTTCAAATATTATGCTAGCCAGTGTCCTTGTGGGACTCCAGTGAAATGTATATTAGACTTCTCATTGTATCCTGTGTCTCTTACCTTCCCTTCTCTTTTTTCATCCTTTGTCCTTCATTCTAGAAAGCTTCTGCCTGGTCTATCTTTCAATTTACTAATTCTATCTTCAGCTGTGTTTAATCTGCTAAATCTATCCAAGTTCTTAATTGCTATATGTTTTCAGTTCTGGAATTTGTTTCTGGTTTCTTTTTCAAATTGGCTGTGGCATTGTTAATAGCTTCCAATTTTCTTCTGAACATTTCAGATTTAACTCTTCTTCAACATGGTAAACACAGTTTCTTTACAGTTGTATCTGATAATTCCAAAATCTGTTGTTTCTCTGGGTCTTGTTTATGTATGCCTGTTGCTTTCATTGAGTACTAGAGACTGTATTTACAAAATTACAATAATTACAATAATTACAAAATTATTTACAAAATAACTTGATGCCATCTTTCTCTAGAGAGTACACAAAGCACTAGTAATCTGGATCATATGCTTCTAATTTTAGGACTAGTGGCTTTTCTGGGCAACACAGATGACTCAAAACTGCTAAAATCCATATAGGAGCTGTTTTATTTCTATTTAACCCTTCCTCCCTTCAGCATCCAGTCCTAAAGCAGGGAAGAATGTTACCTGTACTCCTGGTTTACCCTTACTCCTTGGAGTGGCCCTGCAGCCCTGTCAGAAGTGCAGTTCAAATGCACAGCTGTCTTTTCCACATTCACAAACATTTTCATAGCAAAATATGCTGAGTAGTGAAGCTTAACCCTTTAAATTCCTAATCTCTCCCAGATCTCAACCAGTTTCCTATTAGATGGTTTGCTCTTGGAAGCTTTGAAGATTTTTAAGGAATATTTCATTTATTTTTTAAAAATTGTCTTCTGTGGGAAGGTTGGCCCAACCTAATGCCTAATCCACCACCATCAGAAATGGGCAAGTATGTCCCTCAAAGAGCTAAATATAGAATCACCATATTACTTAGCAATTCCACTCTTAAGTATATACCCAAAGAATTGAAAACAGGAATTAGAATTGATATTTGTACACCAACATTCATTGAAGCATAATTCACAATAGCCAAAAGATGGAAATAGACCAACTGTCCATCAACTGGTGAATGGATAAAGAAGATGTAGTATACCCATATCATGAATTGTCATTCAGCCATAAAAAGGAAAGAAGTTCGGACACATGCTGTAACATGCAACATTACACTAAGTGAAAGAAGCCAGGCATAAAATGACAAATATCATATAATTACACTTATATGAAATATCTAGAATAGGCAAATTCATAGAGACAGAAATCAGACTAGAAGTTACCTGGAGCTGAGAGGGAGGTAATAGGATTATTTCTTAATAGAGTTTCTATATCAGGCGATGACAAGGTTTTTTCAGAAGATAGTGATAATGGTTGCAAAGTAATGTGCATGTAACTTATGCCACTGAATGACACATTTAACAATTGTTAACATGACAAATTTTGTTATAAATATTTTATCGTAATATTTAGAAGTTAATAATGTAATATACCAAAACGATTTCATTGTACACTTTATATGGGTGAATTTTATGGCATGCGAATTATATCTCAGTAAAACTGTTTTTGGAATATAAATCTATAATTACACTTATCAATATTTATCACCCCACAACAAACTGAAGCCAGGATATGTATCCTTTTGTCTTTATTTACCCAGTGACTAATAGTTGTCTGCTATGTGGTACCATACTGATGATTAACAAGCTCTTGCTAAATTATCTTTTGCCATGACAGTTTTCTTCCTGAATCTGGTAAATATGTTTACCTCCTTTCTTTACTCTTATGGGTAATGGGATTCAAAAGGTAAAGTTTGATCGGATGTGCAATTGTTTCTATATGTTTTCCTGGTTGATGAAACATTTCTGTTTTGTTAGGAAAGTTTACTTTCTTGAAAGTAACTAGTGCATTTCAATGCTCATAATTCTCATTATCCCTCACTTTTCTTCTAAATTTCTATATAACCACTTTTTGTGTAGTTTTTACATCTTCAAAGGTAGATTACATATTGTCACATAGAGAAAGTTAGAGTGAAGATTGATTTTTCACTTGCTATACAAAATTACTGTCAATTTATCTACTTTCTACAGGAGTTTTAGAAGCATGAACATTTTCTTTATTTTCTTGACTGAAAATGACAGAATGCAAACTTGAACTTCTTGAGTGAAGTGGTTTCTTATAAGAATGATTTGAAGGTGTCTCACAGTACCCAAAGGCTGCCAACAGTGGTTAAGATGCTTTGGGTTGCAAACAACATAAATCTAGAATCAAATTGGGTTAAAACACAAGGAGAAAAACTGTCATGTCACATGGTTTTAGGTGATCAGATGAAAAGCACCCCAAAAACTTCATCTTCACCTGAGATATTGGCCACTTCAGCCCTCACTGTTGAAGGGCTACAGGTTGGGACATTCAGAGCTATACCTGTTTAGTCTCCTTATAAAGAGGATCTTGGGCCCCTATAAGTTAAAAAGAAGAAGTGTTTTCTAGGAGTTTCTTTACATTTCTCTTCCATTTTTGACTGATTTATCTCCAAGGGTATCAAAGGGTTTGCAGTGGGATTTAGAAAATCCATGCTTAGGAAATGGAGCCAGTTCAGGTCCTTTGGAGAAGCAGGTGGTGAGACAGGATTAGATGTACAGGAGATTTATTGAGGGAAATGCCTGTGAAAGATAAATAGGAGGTAGCAGAAGTACTCAGAATTATGCAGGGAAAGCCTTTAGACATCGATGCAGGTCTGACACCCTAGAAAGGAGAGGGGTGGGGAAGGGGCATCAGGCAAGAAGAGTCAACTCAACAGAACTCAGAGACAGCTTTGGGCAGGCCAATGGGGAGTCCCCAAGTCAAAATTGCTCATCAGAGGGGTCCTACATCCCACAGAAGTTACCCAGCATTCATATGGAAATGTAAAGGACTCTGAATAGCCAAAACCATCTTGAAAAAGAAGCAAGTCAGAGGCCTTACTGACTTCCCCATTTCACAACCGACCAGAAAGCTAAGTAATCAAAACAGTGTTGTAGTCACATAAGGACATACATCCAGACAAATTGAGAGTCCAGAGATAAAGCTTTACATTTATGGTCAGTTGATTTTTGAGTGCTAATTTCCTTCTAATAGGAGAAGGAATACTCTTTTCAACAAATGGTTCAGGAATAGCTCAATTTCCCCATACAAAAGATTGAAATTGGACCTCTACTTCACACTATACCAAAATTTACTCAAAATTGGTTATAGGCTTGACTGTAAGAGCTAAAACCATAAACATAGGTGTATATTTTTATGACTTGGGTTAAGTAATGGTTTCTTAGATATGACACCAAAAGGACTAGTGACAAAATAAAAAACCAATAAATTGGACTGCATCAAAGTTTTGTTTTTTTTTTAAGATTTTATTTATTTATTTGACAGAGAGAGATCACAAGCAGGCAGAGAGGCAGGCAGAGAGACAGGAGGAAGCAGGCTCCCTGCTGAGCAGAGAGCCCGATGCGGGACTCGATCCCAGGACTCCGAGATCACGACCTGAGCCGAAGGCAGCGGCTTAACCCACTGAGCCACCCAGGTGCCCTGCATCAAAGTTTTAAACTTTTCAATTTTGCTGCAAATGACACCAACAAGAGAGCCAAAAGACAACCCACAGAATGGAAGAAAACATTTGCAAATCCTACCTCTGATAGGGGACTGATATATAAAGAAGTTTTATAACTCAGCAATAAAAGGACAAGTCAGCCAGTTACAAACTGGCAAAGAATCCAAATAGATATTTCTCCAGAGAGGATCTACAATTAACCAGTAGGCACATGAAAAGATACTCCCCATCATTAACCAACAGAGAAATGCAAACAAAACAACAATAACATACCACTTCATACCCGCAAGGATGGCTAGAATGAAAAAGACAGTAACCAGTGCTATGGGGATGTGGAGAAACTGGAACTCTCATATTGCTGATGGGACGGTTAAATGGTGCAGCTGCTTTGAAAAACAATTTGGTAGTTACTCAAAAATTTAAATACAGAGTTATTATATAACTCAGCAATTTCACCCCTAGGTGTATACCCAAGAAATATAATAGGAATATACTGATTATATGAGACATATTTGATATTTATAGGAATATATATGAATATAACCCATTCATATGTGTATATAAAATCTGTCCATCCCAAAATTTATACATGAATGTTCATAGAAATATTAGTCATAGTAGCCAAAAAGTAGAAACCACCTAGTTTATCAACTGATAAATGGATAAACAAAAGTGATATATATACACACAGTAGAATATTATTTGGCAGCAAAAGGAAAAAATAAAGTATTGTTACATGTTACAGTGTGGACAAGCCTTGACAATATTATGCTAAGTCTAAGAAAGACCACAAATTTTGTGATTCCAAACATATAAAATGTCCAGAATAGACAAACATAGAGAGACAGAAAGCAGCTTAGTGATTGCCTAGGGAAGGAAATGGGGAGTGAGTGATAATGGGTGTGGGGTTTCACTTGGGGATGATGAAAATGTTCTAGAATTCATGGTGATGGTTGCACAACTCTGTGAATATACTAAAAACCATTGACATGTATACTTTAAATAAATGAATTTTGTGGATATATGAATTATACCTCAATTAAGCTGCTAAAAATAGCAACAGAAATGGCCTGGCACTAGTACCCTCACATGCTCAGTCACTGAGGGGAGGACCCCAGGGGAAGCAGAGCCTACCAACACTGCTGGACACAAAGGCTTAGCAGCTGGTGCTGTCAGTCAACTCTAATCCCCACTGCAGACTCTCTTGAAGAAGATCTAAACAGTACATTTCTACAGTCCCCACAGAAACCACGAACAATCACATTAAATTTGCATGAAATTATTTTCAGAGGAAGCGCTGTTCTATTGCAATGAATCCTTCAGCCTCACATTTCATTCATTTAATGAACATTAATTCTGTGTGTCCTGCTATGAATCAGACACTATGCTGGGAGCTGGGGAAAATCTCCTGGTCACAACTCCTTACAATTTTATCTTCTGCCTTCCAGTTTCTCCTCCTATTCACACACACACACACACACACATACACACTCACAGTTACAATGACTTGCTAACTTTTAAATGGAAATGGCTTTTTACAGTTTACATTGTGTTTCATGAACATTAGCTTATCTGATCCTCACTCAAACACTTCATAGTTATCATTATTAACCAAGGATACACTTACAGAACTTAAATTTGTGCAAGACCAAAAAGCCAATGAAAAGTAACTACCAGGCACCTGGGTGACTCAGTCAGTTAAGTGTCTGACTCTTGATTTCGGCTCAGGTCATGATCTCCGGATGGTGAGATCGAGCCCTACGTCGGGGTCTAGGCTCAGTGTGGAGCCTGCTTGAGATTCTCTCTCTCCCTCTGCCTCTTCCCCTCCCCATGCTTGTACTTGCTCTCTCTCTCTCTGTGTCCAAATAAATAAATAAAATTTATTTTAAAAAGATTTTATTTATTTATTTGGACATAGAGAGAAAGCCAGTGAGAGAAGGAACACAAGCAGGGGGAGTGGGAGAGGGAGAAGCAGGATTCCCGCGAGCAGGGAGCCTGATGAGGGGCTTGATCCTAAGACACTGGGATCATGACCTGAGCCGAAGGCAGGTGCTTAGCGACTGAGCCACCCAGGTGCCCCAAATCTTTTTTTTGTTTGTTTTAAGTAATTACCAAACTCCCAATTCTGTTCTTTCCCAAAGAGCTATCTGTGTTCTGTGGTTTTCACTCCAGGGCAGGTCCCTCCCACCCCAGCCGCAGTAGGCAGAATCCTCAGCAGCCGCTGGCTCCTGTCCTACAGATTAGTAAACACCTGTTTCATGATGGCTCGACCACACCTCTGGGTTGATTCTGATTGGACCCATCTTGGTCATGTGTTCAGCTCTGAGCCAGGCACTGGAGCTGGAGGGGCACTCTGCTGTGTTGGTCATGTGAGGATCCATAGTGTTTGGGTCACAGGTGCGCCTGGGGAGGTGGAAGAGGGCCAGCCAATTGGAAGCATGGTATGAGCAAGAAGAAAGCAATCACACTGAGGGAGATGGTCACGGTAGGGCCCACCATTAGCAAAAGGATCCTGGACAGATGAAAACACTAGCAGAACTGCCATAGGAGAGGAATTATGACATGGTGGCTCTGTGGGGTAGTGAATGCTGTGAGGTGCTGTGTGTAGCCAGAAGCCAGAGGCGACCAGAATGGACAATTGTCCAGCTGTAGATGCTCTTCTATAGGGTCGAGACAAAGATGTAGACCCCTCGAGTCTGGGAGTGGAGGAGTCCTGAGGTACAGGATTCCACACACATCTGTTCCATTTACTTACAAGATCGCTAGTTCCCCAGGCACAGGTACTTCCCATTGTGTGAGAAGGGACATAGGCTGAGGGGCGGGACTGTTCCATGATGGAACAGTCAAATCTTACTTGCCTAACCTCTGACCTTGGAATCAAAGGATAGAGAGGGCCTTCCCGAGTTCATTCAGGCCACCATAGCCGTAAACTGCCCCTGAAAGAAAGATGGACATGGATGGCCACCTGCAAGGAAGAGAATCTGCCTTTCTTCACTCCAGGAGGATAACATCTCTTGCCACTGAAAAGAGCTCATGACACTCCTGACTTTCAGCCCCCCTGCATTTCTTCACCCTTGACAGAAGATCTAGCTGTCACTGTTTCTCCTGTCACCACCCTTAAGGTACTGGGAACCTAATTAAAATGTCATTTATCCTTCCGCTTAGCAATACATTGGTTAAACATCAATTGAGCACCAATTATGAGCTGAGTGCCCTGCCAGGTGCTATGGCCACAGAGACGGTTAAGATATGGTCCCAGCCCAAAGGAGCTCGAAATTGAGTGGAAAAGAGATAAGTAAGTGATTATCATACACAGTGAGGTAACAGAACTGACCTGGCATAGGATGGACTAGGGCTGGGAGGACAGAGAGGGGCGCCATGATGCCAGGGAGCTGGGAGGAGCACCAGGAGGGCTTCAGAGGCGATTACAATTAGCCGGGTAAGTTGTTAAATACAGATTTTATTCTTATTTTAAAAACCGACACAACTTTGAGTAAAAAAGCTAGAGAATACGGAATGAGCAAGAAGAAAATAACCACAAAACGTTGGCATCCCTTCAGTTTTCTCAGCAACAAACTACATCTTGTTTCGTAACTGGCTTTTTTTGCTTTAAAATATGATCATTGGAATCATAAATATTTCTCTATACCAGTTTTCATGGCTACATAGTTTTACTGAAATTTTCTGAGGGTCTTTGAGAGAGGTCAGTAAGGAGCACCCATCTTTTGTAGCCCAATCCATTGAGACTGGTTTTCCACAGCATGTGGAGAACCAAAAACTCACCCCCATTCCTAATTAAAGCTAAATCAGGAGGCATAGCTCACCAAGAGAAACAAATTGGGCTTGTGGACTCTGTCCCTCTGTTCATACATGGGAAGAACCCACCTCAGGGAAAGCTTCAAGCAGACAATCTGTTGGGCCCCCAGCTCTCACACTGGCCCTGGGGGAGAGTGATGAAGAAGGGAACAGCTTCTCCAAGTACAGGGTGTTTGATACCTCTATCCAGTGCCCATAACTCACTAACCACTTTGACTCTCTGGGAAAGAAGCCGGGAGGATTGAGGAAAAGCTCGCAAAACTAGAGGGTAGGGAAGAAGCATTTCCTTCAGACAATAGAACATCCTCCTTCTCATTTTGCACATTTAGGTTGTTGCCAAACAACACTGAAATTAAATACCTTTCTCATTAATCTTTGTGAACATTTATGGTGATTTCCTTAAGAGAAAGTCCTAGAAACACAATTCCTGGGCCCAACAGTATCAATGTGCTTGATGCTTTTAGTGCATTTTGCCACATTTCCTTCTAGAAAGTTCCTATCCGTACACATTACCCCTAGCAGTAAAGTTGCTCCTCAAACAACATCGGTTTGAACTGTGCAGACGCACTTACATGCAAAGTGTTTTCAACAACTAATGTACAGAACTGTAAATGTATTTTCTCTTAAGATTTTCTTTATATTCTCTAGCTCGCTTTATTGTACGAATACAGTATATAATACATATCCTTGTTATATGTTAATTGACTGTGTTATCGGTGAGGCTTCTGGTCAACGGGAGGGTATTAGTAATTAAGCTTTGGGGAATCAAAGTTATATGTGGATTTTCAACTACACGGAGAGGGTCAGCCCCCCCTCGCCCCTGTGTTGTTCAAGGGTCAACTGTATTTGAGAACAGGTTTTCTTAACGTGCACCCACCCTGGATTAGTCCTTTTATGCTGACCTTTGTGAATTTGTTGGGCAAAACTTGCAGCCTCAGTGCCACCTGAGTTTTGAGCGGTCTTAATGAAAGAATTTTCCTGGAGGACAAGAGGATAGAAAATGTGAGAGGCACTTCTTGAATAGATTAGACGATGTTTCCAGAGGCATAGAGCCCTGAAATTGCCCCTATCCTTACACTTGGGTACATAGATCTTGTTTTCCAACCCTGGGGGAATCATAGCAAAGTTGAGAGAGGATGATTCTGGGAAAATACAATTCCTTAATAGTCTGGGATTTGGGGCAGGCGATGCCTAAGTGTTGTCACATAATATGAGACTAAAGAGCCTTTACTTTTTAAATGCAAATAATGTGGACATTGTTTGGCCCAATAGCGGGCAATGAATGAATAGTAACCCTTCCAGAACCATCTTATAGTCATCTAGGGTGGAAAAGAGGGGAGGTGGAGCAAACGGACAGGAACCTCCCATCTCTCTCCCATCTTTGTGTCCCAGGATTTCTGACCAGACTACCGCATTCTGGTACTGGAGTTCTGGTCACTCGCCTGAGTCACCTGGGTTTCTAGCGGCTGGTGGTCAGCCATCGGCCTGTTGCTCGCCTCTCCACCCCCTGTATTCCTCACACCTGGGCCTGATGCTGATGTTCTCAGGATCCTTCAGGGTGTGTTTCCACACCCGTGGGAGCTCTTGCCAAGTAAGTGAGCTCTTCCTCGTCCCCACCCTCACAAGTAAAGGCCAGGCCAGGGAAGGGAGTGCCCAGCCGTTCTCCCTGCCCCCTTTGTTTGACTTTGGTTCCCCACCTACAACGCGCCTTTGTCATCAGATAGACATCTTCGAAAAGGCCTTGGATTCCACCTCCAGTCGCCCATGTTGAGTCGCCGCCTCACGGGAGGCAGGCCCAGACCCACCCTCAGGCACCGAGTCCATTATTCTGGGCACACCTCTTTCTGAGAGCTGCTTGGATCAGAGTTGTAGAAGCCCTTTTGTTTCTTTCTGAAAATTAGGAAAACAAGATAGGAAACCAGCATACAAGTGTCCCTTTGGAACACCAGCAGCTGTCCAAAGAGAGGTAGAAGGTCAAAGCAGCTAAGGTGTAGGGACACCCTCCAAACAGAGAGGTGCAAAGCCAGACATTAACCAGCCTTGGTCTCTGGGACAGGGACTCCCTGAGCTCTTGGATATCGTTTGTTGTCATCTGACCAGTGCTCCCTCTCCATCAGCAGTGCACGTGGGGGTGTGCGTGTGTATGTGAGAGAGAGACAGAGAGAGGGATGTCCTGCTCACAGCTTAGGATCTTCCTAAATGCCATGGGCCACGTTTTCAACTCTCACTAAAGGAAATCTCTGCCACAAATAGCCCTAAAATTTGTTTACTTACACATTTAATGGTTTACACAGTTAATAAATTTGGCTTATAAAACTTAGCAGCCGGCACAAGCACATGTTTCAAACACTTGTACCCCACAGAGAGTAAAGAGATCACCTACTAAAGAGTGAGGACTTCAGATCCACCCCCTGCCTCCCTGCCAAGAAGGCAGGGCTCTCCACGTGGTGTTTATCTGGTCTTAGGCTGGTCAGGAGTCCCTCCAAACCTGACGCAGAGGAAGGCCTGGGCTACACAGACACCAGCTGCTTTCTTTCAACATGTACGGGAGCTAAACGTTGACTGGTTACCCGTGTGCAGCCCCCTGGGAAATGCTGGAGAGGCAACCACTACCCCTCAGCAAGGAGGGAAGACTTGGACCAGAACAAGGCCCGTGCCAGGCAGAAGGGAGGTACCCGCTGAGAGGAGCACAGGGGAGTAAGGTGTTAGGGGCAGGCAAGCTCCTGGCCAGTTACACGGGGTGCATGGGAGGGAGCAGGTGCTCTCGTCCTTGTCCTTCCTCCGAGACCCAGACGTAGCCCTTTAAACCAGGAATGAACCACAACCCTGTCCAGTGTGTCTCCTAGCACAGCTGCCCCCGCTCACTTGCTTTCTTCTTGTTGACAGGCTCCTTCTCCCCCGTTTCCACACTTGCTGCTCACTCTGCCTAGAATATTTGTCCTCACCAGCGCTCCCTAGGCAGTGCTCATCCCCTGGGTCTCAGAGATCGTCCCAGAATGCCCCTGCGAGGGCTCTGACATGCTCTTGCCAGCCCTACCTGTTTTCCTTCAGTTATCAGAATCAGAACTGATCACGCGATTTATTCGACTATTCCTTTGGTCTCTTTCTCTCCAAGGGCAGAGACGTCATCGGTCTGAGTCCCTGTTGCATCTCCGTATTTAGAAAAGAACCTAACTCACCATGATTACTCAAAAGCTGTTTGTTCAGTAAAGGAATGATGATTTCTAACGTGTCTCGCCTACGATCTAAAATAAAATCGCTCCATGAAAGGAGATCGATTTGCAGGGACTGTGGTGCAGCTGAACCGAAGGGATGGGGTCTCAGAGGGTCCATGGAGCACTTAAATCCACATGTAAAATTTCGGGACGCCTGGGTGGCCTCTGCCTTCAGCTCAGGTCATGATCCCAGGGTCCTGGGATCGAGTCCCGCATCGGGTTTTCTGCTCAGCAGGGAGCCTGCTTCCCCCCACTCCTCTGCTTCCTTGTGATCTCTCTCTGTCAAATAAATAAATCTTTAAAAAAATGCAATTTTGTATATATGTGCATATTTCTGGTCTGAGAATCCACAGTTCCCAATTCCCAAAGGGATCTGTATTACTCTGCCTTCCCCCAAACAGGGGAGAAAACTCTGCTGGGTTCCAGCACTCCTATGGGTCTGAGTCTGCATGGAGGGGGGCTCTAGAGGGAAAGAACAGGGGCTAGGGTGGGGCTGTTTCTGGGAATTTCTCGGGGTCTGTGTTTCTCAGACAGAGACTTGTGACTCCCAGGAGTTCCACCTTTGGGGTTACCATGGGGATGGGGAATTGACAATCTTGGGGGACAGACTTTACACTTTGGGCCTCCATCTAAAATTGCATTTAGGGAATGTTTTTCACTGCTGTGGAAAAAGGGAGGAGGTAAAATGCACGAAAGCCCATCTTACAAGTACTTAAATCTCAGGTCAGCTTATTGGGAGAGAATTTAAGGAAGAATCTGTTTCCCCAAGTATTTGTTTTAACTCAGCTGTTCCAAAATCTGGAGAAATGGAGCCTGAGACGATCCCCATGGTGCAGAAGCTTCTGTCCACTCTGGAAGGGGTGCAGGGAAGAGCCCTCTGGGATATGCCTTGGGTTTTGCAAAGCTTTACTCCAACCCTCCAAGAACACATCCTCATAGGATGACTTCAGTGACCCTAGAGGGCATGATATTCTAGGTGTCCCCTGCCCTGTGTCAGCTCATATCACAGAATAGGCCAGGAGAAGGAAGGAGTAAAACCAGGAAGCCATGGGAGTCTCCAGGCACTGGTTACCGTGAGTGAGGAGGTCCCCCCGGGAAATGCTTTATTCACTGGCTATTGCTCACCATGTCTTCCAATCCTATTACTGGCAGGTCACATCACCCCAAAAGACCAACCAGCACCTTCCCCAAGGAAGCAAATTATCTCTTAATGCCATAAACCAAAAAGGGCAAGGACAAGTTTCCTGCCTAGAAAAGGAAATCGGAAACTGTAATGAGCAGCCGGCATACGCTATTGGAATTTATGGGATTATAAGTCCTTCTGGCATGATTTTGTTTTGTCTCTGGACAACTGCATAGCCTGTGTTGTTGGCCTCCATTCCTAGACAGGGCACAGAGGGAGCTGTGTCTGTTGGTCAGGCTCTGCATTTCCTGAGCTTTCTACTGTCAGTACTACATTCCCCCCCACAGCTGCCCCCCGACAGTGGAAAAGGTCTAACCAGAGAATAGGGTGAAGGGCAGAGCCTCCCAGACTCCACAGGGCACACACTATCCCCATCCCTCTGTTTGCTACAGTTTCTGTCATTAGATGACTGTCCTCCCACAGGGAACAAAAGTCAGACTGTGTCCATGTTCTGTTACTTTCAAGCTAATTGGAGGCAAGAGTATTTGGAATAGGAGAGAAATGTGCTGATCAAATAATACATAAATGATATGAAAATTTTATTGAAAACAGTCATCACATCATATATTTTATATTTAGTATGGCTTTTATCCATATTTCATTTTCCCAAAATTGATGTTTTGCTTTCAAATAAGTGAAGGGCCAATTTTAAAAGAAGATTTCGCCAAGTTTACTTTTTACTGATTCTGTGCCAGTTATATTTTTGAAGCACAGTATCTGTCACCAAAAATTATTTTGACTCCACTGGAATTGAAGGAGATGTTGAACTGGTTTGAATCAAGTTGAAGCAGGATTTTTCACACACGCACATTGACAAACACATTTTTGCTTATAAGATGTTCTTTCCAAGAACATTAATGTGTCACAGACACTGCCTCACAGAATTTGGAAAGAACGCTCCTTTCCCAATGTGATAACATTCTGATTTGAACTATTACTTCATTCAAAAAGGGAGGAGGCTTTTCATGGTCAGTAAAACACAGAGGACTTTGTGTACAAAATGGTGAATGTTCAAGTATAAACAGATTTTCCTGATACCAGATGTTTCCCACAGACACAATCAGCATTCCAAAAGCAAATTTATTAACCATAAATATGTTGACAGGTCTTTAGATAATTCAACTGTAAACCCCATGATAAAAATATAACAACCATTTTTTCCCTCATAGAGATTTGGGGTGAAATTAAATAAAATATTTTCCACTTAAGGTAGTCACTTTTCAAAGAATAAAGTTGCCCAATATTCCTTACTTTAAGAGGAATGTTGTGGGATAGAGGAAAAAGGAAAGGTAAGAAAAAACAACCTTCTCTGAACCACACGTTTGTAAACAAACATCATTCCGGTGTGGGGCTGTCTAAGGGCAGTGGAGAACTACATGCCTTCCTACATGCAGCCCACGAAGTCAGGGGCTAGCCTGGTTGCCTACGCGCATGCGCCAGCCAGGGTGTTGGGGAGAGAAAGGGTAAGGTGACGGCAGGGGCGGGGGTGGGGTTGAAGGCAGTGGCCGGCAGTGGGCCTGTTTGGGCCTAGAAGGCAGACAAGAATACCTGGGAGCATCACACTCAAGGCCACTCAGGAGTTGCTACACGTGCA
Organism: Lutra lutra; assembly: GCF_902655055.1. Classification (NCBI taxonomy): domain Eukaryota; kingdom Metazoa; phylum Chordata; class Mammalia; order Carnivora; family Mustelidae; genus Lutra; species Lutra lutra. The sequence goes on along the minus strand of NC_062280.1, from coordinate 121,750,440 downwards.
CATTTCCCGTATTTTCTCAACTTGTTTCCTAGCTACAAAGCACAAAAGGCAAATTAAGAAGTTGAACATGACACACCTGGTTCAAAAATGACACACCTGGCCACCCACTTTATGCCTCCCTCCCCTAGCTCTGCATCTGGGGCATCTCACTTGTTTGTTAAACTGAAGTAAAATGAACGACAAAAATACAGACAAAAACACAGTTCACTGGAAGAGAACACTGATGGGTTCAGAGTGTTCAATTGTGCCACTTTAAAAATTGTGGTTAAAGTATGCGTAACATAAAAATTTGCCATTTTAAGCATTTTTCGGTGTACAGGTCTGTGGCATTAAGTACATCGCCACCACCCAAACCGAGTTTCCTGACTGATTAAACCAGAACTTTCCACCCCCTCCCCCGGCCCCTGGCAACCACCATTCTGCTCTCCGCCTTTATGGATTTTCCTTTCTGAGTAGCTCCTATAAGAGGACTCATATAGCATTTGTCTTTTTGGGCCATGAACTCATTTTGGGAGCTCCCTAGATTCCACATTTAGGGAGAAGGGAGGAGACACAACAAATGGCTGCAGGTGTTGAAGGGCGCCTGGGTTTAAGATAAAACCTATTTTTCCTCCCTACCTCCCTACCTCCCTACCATGATCTGTCATGCCCTGAAGAAAAGCCTGAGATAATTATCAAAAGCTTGAATTTACTTTTTATTGTCTCACTTTCATGTTATTCATCTCATAAGTAAGAACTTTTGTATCTTGTTACTAGATCATTATTAAACATTTTCATACATTCATACTTTCATTTTAAATAAAACCACTCGTGAGCTAACACTTTCGAAAATCTTCCTGTGAGGAAATGCTCATATACTTTCTCATGGTGGGACAAATCTAGGTGTGGATGTTATTCTAATGTGTATTTAACTCTTACGAACTGTAAGAACACACATCAGGGTACTTGAGGAGAGATGGAAACTTTCCTTGTGGGATGAGCCATCCGAATGAACCAGGGGAGGAGACGGGAGCTGGGGGCCAGGGCTGGAGTATGTGGTTCTTTGCAGAGCTCAGAACAAGACAGGTGCCTTCCTCTCCCCTGCAAATGATGTAAGAGTCAGGCAGGACTGAGAGATTTGGTTTAAGGCGAGGGGCTGAGTTGGCCTCTGGAAGCTGATGGCAGCAGATGAGGGGGAAAGTCTAAGTAAGGCGTGTGCCACCTCCAGTGTTACTGAGGTGTCCAGACCAGACAGAAGCCGTGCCCAAGGGGCTGAGCAATCCTTACAACCAGCCTCTGAGTTTCTGACACCCCACTGAGACTGGAGAGGATGGGATGACAGAGAAACCAGGTAATAGGAACAGACAGGAGGCCCAAGTCCCGGGGTGCGTGGGGGAAGGATACTGGGGAAGACCAGACCCCAGGGGAACAATGGAGTATTCCCCCAGCTCTGAACATGGTAGGACAATTCCAGGCCAGGATTTGCTTTTGTAGCAACATTCTGGCTCCTTGCTAAACCCTGTTATTGTGAAATTGTCCTCCTCCATATATGGTTTTGTCACAACTGGCAATGCTATTGATTTTTAATTTATTTTAGTTTCTAGGTAACTCTTTCAAAAGCCCTGTTGGTTTGTCAAAAACAAAAGAGGTGGTTTTTGCCATTGCAAGTTTGTAGAGAAAGTGGTTCAGGGCCCCTTTGCAGCCAAGCAGGGCTGTGCTGATGACAGTGGCCCCTGGATATTCTGGTGAGAGGACAAGGGAGATGGGTGGCTGGTTCCTGCCTAAACTTTGCAAAAGAAAATGACCACCTAGTCATAATATTATAGGGGTTCCTGGAACTCTTGAATTGTTTGAAATATTTGAGGTCACGTGGTCAGTCTCCCAACCAAGGCAGAGCTAGCAATCTATTGATGCCCAAACGCACCCAGGACCCAGACCTCGGGGTGACAGTTTTCTGAAATTTTAAGCAATCAGGTATACTTTCCATTTTGGTCATGGTTTTTAAATGTGGCTATTGTGTATGTTATGCCAATCTTGCAAAAGCATTCTGAAATGCACCATGGAGAGTGTGAGCCTGACTTCCTTGGAAGTCATGAATGAGTTATGATGATTATGAATTAATCATGGTTATTACTGGAAGAGTTCATCATAGCTCACATATATCTTGTGGTAATAGCCATAGTGTTTTATAGGCACTGTAAATGTCTTAAGAAAGTGTTACTAGAAAGTGTATGTACACAGATGTGAAACATACACATCACTCATTTCACAGATTCAGTGAAATGCTGATTTAATCTACTACTGCTCGTGTGTGTGTGTGTGTGTGTGTGTGTGTGTGTGTGTGTAAGTCTTCCTGGTAGCTCAGAGGCAGGGCTTCTGATCGCCTGAGGACCCTGCTGCAGAAAAGCTACATTATGTAAATGGTAAGTAATTACCACTTGTTATCAATTTGATCACTTGGGGAATCTGCAGAATTTCTTACAATATGCTGTTAAATTCCTTACACAGATATCTCCTACTACGTGGAACACTCTCCTGAGGATAAAGATAATATCTTTGTATCCCCTTAAACAGCGTCCTATCCCCAGTGAGCAGTCAATAAAATTTTGTTGAATGAATGTTGGGGAAATTTTTACTTACCTTCAGACGAAAGCACCATGAGAACTTTACGGTGTTGCTCATTATTGCATATGTACTTCCTAGAACAATGCTTTGCCCATATTATCCTAGGCAAATGACAGGGATAGATAAGCTAGGTATCAAGAAAAATAGATAAATTCTAAAATACTAAGACCAGGGGTCCCTGGATGGCTTAGTTGGTTAAAGCATCCGACTCTTGATACCAGTTCAGGTCTTGATCTCAGTGTCATGAGTTCAAGCCCCATGTTGTGCTCCACACCGGGTATGGAGCCTATTCAAAAAATAAAATAAAATAAATTACTAAGACCAAAAGACCATGAGGTCTAAAAAAATGGGAGAAAAGAGGAATATGACACCTATCTAATTAATTGACTTATATCAATGCTTAAAATGTATCATTTCTGGAAACAGAACCACACTGGACTTTGAGTATATCAACTCAACTTTATTGTGGAAGAAAAGGAAGAATAACCAATAAACAAGAAAACTATATCTCACACTCTGAGGCCACATGACAGAACAGACACAGGTTTAGAGTTTGGTAAGTCTGGGCAAATTTTTTTTTTTAAAGATTTTATTTATTTATTTGACAGAGAGAAATCACAAGTAAGCAGAGAGGCAGGCAGAGAGAGAGGAGGAAGCAGGCTCCCTGCTGAGCAGAAAGCCCGATGTGGGGCTCGAACCCAGGACCTGGGATCATGACCTGAGCCGAAGGCAGCGGCTTAACCCACTGAGCCACCCAGGCGCCCCAGTCTGGGCAAATTCTTGAATCAACCTTTTACTAGCCACCACCTTGGATGGTTTCAGCCTCCTTGTATAGAAAACTAGGGTTGTAATGCCTACCTTCACAGGTAGAGAAAGTGCCTGGTACATCAATTCTCAGTAATTCCTGTCCTGATCCAGAGGGAGGGATAGCTTGAAGAAAATTCTGTAGATAAAATATTCAAAGATGAGTTGAAGCAATGATGCCCGTATGATGGCAAGCTTATTGATTGGTCTTCCCGAGCTACCTTGATATTTGGATTAAAATCCAGACCACCCAAATTGATAGCCAAAACTTTAGCAGAGTTCGGCATGAATATTATGAAGTTAATAATTCTGACAATTTAGCTTAGCTCCAAAAGACCTCTATTCAGGTCACGAATAGAGAATGCAGGAGGACCTGCTTTGGTACTTTCTAAACACTAAGGATACAACAGTGAGCAAACTGTCAAAACAGTCTACTCGCATGACACATTCTGGTAGGACATGACAGAAAATAAAATCAACAAGCAACAACTTCTATGGGAAAATTGGGAAGAGAGTATGGGAGCTGGGGAAGTATACGATTTAAAATTGGGTGATCAGAGGCAGCTTCATTGGGATAGTGACTTATAAGAGGACCATGAATGAGCCAGGAGATGTCTGTGGGAACAGCAGAGGGAACAGCCTGTGCCAAGGCTCTGTGGTAGAAATGAGCCTGACTTTTTGAAGGCTGTAGATGTCTATCCTAAAACCTTAAACTTTGCCAAAGACTAACAATATATTTTAAAGGACAAAACCCCCAAAGTTTTCCTTTACACTATTGTCTGACATTCTGCTGAACAGAAACATGGCACCTATTTGCAAACTGGTTCATGGGCCCAGAAAGGTGCCATAACATAAACTCAGACTACTATGCTCCTCTTTCTTCTATGTTTTATTTGGAAAACACGAATGTGTTTTCTAAAAACCAGATGTTTTCTAAACTCTTTAAAAATACAAACTTACTTAATACTTTAATAAACCCGAGGTACTCTTGTTGTGCCCATTTTATAGGGGGATAAACTGAGGCCCAGAGAGCTTAGATCACTTGTCTCAGATCACAGAGCTAATTAACATCAGAGCTGTGATCTGAATGCAGTCTGTCCAGCTTTAGAGTTCATCCCCTTCACCTGCTGGGGACACCTGCAGAGCCTGAGCCAGCTCAGACCAACTCCAAGGGGCCAGCTGTGGGCACCTCTTCCCAATGCCACCTCTGGTGGCACCACCTTGGTAATATGAAATCGGCCACGGAGGGAGCGTTTACGCCACAGAGATCAGCACATGCCGCAAACCAGGGACTCATCGTGAGGAACTAGTTATTAGGCACCTACCAGCCCACACTGACCCCCTCCAACATCTGCGTCCCCCACTGGGCTTCCATTCCCCCTTGACACTTCCCCTGACTTTACCCCATCAGGCCCCAGTTCCTCCAGTCTTGCCCCGGCACCACCCCTTGTTGCATCACACCATCTCCCTCACTGACCACATGAGCCCCTGGGTTAGAAGGCACTGTCTGACTGGTCACGGTGTCCCCAGCACTTAGAAGAGCATCGGGCATAACAGGCCCTCAGCGAAGAGCTGCTGGCAGGTGACCAGCTGACATGAAGCTCCTGGCACTGAGTGAGGCAGACGGTAACTGCTCAACACACGAGCTGTGTGAATGTGCTGAGGAGTGTCTTTGGGTCGTCTGGACTCTCATGGCGTAGAGATTGGTCGCACCAATCTGGGGGCGTGTAGACCAATTCTGGTCTGTGTAGAAGCCATGGTGTCCCCGCCACCCTCAGGAGACCCGGGCCCCCTACACTGGCTCCAGGCTGAGGTGACGGCCAGCTGGGCAGGAGTCACGTGGTCAAATATTTATCAAAGGCCTTCGATGTGCACACTCGCTGTTCCAGCAAGCACAGAGCCAACCACTCCCTTTCAAGTGGCATCTGGCAGGACTTGAGCCTGTCACTGGTTAGTGGGAATGTGTGGGCAGAGGGAAGGCTACTGTGGAAATGCAGGATCAAATTTCCCGATCTTTGAGCACTTTCTTCAGAACTCTTTCCACGGGGGCAGCTGCGGCAGTCAGAGGAGGGGTCCTTCTCAGCAGTCAGAGGAGGGATCCTCCTCGGTTGCCACCCTCCCCTGGAGGTGCCGGGAGAGCCAGCGTTTTGCCTGTGGTCGCCAACTTGAAACTTAGTCATTCAGACAGCTCCTGCCCTTCTGGAGATGCTTCTCCAAACCTCAGCATTTTAAGAGGCCTCAAGCATTTCCAAGCAACCCCTGATAAAGTAGCTTATAATTTTTATGAAACCCATGTGGAAAGCGGTGCAGGAGAGTTGTGAGGGAGCTCACGTTGCTGGTGCGAGAGGTTATGTAGGCCTTCATTAGCCTGTGGCCGCTTCTTACTTAGGGACCACCTGGAGTCTTGGCGGGATTTGGGCCGTAGCCGTCCTGGGCCTCTGGGGAGAACCTGAGAAGGCCTCTGTCCTTCCCCAGGCCTCGCTGATGTCTGCTGCCTCTACTTGTGCTCAGAACACTGGGCTCATCTTCATGGCCCATGGTGAAGTGGCCTCGTGGCCCATGATGAAATGCCCGTGGGATGGGCTCCCCAAGGTTCAGGAGGCTGACAGAGGGCAAGGCTAATGTTTCTGAGGCAGTCCAGGAAGCATTTGGTTTGCAGCCAGGATGTGGAATGGTGTGGGGGAGAGAGGGTGCCTGGAGGTGGCAGAGGCTGGCCACGGCCCTCTCATGTCCCCATCATTAGCCCTTATGGTGGAGGGACCCAGTTCCGTGCTGGCGTGTCCGGCTGTGACTGGGGACCTAGGTGTACTTCAGCCTGATGGCTCTGATAGTTTTAAGAGGCCACGATGGCCCTCGGAATGCTGAGCCCAGCTTCAACCCAGTCCTCTCTGGGCTCCAGGGACCCTAGAAAGGTGGCCCCCCCCCACCCAAACTACGATGGCCAAATAAACCGAGATAGCCTGTTCTTGCTCGCTAGGCTCCGAAATACTGGAAACTGGGCTACAGCACATGGCTGAGGCCTCAGGCTGGATGAAGCTGCCTCTTTCCAAGCCTTTCCCCAAATCTCAGCCATTGAGGTGAGTGGAAGAGAGGAGGCCCCATGCCTGCTGGAAAGCAGAGGAGAGACAGAGCTGGCCCTGCCCACCCAGGAGTCACCACCTAGAACAGGGCCTGGGAGGAAGGTGAAGGGCTTTGAACAGACAACACCCTGCTTCCCAGTACATATGGACCAACAGAGACCCAGCCCCACCTGCTTTCCTGCTCCTTCGTGCAAGAGCTGGGGTGGGTAGGGAGCATGCCCCCACCCACCCCAGCAGCATGACCCTTTGATCCCTTACTTGCAGAAATGTAGCTCTTGGGGAAGGGCTGTATACCTTTTTAAGAAGCGTGGATGATGGATTATAAATTAATTTAAAAATCAGTCTCCTCTTCATCATGTAAAAGATCTACTGAGATTTCCCCTGAGTGTAGGAATCGGGTCATTCTTCTCTCAGCCCTCCCACATCTTCCCTCCACAGCCCACCCGCCTCCCCCGGAAGGGCCCTTTTACTGTAAATTTCCAGGACGAGAGCCTGAGAGGGTAACTGGCTGCTGGAGCATTTCGTTCCGGGGCAGGACCCCTTCAGCATTCAGATGTCAACTGTTTTTGGTTTTGACTGTTAATTTTATGATCTTTGGTAGCCTACTTTTGCTGCCCCAGCATTATGCACTTTTTTGAGCCAAATGATTAGACTCTAACATTTTTTTGTTTGTTCTTTCAGCCGCAAGTAAACGCATGTTTAAGCGATAGCGTCCTACAGCTCTTGAGTTATGCAATAGAAAAATACCAACGTGTTTTAATTTTAGTTCTGTAGGTCATGTAATTGGAACATGACTTCAAAAATCATGGAAAAAACATAATCTATTCTTAAATCTATAAATGAGAAGTAGAAAGCTATTTCTCCTCTGATTCTCTGAAAGAGCCGAGGGTGGGGAGTGGCCTGTGTCTTCTGGGGGTGCCTTCAGAGGCCGCCCCAACCTCCCTATCAGTGTCCCACCTTCCAGCTCTTCAGCCTCTGGCTTGCTGTCTCCCTGCCCCACTCCAATATACCATATTTTTCTAAGTTCTTCGAATCCATGATGGAAAAGACACTCAGATTTAACAAGTACGTCCTTTGTGCCAGACACAGTCACACGTTGAGTCCTCAGTACAACCCTGAAGCATAGGCACTCTTTTTCATTCTTATTTTATGGATGGGGAAACTGAGGCACAGAGACGTTAAGTCGCCACAGAGATTCAAATCCAGACGGAGTGAATCGGCATCTGTGCTATTTCTCGACACGTTCTATACTTCATGGCTCATGCCTTCCACCTGGCTGTGCCCTTCAGTGGCCTCGCCCTTCCTGTCAGCGATCAGCGACTCGACTTCCATTTCCCCTGCGCCCACGTCCCCACGAGGTTCCTGCTATTTGTTTTTGTGTTGTAAGGGTCTAGTGAAGCGCCAGACCCCCGAGGCTCAGTAAATGTGTGCCAGAAGCATGAAAGACTGATGTGTGTCACACAGCTGACCAAGGTCCCAGGCGATGGTTCCCTGCTGGCCATGGTTCCCAGGCCTTCTACCAAGGCCGGCAGGGCTGCCTTCCCGTGTGGCTCTCCCCCGAGGTTGCCTGTGCTCTCCCAGCCTCCAGCTGCCCCAGGAGCCTCCCGCCCCCTCTGCCACACTCTTGGTTTGTTATCTCCTCTGTCCTCCGCTGTCTTTAGCTCCTCTCTTGGTTTTTGTGAAAACATAGGCAGAAAATAGGTCATGAGAAAGGATGGAAAGACCAGGCCTGGCAGAGGTCCACGAAGTGAGAAATCATTGTCAGCAGGCAGCCTCTCACAGAAGTCAGGGTCTTGGTTAGTGAAGGTGGAACAGGCAGCTCGGCCTTGAGAATTTTACCCTTTGATGGTGTCACAGTTTTGGTTTTCTGGAAAGGCTGGTAGAAAATCCCTGGCGCCTCTCCCATGGGCACACCCAAGGCTCCTTGGGGCTCTGTCGCATGCTGTGGGGCAGACGCCATCATGAGTTGTGATGCTACTGGGCCTCCACATGCTCAGAAAAGCCACTCCCGCCAAGAGTCCATGGCCTCTGGCTCTCTCCAGGGCTATCTGTCTCCCAGTCCCCTCTAGCCACCTCGGGTAGTGGGCCTTCCCCACCCTCAGCAGGACTGTACCCACCGTTCCCCTGCCCCCCGCTTGGCCCTCATGGCTCTCACTCACCCCAAGCAAAGCTTCGGGTCAGTCTCCTCCCAAACCCATCCCTCCCACTCCTTGCCCTTTGCGGTTGCTCGCCTTCCAATTCCCTCCATCTCATCGAAATCTCTCTGCTGTCTGAGGGCCCTGGATGTGGTCTCTGAGGGCTCAGGGAATGGTCTCTCCCTTCCTTGGTCCATGACCTGATACCTCAACTATGCAGCTCAGAATTACTTGTGTTTCGCGTGGTTGTTTCAGCCGTATCACATTACCAGCTCACATATAATTTGTTGGCCTTTTTCATTCCCCTGAGGTCTCCTTCAATGTTTGTATTTTCCAAATACTTTATCTCCTTGCCATTAATAACTATGTGTGGGATTCTCATCCTTCTTAGTGTGAGAGCTTGCATTTTTCCCACATTGGACCGCCTTTTATTTGCTGCCCTTAATTATCGCCTCTTGCTATTGGTGTCCTACTCTCATCCTTGAGTGGGAGGCTTATTTTGTTTCAGTTAATGGGCAGTCACACCCCCCCGCAACCCTGTCTTCTTGCCAGAGAGGCAACGTCAAAGAGAATTAACTTTACCACAGAGCCGATGGCATGTGGCCTTCTCCTGCCTCACAGAGTGTCACTTACTCAGTGACTCTGGCCAACCAGGGCCCATCATGGCAGTTGATGGAAAGACTCAGAGATATGATCTGTGAGGAAAGCATGAAATAACTGGGAAATAGATCCAATGACCTAAGTGTTCTTGTGGGGGAGGTATTATTCTATCAAGGATGGAGATCAGCTCTATTTTCCATTTTACATAATGTAAATGGGATTCATACTAGAATAAGGGATTGCATTTAGATTTGAGAAAATCTTTGTAATAATTAATCCTGAAGCATGGGATAGAGGGGGACAAAGAAAGGGTTCTTCGGGGCAGGAGTTGGGGGTAAGTAGAATCCCTTCCTGCATGATCTTTAAAAATAAAATGGGGATTTGTACCCTGAAGGGCTCCAGCCTAACTAACTCTTGTAAAATAGGATCCTTAATACATGTAGACTCTATCAACATCTTCTGGCTTTGATCCCAGCCCTTTGGACATTGTTCTCCATGATAGTCTTTCCTTCTGCTCTGTGTTAACCATTTATCTCCGTATCTGTAGGGTTATTTTGGGTTAGCAACATGCTATAAATCTCAAATGAGCAGGTTTACAACAGGCACTCTTGATCCTGCGAGCTCATCTCAACTCCACGAATCTCATGTCAGACTTCGAGAATGGTTTCCAACTCGGATCTCATACCCCACCTTGAACCAATAGCTTCAGAATCGACCATCTTGGCAGTCAGGGACTCCGGGAGGGGGCTTGGCTGTGGGACAATGTGAACTGGGTTCCTACTCAGCTGACCCTTCTTGACGATGCAACCCAGTTGCCTTCTATCCATGTTGGTTGTGGCGGGAAAGGGGTGAAAGCAGTGCTTAAAGCAGATTAAGTGGGGAATGAATATGTGGGTGGTTTATGGGGATGATAACGTGAGACAGAAATGATCCCGAGGCAGTGGTTTTCCCTCTCTGAGTCACACTTTTCCCATACTGATGTATTTATATTCAGGATTACATTATATAAGGTTCTTTTCAGCTCTCACTCTATAGGCCTAAGTTGGCAAGGCAAAATAATTCACCCCAACCCTGCCCAGACCAAAGCTTATGGAATTGAGTGGATTTTCATAGAATTGCGTGGATTTGTCAAAATCCTAAACTTTCCCTAAAGTGTGATTTTTCCAGCCTTTACAATGTTGCAGGAAGAATGAACTAAGGCAAAGTTTGAGGAAGAACTCAGAGTCCAGTGTTCTCTTGGCCAGGTTTGGAGAGCCCCCTGATTTCTTCCTACCACCATGGCTCCCCACAACACAGATCATCGGAGCCCCTTTGTAAAACACAAGAAGTAAAGACAAGCCAACTTGTCTCCAAAAACAGACATAACCATAAATCCACAACCAGAGAGAAGGAGTCACCAGTTGGCTTTCTCAAGATAACCTGGACCTCAGACCCCAGAGCATCACACGTGCCACCTGATGCTTAATTGAAAGCCATCTTAGATGCTTTTGCTCTACTTAGGCATATGGTTTTCTCTGATTAGGTTGTATCGGGAATTCTCAAGGAGGTTTCCTCATCATCTTCAAGTTACAGTGATTCAAGCTGCTTCAAACACAGTGAAACCAGAGGCAGTGGGCAGGAGCTCACTCAGCTCACATGACAGGGCTTTCAGAGACCAGGTCTTCATTGGCATGACGGACACTCTGAAATGAGTGCCTCGGGAGGGCCAATACAGGGAAAGGAGAGACAAGAAGAGGAAGCCATGTTTTAGCTCACAGCAAAACACCCCCTTCACTTCACCTCCGTCCTATCTTCCCTCCCACCTCCCCTTGTCTGCTCATGCCCCTAACCTTGCCATTCAAATGAAAACATTGCAGTCCAGCCCCAGGGGTGGGGAGGAAGGGTCCCAATTGTTCCCTTGTTAAAAAGTGACTGACAGATTTAAGAGGGTGACCACAAGCTGAGCAGGGAACCAGACAGGCACCCTTCTGAACGCAGGGTCCCAGATGATTCCTGGATGGTACAACCTCGATGCCGGCCCAGGTCCTGGAACATCATCAAAACAGCTGTGTGGCCCAGAAGAGGCCAAGGCAGGTTTGTCAACCCGCAGGCACAGGCTCACTTTGGATGACGATGCCTCTCGTGTGCACAGAGTTCCCCACCTCGAGGCTTGGGTACAGGTACATGGCTGGCTCCCTGCCTTCTCCTCCCCCTTGGAGCCTCCGTCGGTCACACCAGCCTCCTCCAGGGGCCTTTGCTGGGATGAGAAAATACAGCAGTGTCTGAGATGGGACGTGCTACAGGTAGAAATCAACACCTTGGCCAGCAGAGTTGGAGAGCAGGAGGGTGAGGGGGCACACGTGGCCAGCTGCTTGGATGGACTCCCCCGGAATGTGAGCCGTGGGCCCCCAGAGAGGCCACAACAAAGGAGAGATTCTTCCTCTCGCCACCTCATGCCAAGATGACTGGTATCAGCTGCATACCCCAGCTGACTTGCTGAAAAGAATCAGTACAATGGTGAGTTTAATAGCTTCCATGGGGCCAAAGGGCTCCCAGGCCTTCCTGAATCCAGGCAGCTCCACGGTGCCGGGGGTCTGGAGTGATGGGTCATTAGGGAAAGGTGTCTGTGGGCAGTGTGAGTGACTTCCAAGGTACACATGCTTTGGTCACTATATCTGAATAAGTGCTCCATGGTCCAACACCCTCCTACTGGGAGAGGGGTCTGCGTCCCCGCAGAATGGGAACCCTGCAGGTGACAGGGAGAGTTCTTGCCCAGATGACCCCATGTGTCGTTCAAACCACACAATGACATGTTTGCATGGACAGGTACTCATAAGTGTACCTTTGGGCCTGGATATTCATTTTGAGCATTAAGTTACAATTGAAAAGGGGAGTATGTGGATAGTCAGCTTGTAATTTTTTTTGCTTTTTTAAAAAAATTGTGTTATGTTAGTCACCATACAATGCATCATTAGTTTTTGATGTAGTGTTCCAAGATTCATTGTTTATACACCACACCCAGTGCTCCATGCAATCCGTGCCCTCCTTAGTACCCACACCAGGCCAGCCCATCACCCCACCCCTTTCCCTCTAAAACCCGCAGTTTGTTTCTTGGAATCCACAGTCTTTCATGGTTCGTCTCCCCCTCTGATTCCACCCCCTTCACTTTTCCTTTCCTTCTAATGTCCCCCACGTTATTCCTCACGCTCCACAAGTAAGTCAGCTTATAAAGAGCTTATTAGGAAAGATGCCCAAACATGGATTCCTGTCCTTATTCCCTAAGGTTTTCACTCCTTACTCATTTTCCCTACTAAATCCTCCTCTACCCCCTTCTGGATGTATAGGAAACATAGAGAAAACCATATAACATACATCCATGTAGGGGCACCTGGGTGGCTCAGTCTGTTAAGTGGCTGCCTTTTCCCATGACCTCAGGGTCCTGCTCAGCAGGGAGTCTGCCACTTCCTCTCTCTCTGGCCCTCCCCTCTACTTGTGCTCTTGCTCTCTCTCTCTCTCAAATGAATATATAAAAAATCTTTTTTTTTTTAACCATCTACATAATCACACCTGAGATTACATAAACGTTGGCTTTTGTCCATAGTTGCTTCTTGGGTCTCTAACAAACAAATTAAAATTTCACCATTCCCCACGACCACCCCCAACCCTTTCCCTCCCTCTTTCTGGAGAGAAAAATATACCTACTATCTTGACAGCTGATTTTTTTTCTTTTTCTCATCAATCAAGCTACCAACCCTTGTTTGATTATAGGCCTTGAAAGGACCTTCTCCCTGCATGTGGTTTGGCTTATCCATTTGTATCTGGTGACTTTTGTGATAGAATAGTTTTAAATTCGAATGTATAGTTGCCCTTTAAGCAACATGGGTCTGAACTGCACGGGTCCACTTATACACGGGTTTCTTTCAACAAATTATATGTGCAGGATATAAACGTACTTTTCCTCCATTATGATTTTCCTGGTAACATTTTCTTTTCTCTAGCTTGCTTTATTATTATAATATGGCATATAACACATATAACATACTGTTTATGTAATCGGTAAACCGTACAGTATCAGTAGTTACGTTTTGGGGTCATAACTTATATGGGGAGTTTTGACTCTTCAGGCCTTGAGGGGGTGCCCTGAACCTCTGTTGTCGAAGGGTCCATTGCAGTCACATTTGTCCATCTTCTCCTTTACAGTTCGTGTTTCTATGTCTTATTAAAGACATCTTTCCCCACCCAAGGCCAAAATGGATTTTAGCATAAACATTTACTCTTCTGCTTTGAACATTCAGGTCTTTGATTTACAATGGGGCTTATTTTTGTGTACGGCATGAGCTAGATCTTCAACTTTCTTTCAGATTTTCCTACAGATAACCGACTGTCCTGACCCCCTGTGACCTGTGGCATCACGTATCATATGTCACATTCTCAGGTACTAGCGCCTGGTTTCTGCGGCTCACAACACTGACATAATTCCCTTCTCTTTACAGTATTTTCACCATATTCAACTTCAGAAATCTGTCTGGGCTATTCTTGATCCTTTGCTGCTCCAAAAAAAGTTTAGAATCAGCACAATCAAGTTCAATTAAAAAACTATCAGTGGGGACGCCTGGGTGGCTCAGTTGGTTTAGCGGCTGCCTTCGGCTCAGGTCGTGATCCCAGCATCCCGGGATCGAGTCCCGCATGGGGCTCCTTGCTCAGCAGGGAGCCTGCTTCTCCCTCTGCCTCTGCCTGCCTCTCTGCCTGCCTGTGCTCGCTCTCTCTCCCTCTCTCTCTCTGATAAAAACAAAACCAAAAAAACTGTCAGTGTTTTGATAGACACCTCACTGAATTTATTGTAAGAGATGTGTTAAAAACTCCCACTACTAAGGTCAATTAAACAATTTCTCTGTGTAATTCTGTCCATATTTTATATCTTGTCCATATTTTATTTGCCCAATTATACATTTGAACCTATGCCATTAGGTTCCTACATAGCTATATTTCCTCTTGCTTTTTTTCTGATTATACAATGGTCCTCTTTTATAACTTTAATAAATTTATCTTTTGCCTCAAAGTTCACTTGATCTTGTATTGATATCACTGTCTTTAGAGCAGTGTTTACCTGGATAATTTTTCCTGTCTGCTTATCCGCTTTTTCTCCACTCTTCTGTTACATGTATGTTTCTTTTCTTTTCTTCTTCTTCTTCTTTTTTTTAATGTTGGGCTCGAACTCTTGACCCTGAGATTAAGACCTGAGCTGAGATCAAGAGTCAGATGCTTAACTAACTAAGCCACTTGGGCACCCCATGTATGTTTCTTTTAAATGAAAAAACCTATAGGCCGATTTTGTTTTTTAATTCAATTTGTTAGTCTTTGCATTTTATTTTTGAGTTTAAACAATTTACACTAATTGTGGTCCCTGAGACTTTAATAATATGATTCTGTGCTTCCTATTTACCATCTTTGTTTGTTTGTTTGTTTACTTATTTGACAGACAGATCACAAGTAGGCAGAGAAGCAGGCAGAGAGAGAGGAGGAAGCAGGCTTCCTGCTGAGCAGGGAGCCTGATGTGGGGCTCGATCCCATGACCCTGGGAAAATGACCTGAGCCAAAGGCAGAGGCTTAACTCACTGAGCCACCCAGGTGCCCCTACACTTAAATTTTAAAACTGCATACTTGCCTTAGAGTCTAGTGTGAATATTTTGAATAACATGGAGATCTTAGCAGCCATAACTCTGATTCCTGCCACCATCCTTCAAGTTATACTGTTATGGACTTCAGTTTCACTTCTCTTTCTTTATTCAAAACTTGATTGAGATCTAGTTGACAAGAATAATAGCGACATATTTAAAGTGTAAAATTTGATATATTTTAAAACACTTACACACTCCCCAAACTCAAGAGAATAAACACTCATTTTGTTTTCAACCCCTCTCCCAGCCGTAGCTATCATTGCTGTAAAGTTTTTCCCGCGAGATAAACACAACACCAGGCAAAGTGGGTGCAAGGCAAGATTTATTAAAGGTACTCTCCGGAAAAGTTTCAGGGCTCAGGAGAAGGGGATCCAGGAAAGTTACGCCGGGAGGAGGTGGGCACCCTCGGGCGAGGTTCTGAGACTCTGGAAAGCAGAGTGGCGGAAGTCGCGCCCAAGTCAGGGAGAAGGGGGCTTTTAAGGGGCCTCGAGAGGAGTTCAGGGGTCTTTTGGCAAGTTTCCCTTATTTGGATATTTCGCCTGCTCGTCGGGGTCCCATTGGTCCACGGGAGCCCGGGGCGGGGGGTCTCAGATTCCCGCTTGTCAGGATCCCATTGGTCCACGGGAGCCTGGGGCGGGGGTCTCAGATTCCTGCTTGGGTATTTGTTCTCCTGTCCGAGCTCAGGTTTTGTGGCGGGAACTTTTGCCATCTTAAGTAGCCCTTTCTTTCTGCCAGCCCAACAATTGCGATCTTATAATTCATTTGCCCAGATATTTATTTTTATTATTATTTTTTATTTGTCCACCATTGTTTCTTTTGCTTTATTCTTTCCATCCAGGTTCATTTCTTTTTTTTTTTTTCTCCCTTCTTCTTCTTTTTTTCCCCTAAAGTAAGCTCTATACCTAATGTAGGGCTCAAACTCATGACCCTGAAATTAAGAGTCGCATACTCTACCAACTGAGCCAGCCAGGTATCCCTCCCTTCTTCTTGAATAAAAATCTTTAGTTTCTCAGCAAGACTCCAATAGCGGCAAATTCTGTTTCTGTCTTAAGATTTCTTTATTTGACGCTTGCATTTAAATGAAATTTTAATCTGGATACAGAATTTGAGGTTGAGGGTTTTCAGCCTTTTGAAAATACTGGTCCAAAGCCACATAACCTTTACTGTCATAGAGTCCCTGGGCTCAGGCTGCTCCCATGCCTTTGCAGACAGCTGTTTTTCCATCTTCCTTAAAGATGTTCCCTGTCTTTTATGGCATGTAGGCTCATGGGTATTTGTTATTGCTGATGAATGATAAGATGTGTGGGGATCCAAGCAAATATTTTTTGTGGGTCCTTATCTGTATAAAACACTTGCATCAACAAAATCAGCATGTCAGCATCATTTTGGCAGCTCGATCACATGTGATGCCAAGAAAGATGTTCTGCTTTGACAAATGTCTGTCCCGACGAATGGGACGGATCCCACTCATGAGGCTGCCACCCCGGGTCTAGGATCTGGCCCTAGGGGTGCCAGGACAGTCCACAGGGACATGATCCGATGTCTGTGGGAGCATCTGGTTGACCCCCTACACCAGATGGAGAGTCAGAGAGTGCCTTGTAGAGTAGAGAGAGGACTATGGTTCACGAGCCTTGCTCCAGGCTCTGGGCAACTTGCCTGAACACTACCAGCTCTGCTCAGTCCTTGCCTTTGGAGGGGAATGCAAAAAACTGTGGGGAAGTCACTCCAAAGCATGTGGCTCCCTGAGGTGCATGACCCATGGCAGGGTGCTTGCTTGCCTGGGTCTAAGGGTGGTACTATAGATGTATGCACTTGGTTCTGGAGCATGGTCTCTGAATATTTTCTCTCCCTGATCTTCTACGTTCTTTCTTTCTAGAACTCCTATTAGGTATATATATATATATATATATATATATATATATATATATATATATGAAACTTTCTCATTTTATTTTTCATGGATTCTATCAAATATCTCTTCCATTTCCTCAGATCCTGTTTCCAGTCCACTCGTTTCCTTTTCAGTTTTCTTCTGCTTTTCTAAGCATCTATTGAATTTTAAATTTTAATGATTACATTTTTCATTTTTAGAAGTTGTATTTATTTTCCAAATCTGCTTGTTTTTCTTTTATACAATTCTATTGCCTTCTTATGTATCTTTAATCATATAACAAAACTTATTGCAGATTGTGGCTCGATGGCGGTGAGTTCTGCGCAATGCAGTTTGGCCCTCTGTCATGTCTGCTGGTTCTTGCTCATGGTGGCTGGTTTTCTCTTGTGAGATAACTTTTGGTGGCTGACAGATCAGGTGGACTTGGTGTTTGTCTTCCTTAGGTTGTCCTTTCTCGTCCCTTGTCCCCTCGGCCCTTTCTTCAGAGGCTTCTCTGTCCCTGCAAACAGACTTGTGTAGATATTGGCATGGGCAGAGCCTCAGCTTGGGGTGAGGCGGGTGCCACCCCCATTCCTGGCATTTCCTGGTACTGGTTTTCCCCAAGCCAGTCTTCATTTCCCTGGGGGTATATAGGGAACTGGCTTTACTGAATGGTGACTGGTAGAATCCCAGCTCCCACAGAGCATTTGGATCATGGCAATCTCCCTGGGCCACACGCTGGTACCTGTTTCTGCTCTCGCCTCTGCTGCGAGCAGAGCCTATGACTCTTGCTGCTTCCTCCACACCTGCTGACCTGGCGTCTGCCACGCACCCGAAGGCAGTGGCCTTCTGTTGCTGGGACCTGCCTCCAGGATGCTAAGTACTGGGTGGTTCCCCTGGGAAGCTCCGCCCACTTCCTCCCGCGGCCTCTCCCCCCGCCATCTTCACTTTCACACTTTGTTTCTGCATTCAGGGCTAGAGAGGCCTTTCATCCTCATGGTGGCCAAGGGGAGTTTCTTGAAGCAGTGTTGGGAAACCATCACAGACTTCAGGATGTAGCATCCCCTGTCACCCTTCCACCAGGACTCCACCCTGACACACACCTCGTGGAGAGAATGAGGCCAGGCTCCAAACCAGAGCCTTACCTTATTCTTTATATTTCTGTATTACTCCCCTGCCTTCAGATTACTCTGTATTACTACGAGTGGCTTCTGAAGCTCCTTCCCAAACCTCACAGCCCCAGAAGCACAAGCGTTCTTGTTGGAAGTGGGAGGGCGGGGGTGGGTGCACCTGAGGTAAAGACTCGGATAAGACTGAATCAGTCATCAGAGTTCAAGGGACAAGCAAGTGCAGACACCCAGGTGTGGAAAAGAAGGCGGCCAGTGGGAGAGCAGCATGAGATGACTGAGGGGTGGGCAAAGATGGGATCAGGATGGGCTTTGAAGGCCAAGGTAAAGGGTTTGAAATTTATCCCAAGAACCGTAGGGCTTCCAGGCTTCTGAGAGTCATTATGCAGTAAATATATTTATTTGTGTTCATATACTAGAAATGGACATTCATAAAAAAGTAATATTTTATTTAATCAATTAATATTTATACTTAAGTTCACACTTAAGAAGTGATTTGATTTAAATTATTGTCTACGTATTAATGATTACTGATATTAATATTTATTATTTTATTAATAATTAGTTATTTAAATGGATACATAATAATTAAGAATAAATGTCTATGTACAATAGTAATCATGGGTAAATAAATAACCATTATGTGCCAAACACTATTCCAGGCTAGAAATATAAAGTTGAAAAGACAAAATGCCTTGCTTGTGAGAAATGAGATGTGTGAGACTGCCTAGTGAGAAGAAAGACATGCGCACAAATGATCATGAAATAATATAACAGTTGCTAAAATAAAGGCAGAACAATGAAATCCCTAGGGGAAAGATATTTTAAGCTGTGCAAAGAACTTAGGGACAACATTAGGCAGGGATTCACTGATGATTTGAGATATTGAAGTTTGAATTCCCCAGGGAGACAAGGAGATGTTGGGCACAGTGTGAAGGCCTGAGAGCAGAGTCAGTGTGTTGGGAGCCCAACCACCTCAGTGAGCCCAGAGCTCAGACTCGGGCATGGGGTGGGGTGAGAGACTGAGATGGAACAGGAGACTGAGGGACATGAAGCTGAACTGGTGACCTGGGACCAGGTCGTGAAGAGCCTTAACTGTCCTGCTGAGGAAGCAGGGCTTGACATCGTGAGACTGGAGAGGCACAGGAGGTTAGGGAAGGAGAGATGGAATCATATCAGTCATTAGGAAGGCTATGGGCCATGATGGCGTGGTCCTCAAATTTCATCTACTAGCTGAAACGGTAGAAATTTAGGATGGAATTCAACCTGGAGGAAGAAGATCAGTGGAATTGGAGCCAAGAGACCAAGGATGAAGTTAAGATTCTCCAGGTCCTTGTATCTCCATTTCCAAATGAAGAAGTGAGTAGTCCTGTGTTTAGAGCAGCGCCATGTTCCCCAGCCGGGTGTCTCTCTCACTCCCCGGGCAGCCTCCTGGGAACTCTGGGGGTCCACTGCGCCAAGCTGCTAGACCAGGCAGTTGCTAAGTAAGGTTCCTTCTAGCTCTCTGTTACGGTTTTAAAGTGGAGCAAGGAGGCTTTGCTCTGTCTTACAATCCTATGCCTTCGTTCTGCACAAATATGGTCATCAAGAGTGCAGTCTTCTTATTTTGCTTCAATAGGAAAATTCGGCTCTGAATTGCATCGCACAGCAGAAAGATCATGGCTTCCCGAGTCAGAAATTCAGTGTTCAAATCCCAGCTCTGCCACTTACTGGCTAAAAACTTTTTCAAAACATGCTTTCTACAACTTTCTATCATTTACTGACTTCAGTGCTGGTTATTTGGTCTCCTTGAATCTTCATTTCCGCATCTGTAAGGTGAAGCTAATAACACTGCTCATAGGACAGATGTGAGAATCCGATGAAATAATGGCATTAAAGTGCTCAGGAAGAGAGGAGTTGTTTTCTAATGTTACATATTATCATCAGCAGATCCCCAAGCAAAGAATCTGGTTTTGAGTTTATTCATCACTTCTGACAGAAATGTCCAGTGTACAAGGTCTAGCTGTCAAGTATTGGGATTTTTAAAAAAACAAACAAGCCTTGAATATCCATTAACTTCAAAGATGTCCCTTGGTTGGGCAATTTGTTATTCTGATAACGTCACTGGTACTTAAGACTTCTTTGAAATGTGTCTTTTGAAGCTGTCTCCAAAGTTGGTGTACCCTTGGTGATGGTAACTATTCATTGGATTGAATTTTGGTAAAAATCCCATAATTATATGCAGGGAGCTAGAGATTGTGAATATAGGAGCAGGGCAAGCTAGATAAAATGTGTTTAAAAATGAGGAATACCTTGTATGCCATAAGCACGTTTTCTTGTGCGGCAGATTCCACTGTACTTCTTAACGTATGAATTTTCTAAAACTGAGCCTCCTGCTCTCCACTCACAAAATCAAGCATTTGTTTAAAGAAGCGTAGGAAATCGGCCACTGAATTTGTTAGCTTCAGAAATGGCATGCTGCACCTTTAGGCCAATGAGAGAAAGGTCCTGGAGATGCCCTTCCCGGGGCCCCAAATCCCAAAGTGAGAGAGGGATGCAGAACCTGTGTTTAGAATGAAAACAGAGTGGTCTCCCTGGAGTGATTTATTAGATTATGTAGGTGCGGTTGGCTTTTAGGGACGGGAGAAGTTTCGTTTGCCGGGACTTTGCTTTGGGTCTTGGGGAACAAGTTTCTGCTGGATTCATGAAAATGACACTCGAGAAGTGTAGAAGACAGAGGTTTTTTCTCTGACTCTGTCTCTGAGTCACTGAAGACCTCAGGCTCTTCCTGGGCATCACACTCTTTACAGCAAAGTAATTCCCACTTCCTGGACTGCTGAAGGGACAGACTCACTCAAAGGACTCTGGAGCTCTCAGCCAGGTGAAATCCTACTACAGACTACTTTGCATGTCTCGTAACTAATGACAATTGTGAATTTTAATGCAAAGCCTCCCCTCAGATAAAATCATTTTGACCATTCTTCTAGAATAGAACCAATGGCTTTTCTTCTTTTATTCTCCCTGAACTAATATCTAGTCATCACGTCAAAGCCACCTAGAGCCAGGCCTTTCCCTTAATGTGGAATGTCCACTGTGGTGAGAGGCCAAGTCCACAGAGCAAAGAAGAATGGAGAGTGGAGGATGGAGACCTCAATCTGAGAGCTACTATGGGAGGAAAGAGAAGGAGTGGGAGCACAAAGTGAACGGCGTCTGAAGAGAAAGATGAGAAGTCACAATGGTTTCTGTTGGACAGATCAAGGACTTCTAGATTACGTGATTTGGGCTTTTAATAAAGCCTCGAGCTCCTTGATGGGCCACCTGGGTGGCTCAGGCAATTAAGCATCCAACTCTTGATTTTTGGCTCAGGTCATGATCTTGGGGTTGTGGGATCCAGCTCCACATTGGGGGAGGGGGAGCTAGAGATTCTCTCTCTCCCTCTCCTTTTGCCCCTCCTCCTCCCCTTGGTCCGTCTTGTAGAATAATAAATAATAAGTAAATAAATAAATAAAAAGAAAGAAAGACAAGCCTTGAGCCCCATGAGAGTCTGCTTCTCTGCCTGACAGAGAACTCTTCACTCATGTTGACATGTCACCAGTTTGGTCACTGGTAACTATTTAGCTGGTGGGGCGGGGTTGAGTGATTAGTTAGTCCTTATGTTAGTCAGGGTTTTCCAGAGAAACAGAACCAATAGGATGTGTATGTGTGTGTCTAAAGAGATTTATTTTAAGGAATTAGTTCCGAAGATTTGGGGGGTTAAGAAGTCTAAAATCCACAATTCAGACCAGCAGGCTGGAGACCCAGCAGAGAGTTGATGTTGCAGCTTGAATCTGAAGGCAGAAGGGAGGCAGAAGTCCCTCTTCCTCCAGGAGTCTCACTGTAGTCTCTCAATGCCTTCAACTGATTGGACAAAGCCCACCACATTATGGAGAATTCTCTGATCTACTCAAAGTCTACTGATTTCAATCTCATTAAAAAAATGCCTTCTTGGCAACATCTAGATTATCTGAAGAGGCATCAGTTGGAACCTGGCCTTTGGTAAATTCCTCATCACACTGAAATTCAAGAAAGGACATCTGCAGAGGTACCTTGTCCTCAGGTTTGATGGCCAGCCTTGGGGATTCCCTGGGCAGATATATTAACTGTGGAGATTCCTCCAGGGAAGACATTCTATAGTCAGACAGGACTTGAACACAGCCCTGGGCTGCCTCTCCTCATTTCATTTTGTGTGCTGCTCTGTGCATCCAGTCAGGGGCTGTTGGACAATGGGAGAGGCAGCCTCCACATTTGCTGGAAAGCTAGAAACCAAGATTTTAGGTCTTGGTGGTGAGGAACATGAGGGAAAGAAGAAAGCAATGACTGAAAGAGGAGAAATTTTCTTTTTACAAGTGCTAAACCTGATTTGCCCCTCCCCCCACCCACATTAGCACTATACTGCCTTAATCTAGCATTTGGAAAACACTGTACATCCTGCTGCCTCCTGAGATCCAGGCTAGGCTCTAGCGACATTAACATGAACACCTCATTCTATGGAAAGATGCCAACTCTTCATCATATGATGGCAACGGCCGCTGCCTGTTTGATCTGGGCCCCCAAAGAACACATGGGTGAACTCCCTCAATGCTGAGAACAGGATTCGGGGAGGATCTGGGGTTCTCTGCGTGGCTCCTCTCTCAAATGTGTGCTTGGGCTCCATCTCGAGCTGGCTACTTTGTTGACCTCTCAGTAGACTTACTTGTGGTCGAAGTATCCAAAGAGATGTGGCCTGCAGGTTTGTGTCCCAGCAGGTGTGCCCAGTGCCGGGGAACAGATGGGCCACAGGCACAGACACTGTGGCACCTCGTGGAAGTGACATAAGGTAAAGAAGCAGGAAAAGTGACAGGCAAAGGCCTCCAAGAGTGGCAGCCACCCAAACCCAGAGGCCAACCTCCTTCCTGGAGGAGGCTGCTCAGCCACGCAAGGAACAAACGGCGAAGCAGCAGCGTCTCTAAGACAAGGGCAAGGCGCTGAGAAAAAAGGGATCGGGCAAGATGTTTGCTACCAGGTGAAGGTGGCTGGCTAAGACTGAGAAATGGCGGGAGTCGGGGTGACAAACACATTTCACCCTAGAAGTTCACTTGGATGTGATGACAGGGGTGCCTGGAGCTCAGGGTCAAGCAGGAACAGGAGTCTGAGCCACAGGCTGGGGACAGAAAGGCCATGCATGGTCAGTGGGTGATGCTGTCCTCAGGCTCTAGGAGGGCATGGCTGCACAAGTGGGTATAGATTCATCATTGTTGACTTATATCTTCTCGGGGACTTGGCCAGAGTGTTGATTTGATGTTAGCAGGGGGTTCAGCCAAGTCCTGAACACAGATACCATGTTCAGTGCTATCCTCCTCAAAATCAGGAGGAGCAAGGTGACCTCGATGACAGGAGAAGGCTCTCAGGCTCAGTATTTCCTAACCAGGGACTGACTGTCCACCGCTACCCTCCCACGCCCCCATCCCTGTGGCCACGTCCTCTCAATGACTGGGGTTATTCTGAGTCTGGAAAGAGGTCTGCCTTGCCTCGTTTGATGACTTCCAAGCTTCTGAAAGACCAGAGATTTTCAAGGTTTTATGCCATGTCACTCATTTGTTGGGAGGGAAATAAATTCCCTACAGAGTCAAGTTCAAGAGGGCCCAGGGCAGAGAACACCAGGCACCTGTCAAGCTGGCTCTCAGGCCTCAGCAGCTTCCCCCTTGCTCCCCACCCTCCCACCACACCGCACTTCTCTGTGCTCCCAGAGCAAGCGGGCTTTTTCCACGCACCAGGTCCTTCCACCCATCCCTGGAGGGGGAACACGGGCTCCTTCCTGGCTTACCTGGAACCTCCCCCAGCTGCCCTGCGGCTCTGACCTTTCTCAGGATGTCACTGCTCCCCCCGCCTCTGAAGAATTCGCACTTATGTCTTTCCAACAAAGTCCTATTTTATAAATATTTGCAAGGGTTCTTTCCCTCGTATTTTCTTGTTTGCTTTAACCCTGGCATTGCATTTGCAACGGAATACATACTCTATGCTAGTACTGTATACACATGTATTGTGAATGAATGGATAGTTGGATGGATGGATGGATGAGTGGAAAAAAGAAGGAAGGGAGGGAGGGAGGATGGGCATAGGAAAATGCTCTTCTCAGAATGAGGCTTCCAAGAGGGACTAAATTCGTGTTTAGAGCTTCAAGGGAAATAATTCGTATCTGATGACACCAAGCCAGTGATACGTGCCCAGCTGAGGGGAGCCTGCCTCCCTAACCAGCGGTTAAAGGATTGCCAGTGGACTGTTCAGTAGATCTTCTGTTGACTGTAAACAGTCAACCCAGGTAAGGAAACTCCCTCTGCAGAGTTCTGCTGGCTCAGTTCAACACCAAACGAAACTGACAGAACACAGCTATTTCTATCTTCAGTAGGACTAGTTAATGCCATTAGAAATTAAGATAAAAAGACAAAATCCTGTCTTTATGGACTAATAACTGAAACCTGCTTCACAAGACCACCCACGGTTGCAGAGAAAATGGTTTTTAAAATTCAAGTCTTCTGGAGAGGCTAATTTGAAAGCAGCCATAAATCACACTAATTCCAATGCTACTGCTGGTTTATGGACAGACGGGACCCTGATCTGCTTGATCTCTACAGGAGAAACCCTGTGACCTTCCTCTGGCAGAAATGTGACCTAACCGCCGTTACTGTGCGCTGCTGACTTGATTCTAATTACATGACTAGAATCACATACCGGGTCATACTGAAATTTCTTAGACATTACAGAAGGTTTTGGAAATTATCAGGCTGTTGCTTAGTTTCAAGATGACTGAATGATAAATTTAAGCTGCAGGTACATAGCTCGTTGGGTGTCAAATACTTTTTAAGAAAATCAGACAGTACCTCCTCAGGTCAAAAGGAGACAAATAAACAAATAGAGAATGACAAGTAGTCAACTGCAAAGAGACTTTCAGAATAGTGGTAATAATGAAAATAAGTTGTTTATGTGATTATAGGGTACTTTAGGCCTCCCGTCAGAACCTTGCAAGCTCTGAGTTACTTTTTTCAGAGAGAGGATGGTACCCAAAAGCCCAGCCAGACCGCACACACATGGGACAAGTATACTTGAGCCAAGGAGCTGGGGTGTGAGTGGTGTGGAAGGAGGAAAGAATCTAATGTTCTCCATTCAGGGAATTCATAGTGTCATTTAACACCGCAGACTGACTGAGAGAATACGGTGCACTTTAAAATAACTCCGTTTTTTTCCAGGAAGTTTAAAGTCCTCTCTCAAAATCTAATAATAGCTTTAAAAGCTTTACTGGAGGGAAGGAAGGTCAAAAGGTGGGAAGAAAAGAAGAAACTCTTCCAGGGACCCGTGTTGCTCTGTGGGAGTCAGTCCACTCCTCTCTGCAGAACACCCTACTGACCTCTGAAAAGAATGAACATCAAACCTCCCCACCTTTCGTTCTTTCCCTCTTTACGTCATAAAATGAAGGAGGAAAAAGAAGAGATGATAATAAAATCTTGATGCCAACGCTTCTCAAAGAACTCAGAGCATTCTTCAGTAGCTTGATAGTCCTGAGAAATAGAACCAGCTCACTGCAAAGAATTTCAAATCCCCCTCATGACGTTTGAAGGGCTGGAAGGGTTCAACCGGAAGGACCAGAACTTAACAAGGTCCCCACCTGGAGAGCCAGGGAGGAAGACGAGTCAGTATTCCCATCACCAATCATTTCTGTACTGGACATGTCAATACGAATACCAGATAACAATTTTATTCACATATAAAAAAGGGTATTACAAAACTATTTGTATAAGAAAAAGAAAATTTACAAATTTATAAATTCCAGTATGCAAAATAGTAATGATGAACTCTGAATCAATTCGAGCTGGCGACCTGCAAGCAAGGAGGGACTCTTGTCCTTTTCTTCTCAAAAAAAAATTTTTTTAAACTAGCACGGACAATAGAGCTTAACTAGGTAATAGCAACATTAACATGTTATCTAAAGTAGAAAAATCTATATTTGAAAAATATATTCCATATACACAAAATGAGAACACCCATGCCTTTCCATGGTCATTCCCCAAATCCTTGTCTCATTCTTGTTGGTGGGTTTCTGCAACTTCCGAAGTCACACGGATTCTCACTCCTACACCTGACGATGATTTCCTGGTCCCTGTACCCTAGCGGCCAAGTTCCTGTAAGCGTTGTACTCAACCATGGGAAATGCAGATTGGGCTTTCCCTCTCAAGGGTTTATACAGAGTACAGAATCTAACATTATTGTATGTTTCTGCAGCAGGCGGTGGTACAACGTCTTTATCTTGATAAAACAGCCCGGGATTTTTCCAGTACGGTATCAGATGAAATCGACTTTCAACCCTAAGCATTTCTTTACTGATCCAAAGTGATGTTTTAGGGTTTTGGGCCACAGTCTCATGCCCATCCATCTAGCTTTCTCTGGCAAGTATTTGTCTTTGAAGTCGAAGAGAGTTTCTACATGTGGAAAATATATTTAGGCCACCAAAAGGAGCACAACCCTGGCTGACTTTGATCATCCCTCTGTCAAAACAAAACGATCAGATTGCAAACAATGGCATATACATATGTGAATACAGTGAAGCCACTCGAGGCAACTCTAGTGTGCGTTTTCATAGACATCTTGTGGTCAAATCCCAAATATTTTCCTAAAGGCAGCTCTCATAAGAGCTGGCAAGTTATCCAAGTTGAAAAACCATTGGTTAATGCTAAGAAAGGAAAAGAAAAGAGGGCATGAGACGGACACAAAAGATTGTGGGTCACCCTGAGACTACTCTAATTTCTTATTTTGGTTCAGGGAACTGAGGTCCTGAGGAGAACCGAGCCCAGCAAGCTAATCCGCACATGTCAGAGCCTAAGACTGACTTTAGGGGAGAGAAACCGGTCCTGCCACGAGGAAGGGACTCATTAGATTTGCCTCATGTCTTACAGAGAGAGAAAAGCATAGTCTAATAAGTGAGAAGAGAAAAATGGCCTAAGAAAGACAGAATTTTTCCATGTTCAGTTTAATGTTAGGTAAAAGACACTGATCTGGGTGGCAGTGAGGGGAGGGAGGGATTGTGAAACTAAGTTTTTTAGTGACACCAACAAGGTCATGTTTGATTTCTTTTTTAAGTGCAAATGTGACGGAGCTAATAGTAATTGGTTAAAAGACAAAGGCCAGAGCTGATCCTGGAGGTTCAAGGAGGAAAAAGGTAAATCCTACTCTGGTTATTCCTCTCCGGGACACCAAGATTAAGAACAAATGAGCCATCCCTGTGTTAGTGACTGAACTGGGTTTGTGTCTGTCTTAGCTGTAGAGAAAGTTCTAGTGCGTAAATACTATGGATGGGACACCTGACACCACGCTTAAATCCAACATCACTGGCTAGGGTAGGAGAGACCTGTGCTAAGGAAGTGGGCACCATGGGAGCGCCACTTGGTCAGACCCCATGAAGGCAGTGAGGAGCTGTTCACCTACAGGCCACCTACCAATTGGGTGTTTTCTTCTCCTTCTAGTATGTAGTGTCTCCTAGGATGACTCATGTGTTGCATTTCAGTAGGAGGGGAACCAGACAGGCAGTACTTTCTAAAGCCCTTAGTATAAGATACGATGCATGAAAGCAAAAACAAAAACAAACTCACAGGTAGAGAGAACAGGGGGGTGGTCTTCAGAGGCAGGAGGTAAGGGGGAGGTGGATGAAAAGAAACCATTATCTTTATAAATCATCACTCTTCTCTAAGAGAGGAATTCTGGATCTTCCAAGCTCAGTCACAGGGACAGAAGTAGCAAATGCTTCCATGTCAACTGATTTTCACAGAAATATGTTAATCATTGCATACAAGTCTCTAGGATACGTGTGCTAAGTGGTTTTTAATGCAGGGTGGTGGGGTGGAGGGCTCTTTCGCCACTCCCCCAGCTCAGGCCCCTCTCCCTACTAGCTTCAGCAGGGGTTCACGAGTCAGTGACTAAGGTTACAAGTGTCGATTCTGGAAAAGACTTGCTATCCTCTTACTCCTAGTTCCTAGATATTAACTTCATCTAACAAAGCCCTGACTGAGGCAGTCAGCATGAAGTCAATTCTAATTGCCTGAGCTAATCAGATGATGAAAAAGTGAGCTTCACCAAATACAAACACTCATTTTTGAACCACTCTACAGAAAAACTAAAGTAACTGCTTGGACACTGACTTTTAGTAAGCTAATCAGCTATACGAAATTATTTCTGGAAAGAAAGTGTAAATGAAAACTTATACTCTGGATCTTCAGTTTGGTAAAACCACATTCGCCATGAAAATAAGCATGAGTGCATTTCTGTTTCTTGTTATATGCTCATAATCTCGTAGGCTGCGAACTTGAGCCATCAGCCTTTGAAGTTACGCTTTGTGGCGTAGAAGCTTCTTGTTTAGGAAAAATGCAGAGTATCGTGAGTGCCTGGAGTCTTTTCTTGTTATTCCTTGAGGTTTCAGCTTACAGCTGGTCTGGCTCAGAAGCAACTGGTTGAAAGGCTTAAAATGCCATCAGTTTGGTTCAGATTTATTTTTTTTCCCCCAGAAGCCATGAAGGGTCCAGACTGGGCTCAGTCCGTAAGCCTAAGCAGAGGGGTGAGTGCACACTGGGTTCCATCCATATTCTTCTACTGTAGAAAGAAGCAAGTCCTTTAAGCTTCCTAAAACAGCAACAGAAAGGAAAGCTTGAAAAACAAGACCTTATACATGAAAGCTGCTGGGCTATCATTGTTAAAAATTATTGTAAATAACTTTTACTAGTAGCACACATGACTTGAATAACATATGGACCAGCAGCTCATTAATGATGTTTGAATATCCAGGTACATACGTACTCCGAGAATAAAATAAAGATTTTATAACTACTCACTATCACTCAGTATTTGCAAATGACACTGCAGAGACAATAATGTGTGACCCACAGGAAAAAAAATGTATTAACGAATGATTCTTTTGCTCATTTTTGACCCCATTCAAACACTTAAAGCTTGTTTCTATGTTGCACTCTTTTGAAGCATTTGTAGGTAAAGCTGTTAAGATCCTTTTGGTCCCTTCTTTGAAAGGACAAAGATGATTAGTGAATAGTGACACTCTCATTCTTTGTATTTAAAACTTTTGCTAACCCACTGGAGAAAGTTTAGAGATGGTTTAGAAACGATTTCCCTTCTAATGATTTTCCTGGAAGGCTCACACTCTCCCTAGGGCAAATATCCTCGGCGAAGTGGTGTCCTTCAATCTGTCCCTTATCACAGAAGGGTAGCGACCTGACTTCTGAAAACATCAGCCAAAGGCACATTACTGTGAGTGACTAAAACCTTCATTTTAAGCAGTAATCTTTCATTCACTTATTTACCACTAATCTGACATCAGTGACATATCTGGTAAGTTTATAGGAAAAGATTTTTTTCCCTAGGTAGAAGAAGAGAGTCTAGAAATAGAAGCTTCTGAAAGAACTCTCAATAATCTAAAATAGTTTCATCAAATATGTTGATCAGTTGGTATGACCATAATTACCACATAAACACTACTGTGGGAGAAAAATGGCACTCATTTTGCCAACATGGAAAGAAACAGAGATTTTAAAAGACTGAGCAACTAGACCCCAGGTCATCTCATATCTTTCCTACCATTCTTTCTATTATTTCATGTTGACATTTCCAATGATGGCTAAAAACATCACCAAAAAGAACCTTTTCTGTAAGTAAACAGACTGGTCTCATTCTCCCAAGTACCTTAGTGAATGATGTCCCAAATATCTTAGTTCTCTTGCTTTCTGGGGAGGTGTGTATAGGGGAAATTTGATTAGAACTGAGTCATTCAGACTAAACAAGGTTCTCACACCTCTTTTATCCTGCACCGTAACTATCATCATCAGATTCTGGGTGGTCTTAAACCGCCCACAAGAAAACTACAGTGTAAAAATACAGTTTCTGGAAACAAACGCCTCGTGCATTAGCAATGTGACCCTGTAAGACAAAAGTGCCATTGTGCATTTTGCAATATAGATGTGTATCAGATCATCACACTGCACACCTTAGCTCACACAATGGCAAATGTAGATTGTTATCTCAATAAAGCTGGATAGAAGGTGGAAATTAAGTTTAAAAAACTGAAAATATGAGTGAATGCCTAGGTAGGATTTTCAAGTTCCTTTGAAAATAAATAGAAATAAATCACTAAAGGTGGGGGGGGGCACTATACTGGCTCAAGCTGCCCTTATGCATTTCTCAAACAGAAGTGTTGTGCTTTCCTGAATTATGAATGAATACACAGACCAAGCTAAGTGAACACAAACTCAAGGAGCCAAAAGTCCTTTGGTTCATAATACCAAGCTGCTGAAAGCAAATTATTTGTGAGAAGTAAGTATGTTTCCTACATTGGAGAAGCAACCTGTTAAGAGGAAGTCTGAATTGCCTTTTGGAATCTAACGTTTTTTAAAAAAAAAATAGAACTGTTGAGCTACCTACTTAGCCAACCCTTGAAACAAAGAAGAGAATCAATCTCCCAAAGATGTACAATTGTATCTCTCCTACTTGTTTTCAAAGATTAAGTTTCCCTCACTAAATATCACACACTCAGTAAAGGCAACCAAAGACACAGTGCTTATCAGAACCTGGATAAGATTATCTCAAAATAGGCTCATGATATTATTTGTTGTTTTTAACTATAGGGGGAAACTGAAATGATTCATTTTTTAAAATATTCCTTTCCTGAATTCAGAATGCCTCATTTATATTTACCAAATTATCTAATAATTATAAGACAACACATCTTAGAAAGTTATTAAACCTTTCACTAATACATTACATTGTATAACTTGAATATAACATTTTCTCATTCATTTTACATGTAATTATAACTTTCTTTTCATAATAACCTGAGTTGAAAGTATCTTTATGTAGATCATGATTACCTTGACAACTGCTTTTACAAGAAGTTAATGCTGTTATATATAGCAATCTTCTAACTAAATGATTTTACATTCATACAGCTGTAATAATAATGCTTCCTCCCATATCCACCTCACCAACAACACAAACAGAAAAAGGTAGAGAATGAGTTGGTTCTGATATGACTTGGCATTGAGATGTTTCACTCCTTAGTCATAGAATTTACATCACGAACCTGAGGACAAGCTACACAATTAAGATGAGGGGTCATTCTACTTGTTGACGGTACTCTGCAAAGCTGTAGATAGTCACTGGGAACACAATTCCAGCTACTCTAACAACATTTGTGTAGGTAGGGCAAGTTTCTGATCAAAACCAATTGACTTGGTATCAAAGAAACTTCCGCATCTTGTAATGAAACAGTGTCTCAGATTGAATTTTAAGAGTCTCCCAAGAATTGTGTTTTAGAGTACTTGGCAAGGCATCTGACTGGGAAGTTGGGGTCAGCTGCTGAAGGGGCAGGATCTCTGCATCCTGTTCTCTGCCTCTTTCACTGTTCTCAGGGCCTGTTACCTCCTCCTCCAGGCAGCTGCACGTGGCACTTGGCCCTCAAGGCCTGTGGGCCATGGTATGTTCTTGACAACTACACACAACTCAGCTAACTCTTATCTTTTCTTAGTCTTATCATGGAAGTTATAAAAATTACGTGATGGCTCAAAAGAACAAGGTCAGTAAAGACTCACTCTCCACTACAGAGGTATGTATTTTACATTGTATTTTATTAAAGATTTTATTTATTTATTTATTTGGGGGAAAGAGAGAGAGAGAGAAAACAAGCATGAGTGGGGGGACAGGCAGAAGCAGAGGGAGGAGCAAACTCCCTGCTGAGCAGGGAGCCTGACTTGACTTGGGGCTGGATTCCAGGACCCTGAGATTATGATCTGAGCCGAAGGCAGACGTTTTACCGAATAAGCCACCCAGGCATCCCTGTGTTTTAGATTTCAAATGCCTTAGATGTTTGCTTTTCTTCCCTTATATCTTCTTCATTTCTTTTATTTTGAGAAAAACAAAATTATTTTTCTCCAAAGCCAACAAATTTGCTTTCTACATAGCATTCCCTGTAAATTTTCTAAATTTTGCATTCGGAGAAAAAGTATTGCAGATTTCGATCAACCTATAACCTACGTGCTATTCTTGAAAGGCACACTTCTCCATTCACACCTCGACTTCAGACTGCATCTGACATCATGAGACCAGGATACAGGACCTCATGGGAAATCGAGGCCCCTCTCGAGAGCAGACACAGCATGGGCAGAGCGCCTCCCCAGGACCTGGGGCTCCTGAGCTGGTTTGCTCACGAGCAGTGAGAGCAAGGGTGGGTGTGCAGGCAGGACCTTGTGGCACCTGGGAGCCTCATTCTTGCTGTGACTCGGCCCTTTTATACTAAAGGCTGGTCATTTTTCCCCCAAGGAATGTATTCCAACAGTATATGTTCTTATATTAGGGAGATGCTTGTAGACATTAGGTCAAATTCAGGACCAGCCACATCCTCACAGGAAGGGGATAGCCGGATTGGTGCCCAGGCTTCCCTGATGCTTCTCTGCCTCTGGCCTTGTAGCATGCTTGAAAGTCCCTGCTCTCTATAGCCACCATCTCCTTGCAAACCTGATTTTAAACCCTTCTTCCTAGAAGCTACTTCTGCAGTATGTGGACCTGGATCACAAGCAACAATCAATTTCTAACCACACTGGTCAGTTTTGAAAACAACAGGAACAGAGAGGGGAAAAGAGAAGCTTCGGGAGATCTAAACTGCCATTAGCTTGATGGTGAATGGAGTGCATGTAAGTCTCGGGCAGAAACCATCATTGGGTGGAAAACGAAGGTGAGGAACTGTTTACAAGATGTTCTTGTGACTCTCTCTCTCAATCAGGAACTAGGGGGCTGTGCTAATACTTGGATTTACAAGGAGTAAAAGAAAGCAGCTGCTCATTATAAACTTACAGAGTACCTGGTTGTTACGGGGGGAAAAAAGACTCTTGAAATTTAATTTACAATATATTCTCTATACATATAAGAATAAGAAGTTATGAACGATGGAAAAAACCTTCTCATCAGGTCCTCCCACATTCTCTGATGAGAGGAGTTCCAGTCCCCTGGGTCTGCCATGAGTCACTGCTGGGTCCTTCTTGAGGGTAGTCACTGACTTACCTGGAGGGACGTCGGCGTGGTCAGGCTGACAATGTCACCACTCTCCTGACACAGCTGGCTTCTGGCGGTCGGTGTATCCTGAGTCAGCACTGGTTCTGTCAGTGAGTGGTTACGTCTAGAGGGACCGGTAGCTTCTGTACAGTTTTCAGAATGAATTGGAACAGCTCCACCAACCAAATCCTGACTACTGTTGGAATCCAAGGAGGAAGAGCTTTCGTTTTCTGGATTGAGAGAATGAGTATCTTCTCCAGTGAGTTCAGGATAAGAATCACAAAGAGAGATGTCGTCGCCACACACGGGATTTTGCATCAGAGGCCAGGCGTCTGAAAACTCGCCACAGATGGACCTTGAAAGGGACCCGAAGAATGTGGGCGTGGTCTCCCCCACTGGACCTGGGTGTCTGAACACACATTCAAAAGACACTCAAGTCATCTACGGGGAGGAAAAACGCCACTACAAAGCCACACCCAGCTCTGCTTTTAAATTTTCTAGATGAAACAGCAATGGATTACATCTGAATTCTAGTGCTTCCTTTGTTATAAACTTGCTTCCATAAGGTATGTTTAATTATTCTGCTTACTTTCAAACTGAATTTTGTACCCGCTTCTAATCAATGTAGTTATACTTAACTCAATGTCTAAAACAGGCAGTTTCCTGGGTCTTAACTGAGTTTCTTCATAGCTCTTCTAAAATTCTGTGAGTAAATGACATGTTACAAATTATTTACAGGTGACAGAAGTGTCACAAATCATGAATATGAAGTAAAACCAAAATTAATGGAGTGTAAAGTGTAAAGAATGTCTCACTGAGCATCAGTAACCCCGAGAGACTCACGTATCTCTTGTCAAGGATTTGTCCCCCTCCGATATCCAGAATGCCATCAATAATATTTTTTAAATGACGTCTCATAGTTTGACACGAAAATTGTTAAGTTGGTAGAAGGCACATTTGGACAAGGGGATGTGATGTTATATGGATTAAAAATCCCGAGTTACCTCTCCTGAAGAGTGGCCTTGGAATGCACCCTACAGCCAAGAGT
Organism: Lutra lutra; assembly: GCF_902655055.1. Classification (NCBI taxonomy): domain Eukaryota; kingdom Metazoa; phylum Chordata; class Mammalia; order Carnivora; family Mustelidae; genus Lutra; species Lutra lutra. Next base: position 121,716,428 of record NC_062280.1, on the reverse strand, counting down.
CACCCGGTCCACGCTGCCAGCCTCGTCACAGCACAGAGACGGAATCAAGTGAACAGGCCCTAGGGAAGCCAGCAGAGGTGTGAAGCACAAGGCTGCCTTCTGGGAACTTTCTCGTTAATCGTTAATACTGGCTCAACATTGCTGGAGGAAATCCAGCTAGTCCCCTTTGGGTGACTTTTTGGGGGAAAGGAAATCTGAGGTTTAATTCTCTCTCTCTTTTGTTATATTATGAAAATAATGAAGGGCCTATACGAAGTACCTAGAGGAGTCAAATCTGTAAAGACTGAAAGAACTATGGGTGCCAGGGGCTGGGGAAAGTGGGATGTGGGGGGCAGCGTCACAGATCGCTGGGGACAGAGTTTCAGTTGGGGGAGCTGAAGGGCTCTGCAGATGGGGGTCGGTGACGGCTGCACACCGGTGTAAATGGGCTCAGGACCGCTGAACAGCACCCTTAAACAGCGTTAAGATGACAAATTTTATGTTATGTGTATTTTACCACAGTAAAAATAATAACAAGAGGTGACAGCACGGCCTGTGAGAGAGTGTGTCAAACGAGACTCCCTGAACTGCTGAGGAGACGGCAGAAAGCGGAGCAGAGTCCTGCCGAGTGGGCTAGCGGTACAGAACACGAACAGAGATACGTTCAATCCCTTGAACACAACACACACACACACACACACACACGTGCGTGCATGCACACACACCACACACAGGTATTAATGTTTTCCTGCTAGTAATGGAACGTAAGGAATAATTAGAGGTGTGCACACAGCACAGCTTTGCAAACCATTTTGTTCACTGAGGCAGCATCGATTTTTGGTTACAAAAATAATATAAGTGTACAGAAGAAAAAAAAAATTAAAGGAGAAGGATTAAGTTAAGAAATTGAAAAATAAATACGACCCAACCCTATAAACTGGAAATGAACACTGTCGACGTTTGGTGAGCTCTTTATATACATACATATATAATTCCGATTATACACAAACACATACTAAAGCATGCAGAGATAAAGACACACATCTGGAGAGAGAGAAAGATGTGAAAAAATTCTCTATTTACATATCCATGTATTTGTTTGTGGATCCAAAGTTTGCATGTGAAATGATTTCACTCTTATAAAAAGGAAAAACATAGTGAAATTATTGGCCTTTTCAAAAATGAATGTTAGGGGCGCCTGGGTGGCTCAGCAGGTTAGGCCACTGCCTTCGGCTCAGGTCATGATCTCAGGGTCCTGGGATCGAGTCCCGCATCGGGCTCTCTGCTCAGCAGGGAGCCTGCTTCCCTCTCTCTCTCTCTCTGCCTGCCTCTCTGTCTACTTGTGATCTCTGTCAAATAAATAAATAAAATCTTTAAAAAAAAATGAATGTTAAACATCCACATGCAATTGCCAGCAGGATGGATACTCACACACCTTTGCCTAAATGTCTCTCAGCTCAGGCCCCACGTTGTGTTGTGTGAATATATGCTATTGTGAGCTCGGAGACCTCGCCTGGACACACGGCAGATCCTCAGCAAGCCCGTGTCATGCTCACATGAGCCGTTTCAAAATTAGTTAAAAGCCAGGGGCACCTGGGTGGCTCAGTTGTTAAGCGTCTGCCTTCGGCTCAGGTCACGATCCCAGGGTCCTGGCATCGAGCCTCACATCAGGATCCCTGCTCGGCGGGTGGCCTGCTTCTCCCTCTCCCACTTTCCCTGCTTGTATTCCCTCTCTTGCTGTCTCTCTCCCTGTATCAAATAAATAAATAAATTCTTCAAAAAAAATTATTTAAAAGCCAAAGACACTGTCTTTCTTTTTAGAAATGGCTGTTTCTAGGGCTCAAGCAACCAAGAGCAAGATGAGCCTAGGAGTTTTTTGTGTGCCTAAGATGAAGAAACTGATAAATGTGGACAAAAGGATGGAATTACAAAACTAGCATTTGTCACCATCATGGTAATGACTGATTTAGGTAAGAACCACCAGAAGATGCTAAACTCTTGGGTGAAAGTTTAGAGAGTAACAGGATATTTACACAGTCTCGAAGAGTCTCTTGCAAAGTATTTCTTAATTACAAAGGGAAAAAACAATCATGTTACAGCAGAGAAACTTGGCAGATGCCTCCTTAACGAAGGGAACCAAACTGACCCGACTAGGAAGGGGACAGCTGCACACGCTGTGCCTCTTGATGTGGGACACTGGGAAGGACACAGCATCACCCCTGCAGGATTTCTGTTTCTAGTTATACAGAAACATCAGACAAACCCAACCTGAGGGTTACTCTACAGAATTACTGGTCTGTGCTTGTCAACAACAATAATGTCATGAAACACAAAGAAAGATGAAGGACCTATGCCAGATTAAAAAAGGTCAAGAGAGATGCCTGGGTAGCTCACTCGGTTAAGTGTCTGCCTTTGGCTCAGATCATGATCCCAGAGTCCTGGGATAGAGCCCCACATCGGGCTCTCTCCTCAGCAGGGAGACTGCTTCTCCCTCTCCTGCTGTTCTCCCTGCTTATGCTCATACTCTCACTCTCTCGCTCTCTCTCAAATAAATAAAATCTTTAAAAAAAAATAAGGTAAAGAGATTTGACAACTAAATCCAATAATGTTATCTGGGATTTTCTTTTAAAGAAATTTTAAATTTAACTTAATTTTTAGTTATTTATTTTTTAAAAATTTATTTATTTATTTGACAGAGAGTGGGAGAGAGGGATCACAGGCAGGGGGAGGGGCAGAGGGAGAAGCAGACTCCCCACTGAGCAGGGACACCCCCAACCCCCGAAGTGGGAGTCAATCCCAGGTCCCTGAGATTATGACCTGAGCTGAAGGCAGACACTTAACAGACTGAGCCACCCAGGCCTCCCTCTTTTTTTTTTTTAATATATTTATTTATTTATTTGACAGAGAGAGAGAGAGAGATCACAAGTATGCAGAGAGGCAGGCAGAGAGAGGGGGGAAGCAGGCTCCCCACTTAGCAGAGAGCCTGATCTGGGGCTCGATCCCAGGACCTTGAGATCACGACCTGAGCCAAAGGCAGAGGTTTAACCCACTGAGTCACCCAGGTGCGCCAGGCCTCCCTCTTTTAAGGACATTTTTGTGACAACTCAGAAAATCTGAATATGCTCTGTAGATTATACAATAGCTTTGATTTAATGCTGATTTTCTGATTTTCATAACTATGCTGTTCTGTAAGAGAATGTTCTTGTTCTTAAGAAATGAACACCATAGTATTAAGGAGTAAAGGGATATCATCTCTGCAACTGATTTTTATGTGGACATGAAATCAGTGTGTATAAATACATATATCCTTACCATACTTAGAAAAATGATAAAGCAGATGTGGAAACGAGATAAAATGTTAATATCTGGGGAATCTGGGTGAAGAGAGTGAGAGAATTCTATGTGCTATTGTTCCAACATTTTTGTAAGTCTTAAATGATGTCAAAGTAAAAAGTTTAAAGGGTGAAGGCGCTACCATGGAGTAGGAAACCACGGAAGTAGCAAGCTCTACGGAGCGCGGGGAGCAGGCAGATTCTTTCTAGGCTCCGTGTGCTGCTCTATTAAGAGGATGAGCACCAAGGCCATCTGCCCATTTAATCCTTCTTCTCAGACAGAAGTTAAGAGGAGGCAGAGTTTGCCCAATGCTGCATTTTATTATATAGAGTTTAGGTCTCAGGAAATGATTCCTGTGCCCTCTGACCCTAGTGTACCAGTTCAGTGTCTGGGAACCCCAGCTCTGGGGGTGCTTGGAGGTTCACCCAGTTACCGTCCATACTGTCTAGAAGTCTAATCCCTACGTAGGCAAAGGCAAAAATAGATTCACACGCACCACAAAAGGACCTATATTTTGTTCCCGACCCATTCCTAAAACAGAAGACAATAACGAGCTGTAGCAAAATCAGTCCGCTAAAAACGTCTTCCTCCACATACAGAACATCAGCTCAGAAAGTGGAATCCTGTAATTTCTTGGTAGGAAAGACAGCACAGCTCCAAGAGTGTCAGTCAATCTAAGTGGGAAACACTCAGCTTAGAGTGGCTGGAAGAGAAAAAATGGCCCTGCCAGCATTGCTTCAAAGGGGCTCTGAGCACGTGAACCAGGCAGGCAGGGATGGATGTCCAGGAAGGGCACTGCCAGATTCTGCTTTGCAGAGGAGGGGAGGGGTCCTCACAATAGGGGCTGAGAGCGCGGTGTAAGCGTGGGAGCCTTGTGTTGATGAAAATAAATAAGTGGCAGGAAAAGTATTATCTGTGCCTGTTTTTTGCCCTGGTGAGAAACCAAGTTCCATTTGCATGACTTCCCTAAACTTCCTTTTCTGTCAGTAGTCCCCGGGGGCAACTGAGGTTCGTGCCATAGCGCTCCCTCTCTGCTCTTCTTTAAGGAATCCAAAAAGACATTTAGAAGACCCATCAAAGTTCAGCTTGAATCCACCAGACAAGACAGGATACATGCTCCTACTCTACAAAAGGATTTTAATCAGTCAATGGACCCAAAACAATAAAGGCAAACTTGCTTTAAAAAGTTGCCCAACAATTCTAGAATTTTAATGAGATGCTTCTTTTCTTCTCACTACTTAAAGAGGCTCAAAACACCCACACCATGAGGGCACAAAGAATCCTTTAACAAGATTAGCTTTAACTAGAAAACTAAGCAGAGCAACCGAGCTGTGGGCAAACAGGGACAATTCTTTGCAACGTATGTGTCCCTAGATTCCCCTAATGGCCCCTTGCCCCGATACACTTACCACAGGTCTGGGCGGAGTCCCGGTGGCACTGACAACATGCTCTGGGAGCAGATTCGTTGAGCCGAGGTCTGTCAAAACATGACAGTTCAGAACCGTTGTACTGAATGTCTTGCGCTCTCAGTGACCCTACGGGGGCGAGAATTCTGTCAGCGAAGATCACTGCCTCTGTTAAGGAGCCCATGACCACCACAAGGCAGATAGGTACCCTTCTAGCTCTTAATATTTCTGAAGAAAAAGATGACTCTCATACACATTTAAAAATACGTCTTCTTAAGCATAGGCCCAATTAGGAATGAATCTGTTAAAAGCTCAAATTACAGTATACTTCTGTTGCCAGAACTTGGAAGGATTTTCCTTTTTGCCTAGTGGCACAGGACCCTGAGGCCTTTTCAGGGTCCTTGTAAAGTGGTGCCTCTGGGGGACCAGGTGACTGGGAGCTGCGTCTCCGTGTGCACTTTGTCCCTTTGGATAGCTCCTGACTATTGTCTTGGTCAAGGCCTCGTGGAACCTCCAGTGACAATGATGGTAAACACTCTTCACCCACATGCTAAGGAACGGAAAGAGCTCCACACTCACAGCTGGGCTTTTTCTCCATAAACTGCCTCTTACAGTAGATGACACAGAGGATGAGCAGGGCCAGAAGGACCGTGGCCAGGGCACTGCAGATGACGGCCGCCAGGGCTGTGTCCCGCGGGCTGGAGGCCGTGGACGGGATCTTCACGAGGTTGACCTTGCTGGTACCTGGAAACCGCAAGAATGGGGTCAGCAGGCTCTCAACCACCCAAGAGACTCAGACGCTTACCCCCAACTTGGTGGCCACCTTTATTATTTGAGTAAGACTCCAGAAGACAAGAAAAGGTATTTTAAGAAGCCTCAGTGCTCCCTCCTCTTAGATTTCTTTAATACCACACCTTCACCTGCACCCCAAAATGTGTGGATGAGCCACGCTTCCTTTCCCACAACAAAGACTGTGTGTGGACACACAACCTTCACCATACTGTGTTGCCAGAATGTGCTTTTAAGGCCCGTTAGACCAGAGCTGCTGGCGAGCTGGAATCCCTCAAGTTTCTCTGTCTCCCAGTGCTTGACATGCCTTTGGCACATCGTAGGTATGTAATATTTGCTATTTAATTGGAATGAGATCACCTACATTTTCAAACACACTGAATTAAGGGATGTGTTGTGGGGGGAAGCTTTAGGGAAAAATAAGGAGTGGGATCATTCACAGCCTAATAGTAACCCCCAATTTCTGAGACAGTGAACATTTTTTTAATGTCTGGCTGTTGAATGACTGAACAACATCTATGAATCATGAAAATATGACAGCAGGAGTGATCACCTGGGATTATTGAGTCTTGGTATTTCTAGGCTCAATGATTCTGGGGCCACACTTAAATCGAAATCTGAAGCAGCCTCTATCAATGGGCAAACTGACAAGAAGATCTACGAACACAGGCACAGCTGTACAAACACTGACAAATCAATAACTGAAGAGGAATTTGTATCCTGCTCAAGGGAAATAGTGGACTACACCCCAGGGTCATGGATTTGGGAGAGGTGACTCTTATCTCTTTGGATCAAATGGTGCAGCTGTGGAAACCTGCCACCTTGCTTATGTTGGTGACAAAGGTGACGGACTTCAGAGCAAGGTAAGCTGAAACTCTTCGTCAAATGACCCAGCTCCACACAACACAGAGCTTCAGCAAGAGCTGTCGTCAGAACGAGACGCAGTACATGATGTGAGCCGAAGATCTCAAAGTTCCTAACCCTGGTTTAGCTCTCGAGTTGAGCTCATCAATTCACATAGAATTGGATATTCAGGAAAACCCTACTGAGAATCAGGATTTCAGGTTAAAGTGGAATCACGAAGAGAATCCTTTACATTCTTGTTGAAGTTCTTTGTAAGTATGTTAGCTTATTTGCCTTCATGTGAAAGGAAATGTTCCTGCTTTATAAAGCTGCTAAAATGCCCCTGATGAGGATTTTGAGTCTGGTGTTTGTGATTCAGGATTTATCTTCCCTAAGCTAATTGTAAAAGTCTTAGGAATAAATGTCTTTCCACGGCAGGGTGCTAATACTGTAATCTCAAGGATATCGAGTTGCCATAATAACATTGATTTTTTTAAAAAGTGCACTCAGTAAGTGCCTTCTGTATACATTTCCCTGGAAGTAGCATCTGAGGATGAACAGGAAAAATACAGTAGTTTTACCTCTCAACGTTTGACACCTGCATAAAAAAAAGGTGTCTTGTGAACTCAGTCACCCTCTCAGGGAGGTCCCCATGGGAAGCAGGGCTCTAGAAACCCCATTCTGGATTTTTGTTTATATGTACAAGTAAATGCAACCATTACAGCAAACAATTTATTTTCTAGGAAATGGTCTCATCCTCTGTAGGTTCAATCATCACATACGACAATGCAGACATTTATGTGGACATTATGGGAGATTGGGCTGCCTATCATTTGGTTTAAGAACAACTCCAGAAACTTATTCACATGAGTTTCTGCTAAAAACCCGTTTTCTCATAATTCTTTCTGATTTGGGTAGTAAAAAAGGGGGGGGCGGGGCAGAGGAGGTTGGTGCCAATTTATGAAGTAGCTTCTAGTCTATTAAGTTCTGGTTAATTGAGGTGTTGCTGAGAATTTCTCAGAAAAAGATGTATCTACCACAAACTGAAAGGTACTGTTTTGCTGACCTGTGCTCACTGCAATGATGCTGAGATTAAAGATTCTTTCCACCCACATGCCTCGACTGAATTCCCTGTCCACAGTTGACCAAGCGTATTGAATGCCCGCAAGGAATTTTACCCATACTTTATTAGGATTCTGATAGGAGTTCTGAAGAACTGGGAACAGGAATGTCCACAGTCTTTGGAAAGTTTTAACTTTTCTGGAATACAAAGGCATCTCTTACCCTAATGAAATTATTAAATTCTGCTATAATCTTAGCACTACCCTCTGGCAAAGTTACTTCAGAGTGAGAACTGTATTCTTAGCTTAAATTTTGTATTACATTAAATAAGTGCAATTTTATATTATACATTTCCTTAGGAGTTCAGCTCAGCAGAACAATTATATCCTGAGTATCTACTCTGGATAAGGCATCCTAAGAGGCATTAAGTAAGTTGAATGAGAATCTGAACAGAAGAGGAAGAGAAAAGAGAGGTCGCCAACAAAGTCTGGCAAGTGTTTTTATTCACGTTCACTTTTACCCTCTTTGGAGTGACCAGTGCCAAATATCCCAATTGCAGAGATACTCTCCTTATATCTCAACCCCTAAGCAGCTTCAGAATGTAGCTGGAGAGACGCGTGTAGTAGAGAGATCTGTATTACTGGACTCTGATAAATCATGTAAAAGTCCTCAGAAGATGCAAATTAGGAACTCAGTGTGCAGGCCACAGACTTGACTGAAATAGGCATGAGCTGACTTCTGGGTGCTTTCAGAGCCCTGGACACTGCTGACATACCTCTAGGGATTTCACGCTCTTTGCAACCCGGCAGAGCCGTGAGAATGCACTGATGGGCCTCCTTGTATAGATGAGGAAACCAAGACTTGGGGTAGTTTGCTCAAGGCTACACAGCAAAGCAAGACGGCTGGAGACCCGAAACCAGGCTTTGGGACCCTTTCCGGTGGACCACACTGGTTCGTGGGTGCATGTAGCTTGTAAGTGAGTAAACCTTTCTACAGGGGAAGAGGAGCCAAATGTGGTTCATGTCTGCATGCAGGCCATGCTCATTTCTGCAGGGGGAAATGAGCCTGGACACAGAGAGATCTGGGGACTTTCTCAACAGCAGGCTGGCCCAGTATGCATGAAGCCAGTTCCGCATGAGGGCCCCTGGCCCGAGAGAACATTTCAGGCCCCTCGGCCTCAGCGTGGCTCTCGGAGTTGCACGTTGATGGCAGGCACATGGGGGCAATGCCCGAATGTCACTGAGGTGGGGAGGAGAGGCATGTTTATGGAGGCCACTGAGTCTGGGACGGGTCAGAAACATCAGGCTCCCGCGTGCACTCTGTGAGGTTTCATTGGTAATTCCATAGCTCTGCTTTCTACTGATCTCCTGACATGTTTAACCTGCCAACTTCCTAGCAGTCTGTTCAAAAAACCCACTAAACAGATTCTTCTTCCCAAGAGTATTGTCCTGACCAAGGGCCCCCCTTGGCTTGGGAGGGAGGAAACTACGTCTTCCAATTCTAGCTCTCAATGCTTTCTGCCCTGGCCACGGACAAGACTTTCCTCCTCTCTGAAGCTTGGTTTCCTCAATGACAAGATTAAATAGTGGGCCATCATGCAGACACCAAATCCACCATCTGTGAGGCTGGAGACTCAGTGAAAGTGTCCCTGGGGCTGGATGAGCTCCTATGGAGCTAGCTGCCAGGCACATAGGACACGTTGGCTATTAAGAAAGCCTCGTGATCTATCTGTGGCCTGGCTGATTTCTTCTTACAGAAATGACCATGACCTTCACATTAAAGAATAAGAGTAAGTAGGATGCTGTATTTCATGACTCTGAAATTTTTGTTCCCAGTCTGAGCTGTTTCCCTGAACTCGAGATTCGTCTATCCAACAGCTTATTGAACCTCTCCACTTGGCGGGGGGAGGCATCTTAAACTCAGAAAGGAGTCCAAAAGATGACCTTGACAACCCCGACCTCCTCACTTCCTTCTGCAATCCCTCCCTCCCCACAGACCTCTCCCGCCCAACGCAGCCTGTCAGCAGGGCTCATCCTGGCTGCACAGATCGCTCCTTCAGCGGCCCTTCTGCAAACATCGCCTACTCAGCAAGGCTTCTCCACCAGTCTTTTATTTCTTTCTTTTTTTTTTTTTTTTAAAGATTTTATTTATTTGTCAGAGAGAGAGGGAGAGAGAGCAAGCACAGGCAGGCAGAGGCAGAGGGAGAAGCAGGCTCCTGCTGAGCAAGGAGCCCGATGCGGGACTCGATCCCAGGACGCTGGAATCATGACCTGAGCCGAAGGCAGCTGCTTAACCAACTGAGCCACCCAGGTGTCCCTCCACCAGTCTTTTAAACCTGCAGTCTCTGACCTGTGCTTCTTACCCCCTTCCCTGCTGCCTTTTCCTTCCGAGTACTTACTGCCATCTGGCACTTTATGTCTTCAACTTGTTTGGTTCGTTTTCATTCTCCCCTCCAATGGAGGTAAAAAAAATAAAAAAAACCTGTCCTGCATTCCCCAACACACCTGCTGGGCTTGTGTTTAAGCTGGGCCCAGCCAGAGGCCATATTTTCCTGCTTCCTTTGCAGCCAGGCATGATGTTATGTCGAAGTTAGAGTCAATAGGGAATAGGAGGGGTGAACGGAAGTGATGGGTATAGTTTCTGTCCTCTCCGATCTGGGGACAGATTGCTTGCTCCAGCTGACCCTTTCACTGTGGGCTCTAAGCAGAAAATGGCTGGATGATGCTCAGATCTCACAGATGAAGATATCCAAAGGCTGGTAAAGCGCTGGGCACAAGCCCCTGGCCTCTGCATGACATCCTGCAGTGGACCTGCTCCCCCATGCAGGCCTGCAGAATGCAGACGGGAACATCTCTTAGTTATATGGCCATCTTTTGGGGTCTCCTTGTAACAGTAACTTATCAATTCACCTAAGCAGTTTCACCTCCCACCAAAATCCAGCTTTCATAAGGGCAGGGATTTTTGTCAGTTTCGTCCGCTACCAGTGTTATAACACCTACAAGTGTTCTTGGCACATAGTTGGTGCCCATATGTATATGATCAATGATGGGATGAATGGATGTTTGCAAAAGAGACTGGAAAACTTGAAGTACCCAGAGGTTTACTTAACAGGGACCTCTCTAATTAATAGGGTGAGATTTTGCCAATAATGCGTTTTCCGCATCTGCTTCCACCCTTGACTACACAGTTGGTGGCAGTGCAGATGGCAACAGCTGGTAGCAAATAACAGTTCCCCTGGCATGTTTTTTATGTGATGTTAAGGTGACCACAGGTGGAAGAGCAAGGGTTGCTCCAATTTATCAACACACAAATCTTGAAGATTATTGAATATAACCACAGAATGAATATGAAACAAAACCCTCACCTTCTCTAGTCAATTTTAATTAGCACTTCATGGACTCATCATGAAGGGATCTTATTTTAGTTATTATATGCCAAATGTAATCTTAGTTAACAATCCATACATCGTGAGGACTAATTTATAGGGAATGACCAAAGAGGCTAGAAAAGGGGAGGCCAACCACATCTTCCAGTGAAAGCTGCTTTGGTATCATTTTTGGAAGCTGATTACTAGCTGAATTGGATAAAGGGGATGATTAAGCATTCCTATCATTTTATCAAATCAGGTATGCTAATCTTATATTTTTACTGAGTGTCTCCCCCTAAAACTAGGTAGAAGTATGGAGAAAATGACATGAGCATCTGGAGAACTCTTTTTTTTTTTTAAGATTTTATTTATTTATTTGATAGACAGAGATCACAAGTAGGCAGAGAGGCAGGCAGAGAGAGAGGAGGAAGCAGGCTCCCTCTGAGCAGAGAGCCCGATGTGGGGCTTGATCCCAGGACCCTGGGATCATGAGCTGGGCCGAAGGCAGAGGCTTTAACCCACTGAGCCACCCAGGTGCCCCTGGAGAACTCTTAATGACATGAATCCGTGATTATTTTTTGGAGACACTTAACCCAGATTATCACAACACCATCACAGTTTCCATAGGCCAAACACTTACAGATGGCCAGCCCCTTAGTTACTCACTTTTGAAATGTCATAACAATCCTTTACAGTGAGGGTTTTGTCCATGAAGAAGGCTGTACATACATACATACATATATATATATATATATATATATATATATATATATATATTTTATTTCAAACAAATATTGGGTGGTTGGATCTAGATTTGAGCCTTGTTTGTATGACTCTAAAATTCATGGGTATTTTTTTTGTTTGGTGTGTGTGTGTGTGTGTGTGTTTTGTAAATTATGTTATGTTTTTCCCAACTATTTAGAGCAAAAAATTTACTACAGTGTGGAGGCACCTGGGTGGCTCAGTGGGTTAAAGCCTCTGCCTTCAGCTCAGGTCATGATCCCAGGGTCCTGGGATCACTGCTTCTTTCTCTCTCTCTCTCTCTCTCTGCCTCTCTGCCTACTGTGGTCTCTCTCTCTGTGTCAAATAAATAAATAAAATCTTTAAAAAAATGTACTAGTGTGAAGGATTCTTGGCTGAAATTTTGTACAGACTAATAAATTCTAGGTAATCAACTAAAATATACAATATAATGTGACCTAATTTTTTTAAAGATTTTATTTATTTATTTGAGAGGTGGAGAGATAGTGAGAGAGAGCATGAGGGGGCAGGGGAGAGGGAGAAGCAGGCTTCCCACTGAGCAGGGAGCCTGAGACAATGAGATGCAGGGATGGATCCCAGGACCCTTAGATCATGACCTGAGCCTAAGGTAGTCGCTTAACACACTGAGCCACCCAGGTGCCCCTAACATGACCTAATTTAAAAACACAATCTAACTTCACAAATTCAAACTGTCTTATCTCCAAGGTTAAAGAGGCTATTGTATTTTTTTTGCAGTGAAAAATAATGTATGGCCTTTTTAAACGTTATTTTTAAGGTCTCTAGGATATAATTAGATGAGTATAAAATAAATATAGTGGGGAAGAACAAGCTGTAAGCGAACTATGCTTTCTAAGCTTCTGTTTTCAAGATTTCAATGATGGCTTGCGTTTTCATCAGCTAGCTTAACACATGCAAATAATATATCCGGTTTCCTGCCCTAGGACATGTTACTCTGACAGAATTGGAAGTGTGAGCACTGATGACCGTGTTCTGGCACAGGCAACTCAATTAAAAATTAATTCTGAGATAGAAACATACACTTCAGACATTTCCCAATAACTTTCACTGAAATATTTTATCTTTGATTTTTTAATTTCTTTCAAGTAAACTATAATTCAATCTATTGCTTTCTGTGTTCTTCTACCACCACCAAGGAAAATCCCATATCAAATACAGGTTTAACAAAATAAAACCCGATGAATCTATTTCTAGTAATGTTCTTTAATAAAAAAGAAATATTAACAAAGAGCTCTTTGCAATGTTAACTGAGGCAAGGATACAGTTCTGGAGTGTAAGCTTTATCTTGTTAATCTAAACTGGCTAAACAAAAATATCTATGTTAACACTCATATGAATTCCAGATGTACCACAAAAGAGTCTGTCACTAAACAAAATAGTTGAATTTTTTTAATCCACTTTATACCAATCATTGGTATAACATGGATAAATGTAAACAGTGAGCCTTCATTCTTTATTTTTTTCATTTTAGACTTTGGTCTTTGAACTATGTGGTTTTTTGCTTTTTGTTTTTTTAGTAACCAATAGAAATATTACTCCAAAATGACTTTTTTTTTCTGTGTGTTTCCATATATATTTAAACTGGACTGATTATTTTTAATTGTGGTAAAATATACGTAACAGTTAACCACTAGTGACACTGAGTATATGATGTGCAACCATCACCACTAATTCTAGAACATTTTCATCACCTCAAAAGGAAACCCCATACCCATTAAGCAGTCAGTCTCCATTCTCCTGTCTCTCTAGTTCCAGGCAAGCACTAATCTGCTTTCTGTCTCTATGGATCTGTCTATTCTAAATATTTCATATAAATGGAATCATACAATATTAGGTGGCCTTTTGTGGCAATATTATGTGACTCTTATCACTTAACATAGTGTTTTCATGGTTCAACCATTTTGTAGCATGTATAGGAACTTCATTCCTTTTATTTTTTTTTATTTTTTATTTTTTATTTTTTTAAAGATCTTTTTGTTTTTTTTTTAAGATTTCTTATTTATTTGACAGAGAGAGATCACAAGTAGAGAGAGAGAGAGAGAGAGAGAGAGGAGGAAGCAGGCTCACTGCCTAGCAGAGAGCCCGATGTGGGAATCGATCCCAGGACCCTGAGATCATGACCTGAGCTGAAGGCAGAGGCTTAACCCACTGAGCCACCCAGGCAGCCCACTTCATTCCTTTTATAGCTGAATAACATTCCATGGCATGGATATACCACTTTTGTTTATCCATTCATCAGCTGATGGACATTTGGGGTATCTCCACTTTTTGGCTATTGTGAATAATGCTGCTATGAAGATTCACAGATAAGCCTTTCCCATATAAAACTTTTCACAAAGACATATTGTTTCATATGCAATCAAAAGATACATTATTATTACACCAACAAGCATTAAGTTAATTAATAATTCAGGAAATAAAAGTATTTCCTGAGCAAGAACTAAGAGGAGAGTGGAGGAAGATGATGTTTGAGAACCCGTTCAATGTCAGTACATGTAGGGATTTAGAAACTGTAGTGAGGAGTTTGGATTCTTTTTTAAGAATAATAGGATATCATCAATGATAGCAGAACACACTATCTTCTCAAGTGCATGTGGAATATTATCCACGATAGATAGACCATATGTGATGTCACAAAACAAGTTTCAAAAATTTTTAAAAACTGAAATCATGCAAAGTAACTTTTCCAATCACAGTGGAATGAACCTAGAAATCACTAACAGAAAGAAAACTGGAAATTTCACAAATATGAAGAAATTCAACAATGTACTCTTAAATAATCAATGGGTCAAGGAAGAAATTGCAGAAGAAATTAGAAAATCCTTTGAGATGAATGAAAACAAAACCACAACATAACAAAACCTATGGGAAGCAGCAAAAGTGATGCTTAGAGGAAAATTTATGGTATTAAAATGTCTACATTAAAAAAGAAGCTCTCATGTGAATAACTTAAACGTCAGCTTTCAAAGACATTAGAAAAAGAAGATCAAATTAACCCAAAAGCTAGGTGGGAGGAAATAATAAGGATTAGAGTAGAGATAAACAAAATAGAGACTAGGAAAAACAAGAGAGAGAGTCAACAAGACCAAAAGTTGATTCTTTGAAAAGATTGGCAAAATTAATAAAACCTCAGATTGACTAAAAAAAGGAGAAATATATAAATTATTAAAATCTGAAATGAAAGAGAGTATGTTGCTATTGACTTTACAGAAATAAAAAGGATTATATGAGAATACCAACTGTACACCAACACACTGGATAAACCAGATGAAATGGACAATTCTTAGAAATACACAAAACAACAAAAACAAAACAGAAGAAATAGAAAATCAGAAAAGAACTATTAGAAGACAAGGAAACAGAATCAGTCATCAAAAACCTCCCAGCAAAGAAAGAGGACCAAATGGTCCCACTGGTGAAGCTTACTTAGAATAAATATAAATATATATATACACATGTATTTATTTATTTTAAATATTTTATTTACTTATTCCACAGAGAGAGAGAATGAGTGCATGCATTAGGTGGCGGGAGGGGCAGAGAGAGAGGGAGAGGCAGACTCCCAACTAAGCAGGGAACCAGACTCCAGGCTCCATCCCAGGACCTTGAGATTATGACTTGAGCTGAAGGCAGATACCTAACCAACTGAGCCACCCAGGTGCCCTGAATTCTGCCAATATTTAAAGAAGAATTCACATCACTCCTTCTCAAACTTCCACAACACTGAAGACAGAACACCTCCAAATTTTCTAGGAGGCCAGCATTACCATGATACCAAAGCTAGATAAAAGGCACTACAAAGAAAGAAAACTATAGATCAAGAGCCCTTACAAAGACAGACATGACACCCTCAACAAAATAACAGCAAATCAATTTCAGTAGCATGTTAAAGGGTTATATACCATGACCAGAGGGGATTTATCCCAGGAAGGCATTGATGATTAATCATATAAAAATCAGTCAATGTAATATACAAAAATGAAATGAAAGGGGGAAAAGAAAACCATGATCATCTCAATTTTACGCTAAGAAAGCACTTGACAAAATCCAACACCCTTTCATGGTAAAAATACTGAATAAATTAGGAAAACAAGGAACTTCCTCAACATGATAAAGGTTATATGAAAAACCCACAGCTAACATCATATTCAATGGTAAAAAACCAAACACTTTTCCCCTAACATCAGGAAGAACACAAGGAAATCTGCTTTTACCACTTCTACTCAACATAATAGTAGAAGTCCTTGCCAGAGTAGTTAGGCAAGGAAAAGAAATAAAATGCATCCAAACTGAGAAGGAAGAAACAAAACTTTCCTTGCACATAGATGACTTGATCTTATACATAGAAACCCCTACAGATTCTACAAAGAAACTATTAGGACTAAAATCCAAAAAGGAAATTGAGAAAATAATTCCATTTATAATATCATAAAAAAGATTAAGATACTTAAGAATAAATCTAACTAAGGAGGTAAAAACTTGTACACTGGAAATTGCAAAACACTGTTGAAAGGTAGAAGACCAAAACAAATGGAAAGACATACCATGTTCATAGATTAGAATACTTAAGATGACAGTACAACCCAAAGTGACACACGTAAGTTGCCTGGCTGGCTCAATCAATAGAGAAAGCAAATCTTGATTTCGGGGTTGTGAGTTTAAGCCTCACATTGGGCATAGAGCTTACTTAAAAAGAGCACAGATTTAAATAAAAAATCCATTAAAAAAATAAACAAAGTAATATGCATAACTCAATGCAATCTCTATCAGAATCTCAATGGCTTTTTCTTTTTCAAGGAATGAAAAAAAAAATCCTAAGATTCACATTGAACAAGGAACTCTAAATAACAAAAAAAATCTTGAAAAAGAGCAAAGTTGGAGGACTCACACTTCCCAAATTCCAAACTTGTTATAAATGCTATAGTAATCAGAAAAACATGGTACTGACATCAGAATAGGCATACAGACCAATGGGATATGATTGAGAGTTCAGAAATAAACCCATACAACCATGGTCAACTGGTTTTTGACAAGGGTACCAAGACCATTCAATAGGGGAAAGAACAGTCTTTTCAACAAATGCTGGTGGGAAAACTGGCGGGGATACCCGCATGCAAAAGAATATCATATTAAAAGATCAAAAAATGAATCAAAGACCGAAATTAAAGAGTGAAAGCTATAAAATTCTTAGAAGAAAGCATAGGGGAAAATCTTGGATTTGGCAGTGGTTCCTTAAACATATATCAAAAGCACAGGTGACAAAAGAAAAAACAGATAAATTGGGCTTTATCAAAATCAAAAACTTTTGTGCTTCAAAGGACACCATCAAGGACACTGACAACCCATGAAATGTGAGCAAATATTTGCAAACTATATCTGAGGACGTTTAATATTCAGAATATATAAAGAACTCCTACAAGCCAACAACAAAAAGGCAAGCAATCCAAAATGGGCAAAGTACTTCAATAGACATTTCTCCAAAGAAGGTACACAAATGGCCAATAAACACAAGACACTCAAATTCACTAGTCATCAGGGAATGCAAATAAAAACCACAATGAGCTACAACTTCACACCTACTAGGATGATGAGGAGGAGGAGGAGAAGGAGGAGGATAAAGCAGAAAATAAGTATTGGTAAAGATGTGCACACTGCTAGTGGGAATGTAAGTGATACAGCAACTGGAGGATACAGTCCAGCAGTTCCTCCAAAAATTAAACATTGAATTACTATACAACCTAACACTTTTACTCCTAGGTCCATACTCAAAAGAATAGAAAACAGGGACTCAAACAGGTACATCTGTGCCAATGTTCATAGCAATATTATCCACAGTGGCTGAAAGGTGGAAACAACCCAATCACCTATTAACAGATGATTGGATAACACACAGGTGGTATACACATGAAATGGAATGAAATGAAGATATGAAATGAAAATGTGATACATATTATGGCATAAACAAACCTTGAAAACATTATGCTAAGTGAAATAAGCCAGATGCAAAAGGACACATATTGCTATAACTCCTCTTATATAAAATATCTAGAATAGGTGAGTTGATGGAGTCAGAAAGCAGATCAGACATTACAAAGGGGCGGAGATGGGAGGAGAACAGGGAGGATTATCAGAGTTTCTGTTGGAGGGACGAAGGGTTATGGAAGTAGATGGTGGTAAGTGTTGCGTTGTGGATGTAGTTAATGCTACTGTCCATTTAATAATGGTAAGTTTCATTGCCATAAAAAAAGAACAGGAAGTGACTGGAGGGTTTGGGGTGTAGAAGGTGACAAGCTCTAGCATTAGAAAGATGACCGCCTGCAGAATGGAAGAGAGAAGGACATCTGGTGGGAAGGACAGCAGTGGTTCAGATGATGGTGATGATGATGATGGTAGATTGAGTTAAACTTATATAACCAGGGACATGCTGTTGACTGGCTGTATTTGAGAAATACTTATTGTAAGAGCAACTGGATATACTGAATGTGAGTTAGACGCGAGGAGAGATGTAATTGAGAAGGATGCCTAGGTTTCTGTAAACCACGGGGAAAATTATGGTGCCGTTTCTTAGTTTTTTGGGAGACTGAAAACATGAGGGATGGTGGGGAATGGTGAGGAGGTGAGGAATAAAAAAAATTCTGTTTTGAAATGTTAAGTTTGAGATACCTGTTATCTACCCATGTGGAGCTCTTGAGTTGGCAGGAGGGCTGAACAAGACAGAAGGGAGTAAGACTTCTGAGACATAAATTTGAACATCATGAGTGCGCAGACAATACCCAAAGCCAAAGGACTGTTAAAAATCCTGTCTGTGTATAATACAGATAAAGCTGAGGACCTAGCACAGAAACCAGGTACACTCTGAAATTAGGAAATCTGATGGAAGAGGAGAAGCTAGCCTCTGAAATCAGAAGAAAACAATGGTGTCAAAGTAGCCTGGGAAAGACGCATTTCTAGAAGGAAGTAGTAAACCAAAGTTTAATGGGATGAATTCTTCTGATTTTTAAATATCTAGGCTACATCGTGATATTTTATTTTGGGGACTAATGACAGAAATCAAATTTTAACATTCTGGCAGAAGTGAAATTGATTTGTGATTTAAAAAAAAATTAGTGACCTTGGCCACTGTAGCCACTTATACATTTACTGCTGAATGAATTTTTGAATTAAGATGAAACCAAGCTATGATTTTAAAATATGATGTCACAAAGTAAAATTACAGGCACAAAGCTCAGTGCAAGTTTATAATAAATAGTAATCATGACTTAAGCAAGATGCCATTACTTACACTGAATTATCTGAGCCGAATGCAGATGCTTAACCATCTGAGCCAGCCAGGCACCCCATTTAGATGCATTTCTTACAAGAGAAAAAGCTACTGCTGCTTTTATGTAAAGTATCTCAGAGTCTTACCAACATGATCTAATTGGTAACATTAAGCAATGTCACAGAACAATAAGCAATGGCAATTAAATTATTTAAATTTAAAAAGTATCATTTTTCAAATGAATGATAGAAGGATCAGACTAGGATATGCATCTTTTTCCTAAGGAATCGTTCCGACTTTACTTGTGAAGCACCAGCCAAATACTATGTTTTTAGCTTGACATCTGTTTACCAGCATCTGAGACTAGTAGGCATGGAGCAGAGTATCATCCCACACCTGTGTCTAGGACAGGCAGTTGTATGCATGTAAACCAAAGTTTCATCATGTCAGGCCAGTTTCAAACATGCTCTGAGTGCTGAGTTTCCAAGGTAGTGTCTGCCCTAAGTGTTTTTACTGATTTTCTTTTTTTGAAGAGAGCACATCAAAAATAGCACAAGTTTGCAAGCCCCTTTCCTTTGTTGAGCCATGTTGTAATTAACATCTACTGATAAATACAGACCTTCTGAGCTTGATTCCTTCTTATAACTTCCCTTCAGGGCACTGCACTAATTAATTACCAGGGTTTTGTTTGTTTTTTTTTTTTTTTTTTTTTTTTTTTTTTTTTTTGTAATATAAATGCAAGAGAATCAAGGCAGAGTCCCAAAGTGGCCTCAAGCTTGCTTTCTTTTAATGTTATTACAGATGATTCACAAATATGGCTATGTTATAAACAGGACACACCCCTAAGAAGTAAACTTTTATATCTTTATTTCCCATCTGGCCAAGTTGTACCTAAGGGCCACAGAATACAAAGAAAGTGGAATGTGAAAGCTGAAAGAATAACCTTGGAACCAAAAAAAATCCACCTGTATGAAATCTAGTATATTGCAATGGCACTGACAGGCTCTCCGACTGTGGTATCACCGGATGGAGGCTATTCTATTGGGAGCAGTGCAGAGCAGGTGACCCTGAGAGCTCCCATGGAGGATCGCTGAGCCTTCTCTTCACCTGCCAACTCTGACTTGATCAGTTTCTGTCTTCCTCTGGGCTGCCTGCCCATCACTGTTTTATTGGCATCGTCAGCCTGTTACCATGTTTGTTGGGAGGAAACCGCAAAGAAAATGTGAAATACCCTTCTTGGGGGAGCAGGGAAGGAGGGAGAAAATATATCCATTCTTAAATTTAAAGCACTAAGGAGTGCTTTATATGCTTTATATGCTCACAAGGATATGCTTATATCCTTGTGAGAAGTCATTTAAATAGTAATTTCCCTTAGATTATCAACAAACATTACTCTCTCGTATAAGACACTTAAAAATATATGGTTATAGTCATATTCTAAAGTGATTTCAGTTACTCTATTATTACTTTTTAAATTATAGAAGGAAAGGTCCAAATATTGCAATTAAAACATCGGTTATATGAATATCAAATCCTTTTACTGCCTTCTGGAAAGCTTTCACCAAAACACTGCACCATAGAACAGTTTTGTTATTAGAAAAGTATAAAGTTCTTTAAATAATAGGTCTATCAGTTATCAGTTCTTATTTGCAACTTTGTCTCTGCTTACAGAAAATCTTCACTAAAGTCAGTGGTTTTAAAACATCTCTTGGGGAGTAAAGAAAGGCAACAATTGTTAATATTTTGGTATTGACAGAACACTGTTACTAATCAAAGGGTGAAAGATAAGAATGCAGTATCACTATTTTCGTTATATAGAACAGTTGCTTTTAATTAACCTACTGATGAAGCAGAAAATGGTACCAATGACTATCCAGATAAATTAATATACATAATAACAAACTGAATGAGCAGATTCTAGCAGTAAACTGCTTGAATATTCAAGAGCCTATTTAAGTTGTGTTTACATGAACCTGAATTTACTAAGTGAGAACTAAAATAGCCAACACACAGACTCTAAAGGTCTGATCTCCTGTTTTTACTGGGAATCTGCTGGCAGGTGCTCCTAGAGCTGGAAGCATTTCTTGTTGACCAATTTAAGCAATTTGCTTCTGAAGGACCATGGATTAAACCCTTAAAAAGGACTGAGACAGAAGCCTCCCTATGTCAAACATATATATCAGCACGTCTTCACCCTTTCTTCCTTCTGTCCTTTTCTGACTTTAAAACTTACTGTAAACACTGCACATTCTAATGGTTAAGAGCTTGGTAGCAAACAGTCTGGGTTTGAATCCCCACTTTGCCATTTACCAGCAGCCTTATAACCAACCAGCAACGACAGCTGTTTGCCTCAGTTTCTTTACTGGTAAAATCAGGATATAATGAGATCCAACTGACAGGATTTTTGCGAGAACTAGATGAAATAGTGTACTTGATTGGCATAGTACCTCATACACAGTAAGATTTCTGTAAGTGTTAGCCACACTTTTCCCATTATTATTCAGAATCAGACACTGTATTGTAATTATTATGATGTCAGAATCTGGACTGTCTTTTACACCCGTTGAAACCATCTATGTCATAGATAGGCCGTGGACTAAATCGACAGAATGAGCTACTTGTAACAGCGTGTGCATGCCTGTGTCCTCATAACACATCCTTAAAGCACTGGAAAGTTCAGAAGGAAAATTAACAATAAAAACATACCAAAATAGTCCCTCCAGAAGTTTAGATGCATTTCTTTTTTTCTTTTTTTTAGATTTATTTATTCATTTGACAGAAGTACAGAAACAGAAAACACAAGCAGGGGGAGAGGGAGATGAAGAGGGAGAAGCAGACTCTCCACTGAGTAGGGAGCCCAATGTGGGGCTCGATCCCAAGACTCTGGGGTCATGACCTGAGCCAAAGGCAGATGCTTAACCATCTGAGCCAGCCAGGCGCCCCATTTAGATGCATTTCTTACAAGAGAAAAAGCTACCGCTGCTTTTATATAAGTATCTCAGAGTCTTACCAACATGATCTAACTGGTAACATTAAGCAATGTCACAGAACAATAAGCAATGATTAACAAAATACCTAAACCTCAAGGAATGTTGTGACTGAAATGGTAAAACCATTATAAGAAAATTCTTTGGTAAGCAAATAAGAAAAATTTTAGTTATCTATCAGTTACAGCGATAGCTCTAGTGATACAAGGTCGGACACACCAGCCAAGAGTTTAAAGCCATCCTGTAGTTCATGGTTCCGCTTGAAGGACATGGAAGACGAGGTCTAGGGCCGGCACTTCCTCTTCCTTAAATGTATGTGTATAGAGTGCTGCATGGATTCTGATCTTTATCTTACCTGGAATAAAGTTGAAATGTTCCCCTTTCAACTGAGATCATTATTTTCCATTGCAAACCTCTCCCAACTAAATACACTAACTAATACAACTAACACTGATAGTTCCACAACTGAGTCCAATTTTAGTAGATGTCCAAATTTTTTCAAAGGCTTATATTAAGTATGACTGGTA
This sequence comes from Lutra lutra, assembly GCF_902655055.1. Classification (NCBI taxonomy): domain Eukaryota; kingdom Metazoa; phylum Chordata; class Mammalia; order Carnivora; family Mustelidae; genus Lutra; species Lutra lutra. The sequence goes on along the minus strand of NC_062280.1, from coordinate 121,694,094 downwards.
TAGACATTTGGAGAGAAGGGACTAAAACACTACGATTCTTCTTTCTTCCTAGTTCCTTGAGCACTAAGACCATGATCTGAACTTCTTATCTACATGGTGACAGACAAACAGAAACATGAACAAGCCCTAGGCAAAACCAACGTTACATACTTAAATCATGCAAAAAAGGGGTAATGAAGGAAAAGCCATGGATAGAAATGATGTCTGCAAGGAAGGCACAGAGGAGAAATCTCTGTTTTCTCATGTATACTATCATGTGTCTCGTTCTCCTGCCCATATTTAAATGGTCTTCCCTTACTGCCAAATTACGGCAGAAAAAAAGTCCGGTTGCTTGGACAAGGTAATTTGACTCTATTTATTCCTGAAGGTGGGCTGGTGACAATCAAATGGACATGCTGGACAGTTTGGATTGCCAGCATGGGAAGGGAAGTACTTGCAATCCGAGTGAAGTAAAGGGAAGAGATGGCAAAGAGAAAGACACCTAGAAGGCCATCTGGCCCAGCGGAGCACTCGCAAGCAAACAGATGCACTGACCAATGGAAAGTTCTAGCCCATGTTAGCCATATTTTTATCCTAGGCCTCTTCTCTCTCCTCCAGTTGCCTTTTTATTTTTACCTGGGGAGTCAAACTCCCCCTCCACGCTGGTGCTTTGTAGTCATCAAGGAAGTTCCCGGCAGCATTAAGCGGCACTAAGCAGATGGTGTGAAATTAAATAGAGATTTGGCAGTTTCGAATTCTCATCAACACAACCTGATGCATTTTCTGACCTGAATTGCTAACCTATGTGTTTATAAAAACTGATTTTGAAAAACAAGGCAGAAGTCACCAAGCCTGCTCTTGGTGTGTGTAGACATGGGCTTGGTTCTGCTTTCAACCAAGACCATTATTTTCCATTGCAAACCTCTTCCAACTACATACACGGCCTCTCACAGCACGTTTTATCAGTCTGGGGGCAGCCAAGCTCCTCTCTCCTTTGTGGCAGCACCACCCAAACCCTCCCCCCTGCTCCAGGGGTCACCATGCCAATGGATTAGATGGTGTAGATGTCTATAACCCACACTGAAAAGGAAGTTGATAGTACTTAATTCAAGTACAAAGCATTACCATGCCAATACAGTTTCCTTTTGTCTCTAAGCCAAAACCCACAGTGCCAGCTTTCATTCTGATGGCTCTAATAAGTACTTTGTATTGAAACTGCTGGAAAAATAGTGACTTTAGACTCTTCTTTCACATCAGCACTGTATACTGCTTTGAAAATCATCTCCCCGAATACTTGAATACTTGGATTTTTCTCCTCTTCTTCCCTTCAACCACTACCCCAGTTCTCAATGATCACCTCCTCCTCAGCTGCACACCAAGGCCTCCTAACCGGCCTATGTCCTGCCAGGCTGGGCCGTGCAGACCACTGGGTGGCCACAGAAGCCTGTTTTGTTTGGACCACACAAGGTGGGCTGGGGAGAAGGCGAAGCAATGAGGACTAATTGTGGACCCAGAGCCATCATCTTCCATGGTTTGCTCCCCAGCACTGGTGGGGAGATAGCAGGTGAAGGGGAGGACTGGTCAACCGAGGGTGTGTCTGTGGCAGAGCTCTTACCCCATCACTGTTGACTCTGTTATCAACCATGAGTGGCAGAGACTTTTAAAAAAAATTTCTTTAAATTTTTTAAAAAAGATTTTATTTATTTAAGGCGGTGGGGGGAAGGACAGAAGGAGAAGCAGATTCCTGGCGACGTGGGACTCGATCCCAGGGCCCTTGAGATTATGACCCGAGCTGAGGGCAGCTGCTTAACTGACTGAGCCCCCCAGGTGCCCCTTGGTTTTGGATTTTATTAATTAGTCCAAAATGTGAATGTTTCTACCTGGAAAATGAAAATTAGCTGTATTTATAAGGCATTAAACTTAACAGCTGTATTTCTTCTCAACAGGACAAAACAGAATTACAGATGAAGAAGACAGTTTCTACTCTTTAAGATACACATGTTATGCAATGCACTATCAGAAATGCAAAGGTGAAATTAATGGGACCTGGGCTATATAGGCACTCAGCAGCCCGGTGACAGGACTAGAGCAAGTGTGATGTGGGGCTAAGCAGACGAAGGGATCAGGAGTGTTGCTAAGAGAGGTGCTGGGGTGGTCGGTGAGGGATTCAAGCTGGGAACAGATAAGACAGACATCTATGAAGGCCTAGGAGGCAGGAAGAGAGTTATCTGAAGGGCTGGAGGTCAGGGGGGATCCTGAAGCTCATCATGATGGGAAGAAGCATCCTTGGAGAAAATCCCAGGTGGTGAGCCTGTGACGGGAGGCTGATGTCACAGTAGCCGAGACTTGGTAAATTACTTCACTAGACTCTGTTTCTATTCTCAATCTTGCTTCCAGATCACTTGGCCTAGAGGTGTGTTGCCCACCAGGACTGTATAGGACAAATACTACCATGCATGTCTTTGAGGGATAACAAGGGAAAGAATAGGAGCAGAGAAGGCAGTTATCACAGGAGAGTAGCTGGATGGTCAGGGAGGAGAGCAACAGGCCCTCATTGACCACATTTTGATCCCCAGGGTTGACTCAAGACTTTTACCTCTCTGTGCTGTTTCGAGAAAGTCTGTCATGCCAAGAGCAAGCTCATTACTTTAAATTTCTCTTCAGTGCTGGGTACATTATAAGCATAACTATTTGGTACCTTAATTATGATAAACACCGTAATTAACACTGAAAAAATTATAAGCCACAAAATGGCAGCAAATTGTCTATAGTATTTCTCTACACATATGATAAAGTGAAACCATTTTTTCCTGCTTTCAAGGATGTTTTTCTTCTTTTTATTATCCCACAGTCCTATAAGGCTTGCTGTGTTTATGTGACCGATGAAACAATGAAGCTTTGAAACTTCGACACCAAGAAACAGAAAGGACACCATAAAAGAAACACATTATTATGGCCTTGAACATCTGTGCTGAAGGATACACAAGCTCAAAAATAGTTTTGCTTCAACTGGGACTGACATACAGGGTTGCCATCTGGGAACGGGAATGAAGATATGAAATTGGGCCCTCGCCCTCCCTCTTCGCTGAGTGGACTGCTTAACCCTTAGAGAGCCAGGCTCCATTCAGGTGCCTGGACTCCACGTCCTTGTTAAAGCATGACCTTGTTCGTTCTTCCTCCAAGTGGAGAAGGCGGTGTCGAGATAGGCACGCTTTCACCCAAGGACTCTATATCCTATAATTGTCAGGTTCCCTGTTATTAGTAAAGTGGATAATTTTTATTTACCTCACTGCAGCATTTAAAGAAGTAATCTCCTGTGAAATTATCCCAAGATGATGAAACTCAAAATTATTTCTGCCCATTAACTTCCAACTAGGAAAAAAAGGCATATATGTTTATGCACAGCCTCACATGGTTAGATCTCCACTGAAAAGGAAATCTGGATTCAGATCATGTTTCTTGCTATCTCCTAGTCCAGCAGAATTGATATGCCACTAATTTATTTAAAATTCTACAGTTGACGTAACTCATCATAAAGGACACAACTCTGGGTGCAGTTGGAAAGAGCCCACTTTTCTGGAGGCTTAGAACAATGAAGCAGATTAGGGAATTCAACCAACACCTCATTTCCTTTTAAAATCACTAGAATCTTCATTTGACACATGAAAAACCTGGGTCCCAGAAAAGTTAAATTATTGAGTTGAGAGTTATTGTTAGGACCAGGACTCAGAATCACATCCTCTTGTCATGTCACAGAGAAAGTGACATGAGCTAATATGTGAGAAACGTCACGTGGATACTGATCTCCTTTCGTCCTGGGATGATGAAAGCGGATAATTCCATGAGAGTGTCCTTTCAGTGTTAATTAGTATTGGAAGTTAGAGAGAAACTCCCCCAATTTTATTGCTCAGATCTTCATCTGTGTCCCTAGGCCCTAAGGTAATAGAAAACAGTTGTGATGAACTAAAATCTTATGGCACTGATGTAAAATCTTCAGTTAACCTCTTCCAAATTTGTAGCTTCCCCAAGTTTAGGGAAAAAAAATGTCAAACATTATTCCTCTGTGATTTTGTTTGGCATCACACAGAGCAAGCAAACTATAACAAATATTATATTGTTAATATAACTAATCATTAAATTAACTAAATGTATTTAAATTAAATTGATTAAATTAAATACATTAATAATGAAATCTTAGAGAAAAGGGTGGAAAGCCTATTCCTCAAAGTGCATCCATTTGTTGTATCAGCTAAAAATACTGTGTTTAACTAGTCTCCTTACTCCTTCCCTTGCTCCCCTGAGATCTATTTTGAACAGCAGCTAGACGGACTTCTTAAAAGTGAAGTCAGGCAATGTCATTCCTGTAGCAAGACTGAGGTCCTTACAATGGCCTACCAGCTTTGCTTAGTCTATGCCCTCTCCCCAAGTCCAACCACCCCACTCACTGAGCTCCAGCTCTGCCAAGTGTGCTGCTGGCTCTGCCCCAACATGCAGAGCTCAGCTCACTCCCTTTTCTTCTCCTTCAGAGTCCTGCCGTAGGATCACTTTATTTAGGCATTTTGTGACTTCCTTATTTTAAAAAATATCCTTTCTCTGGAGCATCAGAATGCCCATTCCTTGAACACTGAGAATTTCATTTGTGTTTTTGACTGCGGGGTCCCTAGCACCCACATCAATGTTCAGAGAAGGCATTCAATGCATTTGTCAATGTACACGTGGACAGACTGATCCACAGGTAAACTACAACATTGCAGAAATGTCTTTATGATAATTCCACTGTATCTATACTAGCACTGGGAAGTCAAAAAGTACTCCCTGACATGCTTCCTGAGCTAAACAGCCTAACACCAAAAAGTGATTTTTCTTATTTAAAGAAAGGTATGCTTCCTATAACCACTGGAAAGCTTTCCAGAAATGATTAGTTTTCAATGACTTTTTTTTAAGTTTGATACTGAAGACTTTGCTCATTTAAAGACAAAATTCAACATTTCATTTCATAACTCTTGGGTCTCCTGACAGAAAAAAAACGTTCAGAAAACACTACTATATACATGCATACTTTTTTTAAAATGCAAGAGAACAAAAAGATGCCTAAACCATATCTTTCACGACAGCTGGTAAGTAAGATAAAGAGAACCATTCTGAGGTTACTCCAAAATCATCAGTTAGCAGGACTTCCCTTCTGAGAGAAATGACAGCAGTATTTCACATCTTTACTAGAGAGGTGATTACACAGGTGTATAGATCTATCAAAACTCACTGAATTATATGCATCTTCTTGTATGTGATTTGTATATCAGTAAGTTAAAAAAATTATTTGCAACAGTTAAAAAAAGAAGCCTGCCCTCCTTTTAATTATAATTGGGTAAGTATCAAAAGATATTTCTTGAATGTTTAAGAAAATCGCTACATGATTCATAATATAGAATTCTCATGAATACTTAAAATAATTTCTCTGAGATAAACAAAATAATTTTAAAAAGCAGTTAAAATGATATTTTAAATCCCTAAGGTGGAATATTATCTTTAAAAACCCAATTCCTGTTTAATAAAGGACTTCAAGCTTTCAGTTTTTATCTTCTACCACCTTTTGAAACATTTGAGTTTTTTAAACTATTTCTCCAAGGAGGAAGACTCAATTACATTTCATTTATAGTTTCAATTTTTTTCTTAATTTTAAAATTGTTTTAGGGGCGCCTGGGTGGCTCAGTGGGTTAAAGCCTCTGCCTTCAGCTCAGGTCATGATTCCGGGGTCCTGGGATCGAGCCCCACATTGGGCTCCCTGCTTCTGAGGGAGCCTGCTTCCTTCTCTCTCTCTACCTGCCTCTCTGCCTACTTGTGATCTCTGTCTGTCAAATAAATAAATAAAATCTTTAAAAATCTTACAGGAATAAGAGAGGTCCTTCCGAGTTCACCTGGAGAGGTGAGTACTGAACGTGGCATGTCTGTGCTGTCAGGTGGACCAGGGTTCGAATTCTATCTCCTCTGTGCTGTCTGGCTGTGAAGTAAAGGCATTAGACAAGCACACCACAGAGAATTCCTGCAAACTCAGGCTGATAAATGCAGAGGAAATGTCTATCCCCTTCAGAATTTTAGATTTATGATCTTAAAGTCTCCTGGTGCTTCTCTTCTTTGTCCTCAAAATGACATGCCCTAAATTAAATCTCCATCCTTACATAGTTGATATGGGAAGTAGCCAGGCATTCACTCTTGTTTAAAAACTAAAAGGTCTCCATCCATTGGTGAAGGCAACATATTCCAGTCCCTTCTAGAATGTGAGCCCACAGGGGACCAAATCCTGGTCTCCTGGCACCATGTGAACCCTTATATACTACCTCACAAGAATAAATGTCCTGCCGGGGGTAGGGAGGGCATTTGGAGCCTAAACGCTGAGTATTTTCACCATAGTTTGGCATAAACTGTTAGGACGCTTTCTCCACATTTATTTATATGTTAAGCATTTAATGGATGCACACACAAATCACTGTTCCATTTGCAAAAGTCCATAACTTCGTGAAATAGGCCTGTTGGATTTTATATTTTTTAAATAAACTGTACTTAATCTAACTTCCATGTAATTTAGTGATGGCCTTTAACAAACCATAACCTGTTTCTTCATGAGTAAATATTTAAACCGGTTCACTGACTTTAAATGTTTCAGAGAGACTGAAGATAAAGGGCAGAGAAGTCAGATTTATAGCTGACAGGGTAATAATCAACAACTACCGTTCTGGGGGCGGGATCAAAGCCTGTGGGCACAGCTTGTGACACTCTGTCTCCCTGACGTCACAGGCGCACAAGCCACAGGCGCACAAGAACGTGGAGCATCTCCACGTTCAAGGGATACCGTCACCTGACCAAGTCAAGGTATTTAAATTTTCTTTTCCTTTTCTTTTTTTTTCCCCTTGGAACAGTTAGTAGCTTACAAATATTTAACGCTTTCATATTGGGGCAAATACAGAGTTAAGAAACATTTTTTTTTTTAAAGAAGCTTTGATTTCTAGAACTGGCATGAAACTAGGGCTAAGATAAATATTTGAAAGAGTGACATCATCGTACGAAGCGGTAGCATTTATAGCACCCTTTCCCTCTAAAGAGGTCAACACATTTAAACTGCCCAGCTCTTTTCTCCATATCCTTGAGAAAGGAGTCTGCCATAACACATTTTAACCTCTCCATAGATGACCATTGTTTGCCTCTCAGTAAGCAAATAAGCTGAAAGAAGGATTAACCATTTTCTACAACAATCAGTCTAAAACAATTACGATGGCTTGCCGTGTTCTTAAAAATATTTCAACAGGGACGCCTCGGTGCCTTAGTCAGTTAAGCATTTGCCTTCAGCTCAGGTCATAATCCAGGGGTCCTGGGATAGAGCCCTGCTTTGGGCTCCCTGCTCAGTAGGGCGTCTGCTTCTCCCTCTGCCCCTCCCCCCACCGTGCTCCCTCTCTCTCAAAAATAAATAAGTAAATAAAAATTAAAAAGAAGAGATTTCAACAAACGTAATTTGACTGTCTTCCAACCCCTTTTGCAGGGTCCAGAAAGAATAATGAGAAGTAGGATTACTGGATCCAGTGGTATTCAGGACAAAACCTCAGGGGTCAGTACTTGGGATGCATAGCTCTGTTTGCGTTACACTAAATGGCACCCAATCTCAGCAGGTTTGGAGCTCCTGTGGGGGATTTTTGCGTGTTTGGGACTCCTCTCCGCTGGACCGCAGGCTACCCTTCTGCTTCTTGCCCTCTCCGTCTCTGTCTCTGCTAGCTCCTTCCCTTCCTTCTTCCCTCCACTGTGGCTCCTTCTATTGGCACAACAATGCTTCTGACAAAAAATAAATGGATTCTGGGAGAGAGTTGAAAAGGTGGTCCCCTTGGCAGGGAGCTCTCCTGCTGGGGTTCTATGGGGAGACTGGCTGATACCTGTTCCTTTGGTTTCCACATAAGCAACCTTTAACCACTGCTATTTTAGATTGTTCTCCAATATAATAATGAAATTGCATCCTACTGACCAGAAAGAAGGGAGATGGTAGGGAAAAGCAGGGAACTGTGGAGAGTACAAGAAGAGAAGACCGGTAGTCCCTTAAACCAATAAATCAGTGAGGGGATAGCAGAGGCAAGCTCCCATCCCCCATCAGAGGGGAAGGCTGGCTCTGTAATCCATCAGCCACAAGCCAGGGGCTGTTTCGTCTGTGCTGAGTTCTCTCTTTATGTCATTGTCTTCCTATCCCCTACCCTGAAAGTTCTGTTTAGCAGGAAAGAGCTCAACTTCACAAGACTCCTCTTGGAGAAGTTCCCCTTCTCTGCTGCGTTCTGGACTTGCTCAGGGTGCCTGGAGGCACCTGTCTGTTTCTGCAACAATCCCCAAGGCCAGGTTCCATCCACACGACCTGTGGCAACCGTCCCCTGGCCGGACACTTAAGACCAAGGACTACTTGAAAACCCTCAGTGAAGGGAACCCTTCATCAGCATTTCGTGGCCATATGGCCCCATCCCACAGAGGGCCCAGGGACTACCCTGGGAAGTCAGGCCACTAAGTATTAAGTGCGCTCGTCATAAGAACTCCGGTGCAGAAACGATAAACACCCATAGATGGAATAAAAATCACATCATGTTTCCAAAGCAAATGCCAAATACTCCCAGAGTATATGCATCTCTTCCATATCCTCTCCCATGGCCGTTTCCTCTGATCAGTTTCAGTAAGTGTGTTTGTGCCCCAGGATGAAGGGTACTGGGTGCTGCGAGAATGCCAGGAACTGGGTGTTTAACCTCACCAGTCTATTGACTAAAACATTCAGGCCACAGCTGAATCCTGCTTGTAATTCACCAAAGGCAAGGTCTCCCCCTCTGCCTCCTTCCTCTGCTTTTAGAGAAAACCTGAAGACTCATATTGGTACTGATTTCAAAACACCCCCAATGTATTTCCTTTAAATGTGTTGTATTTTCTTTAAAAGACGTGTTTACCGGGCACACAAAATAACCTTGCAATAATTGCACATCGAATATTAATCCCTTTGGACACATACACTGTGAGCATCACTCACTAATGCAGAGACAGGGAAGGCTCCCTCGTACATAGATGTGAACAGCAGCAACATGGGTAGCAGAGCAGCCTTAAAATCCAACGGGAGCCCAAATACCGGCATGTTACTTTCATCAGTAAGATCATGAAAATAGTACTTAAGTAGTGGATGAAAAAAAATTACACCGCAAGTGGAAAAAGGATACAAAGTAGCATGTGCAGCATAATTACATCCATTTGCCAAAAATCAGCAGCAGAGACAGAAAAGGGATGAAAGAAAACCACCAAGATGCAGGTTTTTGTTTTGTAAGCTCTAATGTGGGAAATGCTTTGCCTATGGTAATCTCCCTTCTTTTTTTCTATGAAACTTTAAGAATTATCTTTAATGAGCAAATATTTCTTTTAAAAGTTTATTTTGATGTTACTTTTATCTGTTACTTAGAAGGTAGTTTCAGTTTCCTTTGGAAAAGAATCCTTTTTTTAATGTCATTTATTACTTATCGGTACAGAGACCTGCTGTTCTTTGAGACCAGCAAGCCATGCAGAATTCCTAAATAGTTCCAGGCCAACAGAGCTCCTGCTTTTCTCTTCCCCCTTCATCCCCCCTACAGTGACTTATCTGGTCACTTATCTCTTCAGAATCACGTGGCTTGTTTTACAAAGCCCCCAAGAACAAAGCAAACATCTAGGTTAAACACACTTAAATAAAGCTGTACTCAGATGAAAAACCGCTTTGAATTTTTTCAAAACCATTTGTTCCAACCAGGGTATTTGTTCCAAATTAAGTAAACATTGCTAAAAGAAATCATACAAAATCTGCATTTCTTATCAGGCCCAGGGCAGGATATAGTGCTTCTAAAATTTCTTGTGTGTTTTTCTCGATTTCCCCTTAACGCTCTAAATGAGTGCACATTTTCAGGAGGTGAAGATAAAGTGATGAGGAACAGAGCCTGGGGCAGGGATTTTTATGTAAAGGGTGCCTTTCATTGACCTGCAGTCTACAGTGATGTCACTAATCAGCTCTGTTCTCCCTGCCCAACCAGTCAGTCTCACAAATTAACGCTATTGGTGACCTGACTAAGAGGTTATGAGTGGACAATCAATTATAATCACACATCCATCATTATTTTGAGGGGAGGGAAGCTTTAAGCTCATGTTGGTTGGGCAGGCAAACTTAGGCGTTAGGTGGTAGGATAGGGAGGAAAGAGACCAGCTTAAGCAGGATTTCTTCAGCCTGGTACTCAAGCCATTCAAGCAATCAAACACAAAAATCTACTGCAGCCCCATTCCAGGTATCCTTCATGGCCCACCTGCCAGAGGGGGTGAAGGACAGCAAGACAAAGATCAAAGCCAGCTGTATCATGAGATCCTCCCCATGTGGAACAAGTCCCAATCTCCATATCCTCCAAAGAGCACACCTGGCTTAGGAAGGGGGTAGGTGGGAATGGAGGAGATGCAGGGCAGATCAGTCACCATTTAGAAGAAAGCAGGCTGGCATGAAGGTAGTCATTACTGAGCTAACTCTGGGGCCAGTATGTTTCTGGATAGGATTTCATTTAGTTCTACTCAAAATCTGCATGAGATAATACTCCATGCTCATGAGTTGGAAGAATTAACATTGTTAAAATGTCCGTACTACCCAAAGCAATGCAACGATTTAATGAAGTCCCTATCAAAATTCTAATGGCTTTTTTTTTTTCCCCACAGAAATAGGACAAACCTTCCTAAAATTTGTATGGAACCACAAAAGCCCATGAGTGGACAAAGTAATCTTGGGAACAAAAGAATGAAGGTAAATAATATCCTTCCTAATTTCAAACTATATTATAAAGCTATAGTAATCAAAACGGTATGGTATTGGCATGAAAAGAGACACATGATCAGTGGGACAGAATAGAGAACCCAGAAATAAACCCACATGTAGAGGGTCAGTTGATTTACAACAAATGAGCCAAAAATAGGCAATGAGGAGAGGAAAGTCTCTTCAATGAATAGTGTTGGGAAAACTGGACAGCCACATGCAGAGGAATGAAACTGAATCACTTTCTTACACCATACACAAAGATCAACTCAAAACAGATTAAAGACTTGAATGTAAGGCCTGAAACCATAAAACTCCTAGAAAAAAAAATAGTGGTAAACTCTTTGACGTTGATTCTTGGTGATGATTTTTTTGGATCTAGCCCCAAAAGCAATGTCAACAAAAGCAAAAATAAACAAGTAGGACCTACATCAAACTATCAAACTAAAAAACTTCTGCACAACAAAGTAAACCATCGACAAAATTAAAAAGCAACCCACTGAACATGAGAAGATATTTATAAGTCATATATCTGAGAAGGGGTTAATATCCAAAATATATAAAGAACTTATACAACTCAATAGCAAAAAAGAAATCTGATTAAAAAATGGGCAGAGGGTCTGAATAGACATTTTTCCAAAAAAGACATACAGATGGCCAACAGGTACATGAAATGATGCTCAACATCACTTGTCATCAGGGAAATGCAAATCAAAACCACAATGAGCTATCACCTCACACCTGTTAGAATGGCTATTATCAAAAAGACAAGAAATAAGAAATGCTGATGAGGATGTGGAGAAAAGGGAACTCTTGTCCACTGTTGGTGGGAGTATAAATTGGTACAGCTACTGTGGAAAACAGTAGGAGTTTCCTCAAAAAAATAAAAAGGGGACTATCATACAGCTCAGCAATTCCGCCTCTGGGTGTTTACCTGAAGAGAATGAAAACATTAACTCAAAAAGATCTATGCATCTCATGTTCACTGCAGCATTATTTAGGATAGCCAAGATGTGGAATAACTTAAGTGTCCATCAATGGATGAATGGATAAAGAAAATGTGATATGTGCCCCCTTAGAGAGCGGACAGAAATATGGGAAGTTTTCAATTCTTGTGTTTCTGTTAAGTCATTACTTTGGTTTATTTCAGGTATTACAGAAATATAAGAAAATGTATTTACGTTTATTTAAAATTATTCTTGTGTTATCAATATGACAATTATTTTCAAGACTTGTTTGTAACTTGCTACAAGCTGCACATTTAGGGCATAATTTACATATGTTTAGGGCAGAATCAGAGGTGGCCTGAGTCATTCCTGTAGCAGAAGTGCCTACAGACGTCATATGAGAGGCAAACAATGCCTCTCAATGCCTGGTAACACCAAGAGTCCAAATGAAGTTCATTAATGACCACGAACTTCATTTGGACTCTTGGCAGTACCAGGACACCCACTATTTTCTCGAATCGACTTCCCTCCCACACTCTGTAATGAGAATCTCAAAGGCCTGTGCTTTTCTAGCCTCTGAGTTCCTTGGCTCCTGCCTGACTTGGCAGAACACAATGCCTCCTACTTCACACACATAATAGCCAAGACTATGAGTCCCTCACCCCCTGCCACCAAATGCAGAAGGCCATGTTCATTGCCCCACTCCCCTCTTTCACTGGTTATAGCAGGGAGCACTCCCTCCTTCCAGAGAGGGCCAACCCAACAAGTGTGCTTTGGGATCCTTTTCCAGAAAAGGACTGATAATTCTACTGTTCTCTCATACATTCAGCCTCTCTCAGCTGGACACTTTCCTTCAACCTGCAAACAAGCAAATGTGTCTCTCACTTCAGGAATGAAATAAAACAAAACCCCTCCATTGTCTGCATATTCCCACATCACCTTCACAGGCAAACTTCTAGACAGTTGTCCATAATCATCTCTATTCCTCCCCTTACATTAGTTTGTCATTGCATTATAATCTGGCTTTGTTCCCATTACTCATTCAGATGGTGCTTGTCAACGTCACCATAGTCCTCCAGGGTATTAAATGCAAAGGAAATTTCCAGGGTCAACTGACCTGACTTGCATAGGAAAAGACGCTTTCATACTGTCCTGGCTTCCTCTGACTTCCCTGACCCTCGGTTTGGTCTCCTTTTCTGGCTCATCCTCCCCTAACGGACCCTTCAGATCACAGCTTGGAAGTCATGGTTCTGGAAAGTCTTCCCTAACGTTCCCACGTCATTATCCATTACATGTTCTTAAGGCACCACTGATCCCTCCAGGCACAGGACGGGCCAATCACCCTTTTGCATCTATGTGGGTAGTATCTGAATACTGTTTAATTTGGAGCACTTATTTGACAACACCCCCACTATGCTGTAAGCTCCAAGAAGAAAAGAATTGGGGTCTATTTGTCCATCATTGTGTGCCTGGCCCCCAAGAGGCACTCAAATATTTGTTCAACAGTTAAATGAAAAAGGCTCTGTCTCACAGGACGTTGGTATTTTACTTGGCCAATCAGATTCTCTCCTTCAAAAGCATGACTGGGAAGTACAAACCAGTCACTTGGAAGCATGAGAGGAAAAGAGGCGACATAAACAGAGTCCCACAGGCTGAGGGACTCAAACATCAGTGGTGCTGACCAGAGCCCAGGGTAGAACTCAGAGCCTCCTGCGGCATGGGTTTTTAGCCCCCAGACTCCAGGGCTGCCTCAGGTCCCATGTAAGAGCTGCCCCCAAGTTCAGGGAAGTTCCAACCTCTCATTACTACATATATCCTTGAAGAAAACCCCATTACTTTTTTTTTTTTTTTTAAGATTTTATTTAGGGCGCCTGGATGGTTCAGTTGGTTAAGTGTCTGCTTTCCACTCGGGTCGTGATGTTGCGGTCCTGGGATCGAGTCCTACATGATGCTGCCTGCTTCTCCCTCTGCCTCTGCCCCTTCCCCCTGCTCATGAGAGTGCTCTCTCTCTCTCTCTCTCTTTCTTGCTCATTCTCTCACTTGGTCTCAAATGAATAAATAAAAAATCTTTTAAAAAAAGATTAAAAAAAGTAAAGATTTTATTTATTTGAGAGAGACAGAGAGAGCACAAGAAGTGGTGGGGGGTAGGCAAAGGGAGAGGGAGAATCAGACTCCCCACTGAGCAGGGAGCCTGATGTGGCACCCGATTCCAGGACCCTGAGATTATTGCCTGAGGAAGACAACTGAGCCACCCAGGTGCCCCAAATCCCATTACTCGAGGCAACTTGATGGGCGTCACTTTCTTACAGCTGAGTCTAAAGAAAACGGGAACTCCTTAGCAGGGAAAAATCCATGGAGAAGTAGTTCTTTGTGGATGAGTTGAAATACTCAAAGTAGGAGAAATGAAAACATAAGACGCCTTACATAATTCCCCCAAAAGATTTCAAGATCGCTTTTGAGGAGATTAGTTGTGCACTGGAATTATTCCTAAGACCTGTGCCAAAGGCAGCAAACTTTCCTTTACAGAGATAAGGATTAACACTTACTAAAGACCCCGGACTGTTGTCTCGTGATTTGAAAGACTATTACTTTGTGCACTGCATTTCTGACTTACAAAAATAATTTGTTTTTCTTTGCTTTCTAAAGAGTTTCATACATGGAGAAATAGATCTATACATATAAATTAAACTAGTTAATTTTCTTTTCAAACTGTAACTTACTCAGGGCTTTACAAGACATTGGAAATTAAATGTGAAAACTATGTTTAAAGTCTAATTTATGACGTCCGAGCTTAGCCAGATCCCTAAAGGCAAAAATTCCAATGCCTCAGACTTACGACCAGATCATATTAAATTTAAACTGAGCAAATTAAAGAGGAAAAAAAAAATAATCCTAGTACTTTCCAACTCTCCACTGGGCAATAGCAGTTACTTTACTGAATCTTTTAATGGTAGTTTGGGATGAAGTGCATGATCTTAATTTGCCTTCTGGACAAAATGATGGTCGAGTGGACCCACCAGGCAAGCCCAGGTCACCGCCCTGTTTTAACTGGCAAGCGGACATGTCCTTTTACAGACTGTGTAGCGTAAAAGATCTCCTCTAAGTTTGGTTTTTAGAGTTTTTGTTTAAATGATGACTATTAAACAGGGTGCCTGGGTGGCTCAGTTGGGTAAGCGTCCGCCTTTGTCTCAGGTCATGATTCCAGGGTCCTGGGATCAGAGTCCCAGTAGGGCTCCTTGCTCAGCTGGGAGTTTGCATCTCCTTCTCCCTCTGCCTGAGGCTCCCTCTGCTTGTGCTTTCTCTCAAATAAATAAATACAATCTTTTTAAAAGAAGATGCATTTCTTTAAAAAAAATAATATGAAAGCAAACAAAATGTCAACATGTAGTAGACTACACCAGCCAACAGTGGACAGATTTGGTTTTTCTTAGGGAGACAACAGAGTGACACAAACACAATGTTTGGCATTAGACAGACCTGGGTCTGAATTGTGTCTCTGCCATTTCCCAGCCAACAGGGGAGAGTTCATAACCTTTCTGGACCTGGAACCCTCACTGACAAATGTAGGCTGATGATAGGAGAGTGAGAAAATTAAGTGAAACAACAGTTTACCTACTATGACTGATACATAACATTTGATACTGCATTAGTTAAATGCACTGAATTAATTAGCAAATGCTTGCATCTTATAAAAAAGAGGGTTACCATACATTTTTGTAATACTTAGAAAGAATCCCTTTTTTTTTTTTTTGGTTTATTTGTTTTTCCCCTTTTACTATATCAAATGAAGAGAAAGTAATGCATTTTGGTAAAGGACATAATAATATGGACTGCAAATTCCATGACATTCTTGGAAACACAAGTACTGTGTGGCTTTATCAATAATGCACTAACTTTCAGTTCGTTCAGAGGGGGCTTTTGTCACAGAAAGAAGCAAGAAGATATCAAAACAAAATATCCCATCCGTAGTATCAATGCTCCAGAAAGGCAAGACCAACCCATGGACAGGATGAAGCACCTTGCCTCACCCTTCCTGCTGGACCTGTGTACTGGGTATCTGTGTACTAGAAGCATAGCTCACTAAAGCTCTGCTTAGTAAAGACAAGCCCTGAGCACAGTTGGGGAGGCCACCACCGGCTGATTGTGTTCCCTGCCCATCACCTGTGAGTTTCCACAGGCCAGGTCTGTAGTTGGGATTAAGAAAAGTGAGGAGTTCCTCCCCTTCTTATTCAAACATCAATGCACATTGATAGCTTGCAACAAATCTCTTTTATGTGGAAGGAAAAAATACAATCAAAATGATTATTGTTAAATACAATGAAGAAAAGGCAAAATTTTCTTATTTACAGCTGAAGTCCCACCGTGCAATGGGTTTTCTCTTCCTGTTTATTTGTTAAAGAGAAAAATGAAGGAGTGAAGGAAATGAGCCAGTATTTAAATGCATTAGTTAGGGCAGGTGATTCGTGGAGAGGAATGTCTCTAACCACCACGTGACAGCACGGGACTAAGAAGGGAAAAAACAGGAATTCACGGGCCTGAGGCAAAGACATTACTGCCTTAGGATTTGGATCACCTAGTTAATTGGAGTCGCCTGAGTTTTATATCAGAATGAAAGATAAAAGTTTGAATAAAACGAGCAGCAGCAAAATTTCTGTATTTCACTCTGAGATTCAAATCAAGGGACACAGTTTGCTGACTGAGGCACCCAACAAAAGGGCTTTATATCCTGCTGGAGGCTTTGATAAAAGAAGGCAAGCTAAAAGCCCCACAGTGGAGAGAGATTTTGCTCCATTTCCTAACTGCAGAAAGGTTTCTAAAAAAAGGCCAAGAGCCCTTTTGCAGTGTTTGTATGGCGTTCACTCACAGTGTGGCTCGTAAGGAGGAGGAGGGTCTCCACAAGGTACACACTCCATGTCTTGAAAACCAACAAGTTTTGTCTTCCTATAAAATCTAGAAGAGAAAAATGCCCCTTGTTAGCTCTTTCTCCTAAGCTCAAAGTTGTGGCAAACAGATTCATGATAAATTATCAGTCGTCTCCATTACTGGTTTTATTATAAAAAACAAAAACAAAAACAAAAAAAACAGCAACTCAAAGGCTTAAATACAACAATATCTTAGACACAGCCTGAGAGGCAGGGACCATTCAAGAAATAATCAATTCCACTGAACATAACATCGTAAGTTCTACTTAGCCGCACTATAGTGAGGTGCTGGTGCTGGAGTAGGAGATCAGTGGCCTTTGGCATATCTATTGTCATTTAAATGACAATACCCCTCCTAAATTAAGTGCCAGTTTTTAAACATTTGAAATTCAGAGACCAAAAAAACCCCAGCAAACTATAAAAGCAATGGAAGAATTTAGGTAGATGCTTATACAGTCTTCATAAGGGGATATCTTTCTAGGCGTGACAAGAAACCCAGCAGCCAGAATGGAAATCAATGGTTTTCACCACACACTCACACATACACACATACACAAAAACGCACGTGTGCGCGCACACACACATACACACACACACAATAGTAAAGCCATCTGAAGAGTAAAAATAAATAAAGCATCATCAACACAGTTATTGGGAAAATTAAACTGAAAAATAGTTTTAATCATAATATCATCGTAACTTCAGTCTGTAGTAGAAACCTTAATCATAATGGTAAAGGTGAACACTGCAACTGAAAACAGGCAAAGCACATTAATTCCCAAAGAAGAACATTTCATAATTTTAAAGCTTCGTAGTTAAAACTAGAATACATATTGCAATTAAATTTTTCAAAATTTAACACTGAAATGTTCAATCTCATTAAACTAATGAGTATAGGCAAGCTGCAATGAACAGATCCCATTTTACTTAGAAAACTGGGAAAGTGGTGGTGTGAGCAGAGACAAAATAAGCACGTGTTTCTACGCCAGGGACATTATAAATTGCTACTTGTGGGAGGACATCAGAACGCAATAAAAATTGTTTATATATCCTTTGACCACCAACTTCATTCTTTTGAAGTATATCCTAAAGAAACAATCAAGTGGGTGAAGCTGTATGTGTAACAATGCACTCACAGCATTGTTTATAAAAGGGAAAAAGCCAGTCAGGCACAATTTCAATATACAACCGCAGATAATGACTAACCATGGTAGTCCCAAGGCAATGGAATACAAAATGGCCTTTAAGAAACAATGATGTAGGGACGCCTGGGTGGCTCAGTTGGTTAAGCAGCTGCCTTCGGCTCAGGTCATACATGATCCCAGCGTCCTGGGATCGAGTCCCGCATCGGGCTCCTTGCTTGGCGGGGAGCCTGCTTCTGCCTCTGCCTGCCATTCTGTCTGCCTGTGCTCGCTCGCTCTCCTCTCTCTCTGACAAATAAATAAAATCTTTAAAAAAAAAAAAAAAAAAGAAACAATGATGTAGATCTCCCATACGTATTTTTTTAACTCACGAAGTAACAATAAGTAAAAAAAAAAGAAAGGTGAGTAATATGATTATATATTGTACAAGCACATACTTTGGTATAGAGATCCCTTCAGATTTTTTACCAAAGCAGCTAAAATAATTTACATATATGTATTTGCATTGAAAAAAATTAGAAGGGTATTATATACCAAATATTAACAGTGATTATTTCTGAATGTATTTCCAAGTCTATTTTTCTATGACAAAATGGTGATATGGAGAATAAATTTTCAGACCAAGTCTATAGAGGGCAGGATAGATGCAATTTGGATTTTGTAATAGCAAATCTGTATGTTTTATGGTTGAAGCAAAATTTGCATTTAAAACTAGGTAAGTTATATCAAATGCCCAGATACATTCAATATTTGCTTAGCCTTCCTTTTTCATACTTCCTGATACTGAAACATATCACGAAGCTATAATAATCAATGTAGCATGTGATATACAATACAGTGTAAATATACAATACAGTATAATAAACAGTTACAACTATAATAATCAATATTGGCATAAAGACAGACATATAGACCAATGGAACAAACTCTCACATATATGGTCATATGATCTTCAAAAAGAGTACCAAGACCACTACATGGGGCTGGGCAGTCTCTTTAACAGATGGTGCTGGGAAAACTGAATATCTACATGCAAAAGAATGAAGTTGGAACTTTATTTAACATCATATACAAAAACTAATTCAAGGGACACCTGGGTGGCTCAGTTGGTTAAGCGGCTGCCTTCACCTGAGGTCATGATCCCAGCATCCTGGGATTGAGTCCCACATCGGGCTCCTTGCTCAGCAGGGAGCCTGCTTCTCTCTCTGCCTCTGCCTGCCACTCTGTCTGCCTGTGCTCTCTCTCCCTCTCTCTCTCTGACTAATAAATAAATAAAATCTTTAAAAAAAAAAACTAATTCGAAATGAACTAAATATCTAAACATAAGGCTCAAAACTATAAAACTCCTAAAAGATCAAAAAAAACTTCATGACATTGAATTTGGCAATGATTTCTTGGATATGACACCAAAAGGCAATCGAAAGGCATATGTGAGACAGGCAACAAAAGGAAAGATACATTGGGCTACGTAAAACTTAAAACTTTTATGCATCAAAAGATACAATCAATGTATAGTTATCCCCAAACTCATCAAGTTGTATACATTGTTTTACATGTCAATTATACTAAAGTGGTTAAAAAAAGTTAAGTAGCATCAAAAAAGTACTAACTGATAATAAAATAATAATTTTTTTCCAGGATTAAAAAAAAAGGATACAATCAATAGAGTGAAAAATGAACCTACAGTAGGGGAGAAAATATTTGCAAATCAGGAATCTGATGAGGAATTAATATCTAAAACATATAAAGAACCCCTACAACTCAAAAACAAAAATCAAATAACCTGATTAAAAAATGGGCAAAGGACTTAAATAGGTATTTTTCCAAAGATGATACATAAATGGCCAGTAAGCACATGAAAAGATGGCCAACAGCCAACACCCCTCATCATTAGGAAAATGCAAATCAAAACCACAATGAAGTATCGCCTTATACCCATCAGGATGACTATTAAAAACAACCAAACCAAAACAATCAGAAAATAAGAAGTGTTGGGGGAGGATATGGAGAGAAATTAGAACCACCATGCACTGTTCATGGGAATGGAAAATGGTACAGAGAACCATTTTCTGTGGAGAACAGTATGGTGGTTCCTCAAAAATTTAAAAATACAACTACCGGATGACCCAGCAATTCCACTCCTCGGCTGTATCCCACAGAACTGAAGGCGGAGCGTGGAAGAGGTATTTGTACATCCATGTTCCTAGCCGCATAGTTCGCAACAGTCAAAAGGTGAATGCAGCCCAAATGTCCATGGAGAAATGTACTTTCACATCCTACAGCATGAGCATGGATGAACCTTGAGGACATGTTAAGTGAAACAAACCAGTCACAAAAGACAAGTATTACAGGATTCCACTCAGAGTATGTGTGTAATCAAATTCAGATAAGCAGAAAGTCGAATGGTGGTTACCAGGAGCTGAGGGGAGGAGGAAAAGGCGACTTATCATTCAATGGGTATAGAATCTCAGTTTGGGAAGATGAAAATGTTCTGGAGATCTGCTCGCAACAATGTGAATATACTTAACATTCTGAACTGTACCCTTAAAAATGGTCAAGATGGTTAATTTTATGTTACATGTTTTTTACAACGAAAACACATGAAAAATTAAAATAAGGTAAAAACCATAAGGCAATGTAAGAGAGCTTTCTTATTAAAGATGTATTTCTTACTTAACTGTGTAATATATGCAAACTAATATTATTTATCCTTTCAGCCAGAGAATTTGTCAAATAATACGTAATTGAACATTGACACAGTCCAAAATAGTTTTATACATAAAATCTCATTCTGTATAAATATAATCAGAACAAAGAGTGAAACAAAAAATGTAATAACCAACATCTTCTGTATCAACTATTGATACAGACATACATACTTTAAAACTTTTGGGGAAACAAACATGGATGTTTAACATTTTTAAAATAAGGAAATCTAGTGACAGAACAGTCTTGAGGTCTGAGATTTCCCTGACAATTGAATAAAATACATTTGCCAAAAATATATAGATTAAAATATGGGTTTGAGCCATCAAGGAAATGAGGTTAGAAGGTGAGCAAATTACATCATGTTTTGAATGATCATTAAATACAAAATAGAAACAGCCTGAAATCTTAACTGGAGAGGAGGTTGAGTGGGCACACTGATTCACAAGGATCCTGTGTGTGTAATCACTGCTCACAAGAAAAGATAGATGATGCTTGGACTTTACTCTGAGGACAGCTATCTGCAGCTGCACAGAGATTATACAAAAGCATTTAGAATCTGCTCTGCCAGCTTCTTTGTGACAATGGCTTGATGGCAGAATCTAAGATTTTTTTTTAAACTTAATATTAAAATTTAATTTAATTAATGTAATTAAATTTAATTTTTTTTGTAGATTTTATTTATTTATTTGACAGACAGAGATCACAAGTAGTCAGAGAGGCAGGCAGAGAGAGAGGAAGGGAAGCAGGCTCCGCGATGAGCAGAGAGCCCGATGTGTGGCTTGATCCCAGGACTCTGGGATCATGACCTGAGGTGAAGGCAGAGGCTTTAACCCACTGAGCCACTCAGGCACCCCTAAATTTAATTTTTTAATGAAAAAAAATTTTTAACAAAATTTTCAAGACCATCAACTGACTCCTTTTTTCCTGTTTTGTACAAAGTGAGATTAAATCAGAACCCTAAAATACAGTACATTTACTAAATTATAAATTATACAGTAACCATCATAGACATTGATTTTTTTAACTTTTGGAAGAGTTGCCTCAAAATTATCCTCCAATTTGAAGATGAAGTTATAGAAATTAGAATTTTAACATAAAATTGAAAGTATTAAATGTATAAATAAATGTATCAAGCTTGAAAGATTATTTTATTTTTTCTTGCTTAGACTGCCGTGGTTTTGGGGACACAGAAACATTTCTAACTCTGCTTTCTGACCTAGTGAGAAAGAACACAATTTTTAAAAAATAAAATAAAAGGGTTAGGGACATATACAGGTGTCTGGCTAAACAGCCTTTAGTTGAACTTCAGCTTTTACTCTGGGTGTTCAGATAGCTAATGGAAAAAAAAACAAAACAAAAGGAAATCATATTGGATTTTACTTAATCATGCTTTGATGAAAGGCAACATGTAAATACCTCTTTTAGATGTATTTACTAATACATTTGTATTTATTTATTTAGAAACTCTAAAGTTTCTCCAACACTGAATTTGGAGAGGAATTTTTAATTGAACTCAATCCAAATAACACCAGTTTGCCTAATGAACACCATGTGGAAAAGTGCCCTTTTAAGATATGCCTGGTTATAGGAGCCCCTGGGTGGCTCAGTCCGTTAAGTGTCTGCCTTCTGCTCAGGTCATGATTCCAGGGTCCTAGGATTGAGTCCTGCATAGGGCTTCTTACTCAGCAAGGAGCCTGCTCCTCCCTTTCCCTCTGCTGCTCCCCCTGCTTGTGCGCTCTCTGTCTTTGACAAATAAATAAAAATTAAAAAAAAAAAAATTAGCTATCATTGTTACTAGAAAGAACTGGCAGGGGCCGGCTTATTCTTTTGGGCTGGGACCTAGGTCCCCTTAGCAGAGAAAGGATGGGAACATGGCAGGCAGAGGAGAAGGCTGGAAGCCCACTGCAAAACCCAAAACAAAACAGTCATGCAAAGCTTTCACTGGCTCCCGGGAATATTAACTGGTGATGAGGTCACATAGGTATTTGTGCTTACTGTGGGTCAGGCATTCTGCTTGGCACTCTGCATGCATTATAGTCTCCATCATTCCGCCAGTTCTGCAGGTTGGTATTATTAGATGATCATTTGTAGGTGAGAAGAATGGGTGTCAGAGAAATTGAGGTATTGGCATAAAGTCATTGGACATATTTGGAAACAAGGAGACTCTCCAATCACTCAGATTGAGGGCACAGAGGACAAACTATTCCCATGCGGTACTGCCACTGGGAAAAAGGCCACTGCTGTCCTGCTGGAGCTGAGCCTCCAGGCAGCAGAAAACTCTCATCAGGTGAGGCTGAGCCTTCAGAAGGCAGGGGTAGCACTAGAAATGAAAATGCCACCCTCTGCCTGATGTTGGCATCACTTTTCTGGGAACAATATGCAATTTGCTTATTTTCTTTCTGCCTCAGTTTTCCTATCTATAAAATGGATTTCAACTATTTGCCTTCTTCACACAGATATAGTGAAGCTGGGCGAGCACTTTAAAATACTCTGGATAGCCTGGGTAAAAGCCACTGTATAACTATTGCCTGGCTCGTACATTCATGCTGGCTTAGGAAGGATGTAATTTTAAACTAATCATATAAATAAACTATGAAATATCATTCAAATGTCTACTCACTTATATATGACTTTCCCACATCTAAGCATTTACTTAAAGAATGAGCAAACACTGCAGCTAAAGGCGTGGGCTCAGGTGACAATGAATGAG
Source organism: Lutra lutra (assembly GCF_902655055.1). Taxonomy (NCBI): domain Eukaryota; kingdom Metazoa; phylum Chordata; class Mammalia; order Carnivora; family Mustelidae; genus Lutra; species Lutra lutra. The sequence goes on along the minus strand of NC_062280.1, from coordinate 121,670,869 downwards.
GTTAAGCATGAGGAAACACTTTTGGTGGGAGGTCATGGGGAAAGCACGCCCTCACTCACACTCCAGCTGCATAACCGTGTGAGTTCCCTCTTTGTAAAACCAGATCCCCTGGGCCTGTGCTTTTCCTCACTCTCTCTGCCTCTGAATCTCACATGGACCTCCTCTTCTCCCTGCCCTACAGAGGAGGAGATGGACACTGACATGCTTTTAGCAGAACTGTAGAGTAGGAACAGCAGAGATGGGCCAGGTGTTTGGTTAGTGTTCCTCAATTACATCTGCATTAGGTTGGAACTCTGGGTACTGATATTCACAGGTATCAGCATCACCTGAGGTTATAGACCATTCTTTTTTTAAAGTAGCAGATTAATTGAGATCTAATTCACATATATTACAATCCACCCATGTAAAGCATACAATTAAATGGCCTTTGGTGTATTCACAGAGCTGTGCAACCATCAGAACAATCAGTTTTAGACATTTTTATCACACCAAAAAAGAAACTCTGTACCCTTAAGCAGTCACCCCTGACTCTTCCCAGCACCCCCGCCCCCAACACACACACACCAACCACCAGCCCCAGGTAACCACTCATTTACTTTTTGTCTCTATAGATCGCCCATTCTGGACATCACATACAAATGGAATCATATAATACGTCTTTTGGTGATTGGCTTCTTTCACTTAGCATAATGTTTTCTAGGTTCAGCCATCTTGTTGCATGAATGAGTGATTCATCCCCTTTTAACACCAAATAATATTCTCTTGTTTGAATATCCTCCAATTTGTCAACCAATTTATCAGTAGATGGATATCTGGGTTCTCCCCACTTTTTGACCATTAGGCATAATGCTGCTATGAATATTTGTGTACCCATTTTTGTATGGCCAGGTTTCTAACTGTCTTGGTTATATACCTAAAAGTAGAATTGCTTGGTCACATTGTAACTCTATTTTAACTCTTTGAGGAACTGCCAAACTGCCAAACTCTGAAGTAGCTGCACCATTTTCTACTACTAATGGTGGATGATGGTTCCAGTTTCTCCATATCCTCACCAACCCTTGTCATTGTCTTTGTGGTGACAGCCATCCTAGTTGGCTTGAAGTATGTGGTTTTAATTTGCATTTCCCTGATGGCTAATGACACTGAGCATCTTTTCATGTGCTTATTTGCCGTCTGTGTACATGTGCTTATTTGCCGTCTGTGTATCTTCTTTGGAGAAATGTCTACTCAGATCCTTTGTCCATATTTTAATTGTGATATTGGCCTTTTCATTATTGAGTTATAAGAGTTTTATATAGTCTAGATAAGATAGTCCCCTATCACATATATGATTTATATATTGTTTCTCTAATTCTGTGGGTTGTCTTTTCATTTTCTTGATGATATCCTTTGAAACACAAAAGATTTTAATTTGGTGAAGTGTGAGGGTTATTTTTTCTTTTATTCCCTGTGCCTTTGGTTTTAAACCATTACATTTCATACCTGCTCAGGCGCTGAGTCATAGCATAGGGTCACAGTTGGCCCATGAGGCTATTTTGTACCCTCTTTCTGCCCTTCCGGCCCACAGGTTTTTCTTCCCCTCTGCCCTCAACAAGAGCCCCAGAGCTAGCACTCACCATTCCGACAGCAGGGCTGTGATCGGTGGGGGTGCTCTGGCTGTCTAGTTAGACACCTGCCTCTGTGGTGACTGAGAGCCCGGATTCCCACGTTAGGGTCCCTGAACTCCAGGGTCCTGTCTACGTTGGGGCCTGTCTCTCGGTTCCCTGTGTCCACAGGGCTCTTGCCCCACATACCTACTCAGCAAACTGCCTCAACTCTGAGTCTTGCTCAGAGCTCGGGTAACCCGGTCACCCTCCCAGACGCTGCCGTTTGCCTAAGCATCACTGCGCGAGCCTAGCCTCATCTGCCTTATCTACTCTAGGTTCTCCTTCTTCCACAGAAATCATCCTCTGCTACCTTTCTGGAATGTACGGCTTCATTATTTACCATTTAGAGCTTTCTAAAACCCTTCTTAGGATATATTCTGCACGTGGGTAGGGTTCCCAGCCTCTTTACCTCAGGGACACCTGACTTCTGCTACAGCAATACCTCCTAACTGCTTCACAAATTGCGGTGGAAACGAGTGAATGGCTGTGATTTGCATTTCTCTGATCGCTAAACAGGATGAACATGGCCACAGGATCACAGGCCGCACGTGTTCGCTCTTTTGTGAACAGCCCCGTCCCCTCTGTTGTCCATTTGTCCACGTTTTCTTTTTCATCGATTTATAGGGAACTCTGTAGATTCTCGTGACACTAATACTTCGTTAGTGCGTGTATTCATTTTATTTATAACCAGCGCCCGTCACGGGCTCACAGCCCGAGGTGGGCGCAGAGGAAGTCACGGCCACCCCACAGATGCGCTCGGGTTTCTGTGGGTGTGCCTTCACCTTTGGGACGGAACCAGGGAAAGGCGCGTTTGAAAAATCATTCCATAATCATGAGGGAAAGAAATCGCCCGACCTACCCTGGCAAGCAGTCCCCGCAGACGGCGTCGCTGGTGACCGAACAGTTTGCCTTCTGGAAGCGGTTCACTACGGCGCACTCCAGGCACGGCTTGCATTTCTGAAAGCCCCAGTCCTCCTTGAACCTGTGCGGCCGGCATGTCATGCACTGGGCATCCTCCCCGTAGCCAAAGCCGCATTCCTGCAGGGATTAACAGGCAACAGAACGCTATTCAGACGTGGCAAGCGTGAAAAAGACGGCTGGGATAAAAGAAGACCTGGTCTAATAATTACTGAGTGCCGGCCTTCCTGGATACAAAGGCGGCTCTTTCAGCAAGTTCAAATGTGTCTCCCACTGCTAATAATCTCTCTTACTAGGATAAGTATACTTAGTCATCTACTTTATTCAAGAAGCCGTGAGCATTTGAATAAGAAAGGTTCTCCGGGACCCCCACTGCTGCATTAGTGCTAGTTTATGGCAGAATTATGGCACTTTCTTCTTTTCTAATTAAGCCAGACATGGGCATGTTCAGAAACTGAAGTCAGGAAAATATCCAGGCACTTACTCACTTATCGAGGCAGAAAATAAATACTTTGCTATCAAGAGTGATATTTTAGAAACGAGGCTAACTGTAAGAAATTGCCTAAGCTGAGAAATTTAGAGGTCTATCCAGTAGAGAGCATCTTGATGTGTTAGCTGTATGTTATTGTGTGATGGCAGGGGGATTCTGACATATTTCTTAAAGGAACACTAAATTCTCATGTGGATTAAACTGTGTGATACTACAGGCCGCAGGCTTCTCTAGATTTGAACGTCAGCACACAGTATTGCTTACCATGGATGGGCAAAACAGATGGTTCTTTGATGCATGTATGATCATTTCCACAAGGCCCATAACCAAATAAATCACAGCTTATCATATAATGTAAATACAATGCAACCATATGACTGACGTTGATATGGGTTCATGGTAGCTTTAAAAAAGTTATTAATACAGAATTAGAAGTATGATCCCATCACATTTATATTAATATAAAAATATTAATAATTAGTACTAACATTTATTGGGTGCTTACTCTGTGCTGGGAACTTCATACACATCTCATTAAGTCATATGTCTTCCAAATGAGGGAAGCAGGATCATTATTCCCATTTCATGAATGTGGGTGTGGAGCTTCCCAGAAGGTATGTACCGTGGTTAAGGTACCTTAGGTACCCTAAGGTACGTACCTTAACCAAGGTATATAGCTAATGTTAGAACCAGGATTCGAACCCACACTGTTTAATTCTGGAGTCAGATTCTATATCCCCGACACTATAGGATCCATCTGGTACTTCCTCTCTCCACGTGGAGAGCACACTGAGGAAGCCCACAAACACAGCTCAGTGCAGCAGAGGGAGGAAGGACTCCAACAAAATCTCTTGGTTTCCTCACCCGTACCCTTCAGATGCAGAATACAAACCCCCGTTAGTTCAAAATTCCCATTGGCCTGTCGAATTTATATACATAAAGTTCTTTATCCATACTTATATGCAGAGTCAACTAAGGCAGTACTTATTCATCAAAAATTAAACCAAAACCAACACAAAGGATAGTATTCTCTGTACTCAACAAACTACTGACTAAAAGAGATTCATAATAACACTGCAATTCAGTTTTACTAATTAATTCGTATACATCTTGGAGGAGCAATACCTTCTGTCCTCATTTCCAGCCAGCCTTTCAAATGTGTACCCTGAACACACACAGCAAAGAGAGGGGGAGGAAAAAAAAGCAGAAGGTCGCCAACCTTCTGAATCCCGAGCGCTCCAACTAGACAAACTTCTAAACCAAGGCACAGACAGAAGAAGGAGAAAAAAATTGAAGAATTGATTCACGAATAGAATTTCCTTCAAATTGTTAACAGGGATTATCTCTGGGGGGTGGGGAGTGATATCCTGAGATGTTTTGAATTTTGATAATTCTGCGATCATTTAATTTTTGCCAAATAGCATCTATTACTCTAATTAATTAAGATTCTTAAGTAATTAAGAAAGCACCAAAGATACATATTCAGAAAGCATTGCCTGGGGTGTGGACTAGGTCTCTGCGGGGAGGTCCCTGCCATTTTGAGTGCTCTGTACACAGGTGATGTGGTCATGCACTGGGGCAGAGGGTGTTCTTGCTAAGTAGTTGCTGAAAGAGTTGAGTGCATCCAAAAACTCTCCATCAGTGACACAGGAGCCACCCTCTCACAATTTTCCAGAATCAAAGTGTGGTGCATGTGACATTTGGAAGGGGGATGGGGATCTCGCTGTCCACAAGCTCAGCATCTCCACGTCAAAAGTTCATGCAAGAGTAAAGTTTCAAAATCATACTTTGATCCAAGCAACTTGGATATGCAAGTTACAATGCAACAAAGAAATGGAGGAAATGGGAAGTGAGCAGAAGAGAAAACAAAGGGAAAGAGAAATGAGAACGAGAAGAAGGTGTATTTACTGGGAGTAAATGTCTGAAATCCTGTTTTCAAGTGAGGCTGAGATAAGAGCAAAAGTATGTCTTCCTATGATGACATATGATAACCAGAGACACATGAGTTTGAAGGCCAATTCTTCCTCTTGTCCACTAAGCTATTTTGGGAATTATCTGACCCTCAGTCTCTTCATCTCTGAGATGGCAACAGTACATGTATGCTCCACAGGGTTGTTTTGAGGAATAAATAGGAAATATTTATTTATTTATTTATTTATTTATTTATTTATTTATATAATATATATTATATAATTATATGAGTGTATGTGTGTGTATATATGTAAAAGTTGTAACCTATAAATCAAGCATAGAGGGACATTCACCAAATAAATGATACCTTTTTAGATTCTCTACAACCCAACAAACTGATTCAAGTATAATAAAACCTTACTGGGGAACAAAAGGATCTTTAGACTCCAATTTTTTCTGGGTTACTTGAAATGGCAATTTACATCTAAATTATTTTTATAGAATGTCTTTTGAAAAAGGTACATAAAATACAATTTAGCCATAGCTGCTTGAATCAACTACTGTGTTGTGTTGTAATACGAGAAAGTAGGAAGCCCCCATGTCTATATAGGCAGTTTTGCTCTTGTAATGCCCCTGACAGGCAGTCAACTCTCATTCCTTGCTCCTGCCGCATATCACTGTCTCTGACATTTCACTTCCGCTCTCCATTCCTGAGAAACTAGATGAATATCCGAGCGGACATGGACTTGAAGGAATTGACAGACTCATCTCTTTTGAAAATTTAAGGGATGCGTGAAGGGTTGGGAAGACCTTTGTGCTTTGCTTATTTTTTGATTCCCGACTGTTTTTTGGAGTTTGTGTTACACATACATGAGGACCGATTTGACCACTGTGTTTTTGCCCACATCCCATTGTGTGTCATTTACATGTCACTATACTTCATAGACTGAGGATTTCATGAAAAAGTTTTTGGGGGTTCATTCTATGTTCAAATCATGTATAGAAAAAACAACAGGGGTACCTAGGGGGACTCAGGACATGATCCCAGGATCCTGGGATTGAACCCCCATCAGGCTCCTGCTCAGCAGGGAGCCTGCTTCTCCCTCCTGCTCTGCTCCTCCCCCCACTCCTGTGAGCATATGCTTGCTCTCTCTCTCTGAAATAAATAAAAATCTTAAAAAACAATAAAAAAAAAAAAGACAACAAAGCCAGGCACCAAATGCATCATATTTTGCCTTCATTGTCTGGATATTAGTTACTGTTTCTGCTTAGAGTTTATATGTTTTAGTGGTAACAACACTAAGTTCAGAGTAGATTTATGTGAGAGGTTGAGATAAGGCTGTGTGTCCATTACAAGCACAAAATAATACCTAAATGTATTAAACAGGTACCGTGACCCATATAGTCTCCTGGAAATTATTATATAGAGACTGATTATTTGGGGGAATTTAGTTTAAAATACATCTTCTCTTCAGTACTTGTTATTTTTAAAAAAAGTTAATACCAAAATAACAACCTAATATTATTTTTAGGCTTTTAAAAAATGCTTTCAGTTCATGATAGTCTAAGAAATTTATGAAGTGATCATTCTGGATGTAGAGAAGATATTTCCAAGGAATTACATGACAGCACACTGTCCATAGCGGCAACCTCGTTTAGAGCGACTGTCATGTTTCTAAAGCGCCATCAACACAGAGATGCTGTAATTATTTGAAATCCAGGTTATAACGTAAACAGCATATAAACATTAAATTACCCCCAATATAAATGTCTACTTTGATGTTTTTATTTCATTCAATAAAACTAGGTGGTTAAAATGCCTTGAAATCTTCCCCATAAAGTTCAGTAAGAACTACTAAGAGCAAAAGCGGAAAGGCTGAACAGCTCGAAGGGCAGGCAGCACCACAGCCTCCTGGCCAGGGCAGCGCTGGTGCGCATGCGTCAAAATCGTGCCTCTGTAAACTCGGGTCTACCCCCAATGGCCGGCAGGCAATGCTTTCTAATCCCTTTTCTTTTTATCACTTTTTATACTGAAAAACTACTAGCACACACAAGATTTTAATAAACAATCAAACAGTACGCCTTCCTTCCCATCCCTGGTCTCTTCACTTCCTATTCCTTCCACAGAGGCAAACGTTGCTACCAGGTTTTGGGAAACCCTCCCAGAAATATCCTAATACCGTGTGTGTATCTTTTTTTTTTTTTTTTTAAAGATTTTATTTATTTACTTGCGAGAGAATGGGAGAGAGAGAGAGCATGAGAGCGGGGGAGGCCCAAGGAAGAAGCAGACTCCCCACTGAGCAGGAAGGCAGTTACTTCACCAAGTATTCCCCACCCAATGCATTTTGGAGAGTGCTACCGATCAGCATATACAGAGTACGCCATTGTGTGGTTACAGTTGAATTTGTTCTATGGAGCCTGGTCATCACTGCATCCCAAGAGCAGGAGGCAGGGAGCAACCACAGATGTCTGTTGAAGTAAGTTGGCATTGATCACGTGATCTAATCCTGCAACTAATGGAAACAGTATGGAATATTTTGGGTTTTCCCCCCCTTACTTTTGCATATAAAGGGGGCCATTTCCCTAGGCAAATGGTTTCCCACAGCAGGCTAGTATACTACCATTGGGAATAAAAGAAATGGTAGGAATGGATTTTTGGTGAGATAAAACAAAGAGTACTTAAAGAAGAGGGTTAGCTGGCCATGCTGACTGTGGTTAGGTTTACCTCATTTCTGACCAAACTTCACAGGCTCCTGTGAGCTACTTTTTCAATTAGGCCCCAGTCTTGGGCCTTGTCCTCAAGAACCCAGTTGTCCAAGAATCCCGTGTAGTTGGTTAAGCCAGAATCCCCTACCCTCCTATCTGCTCACCCTCAATCTCTGATCAGATTTCCTCCTGCCTCTCTATCCTCTGATCCCATTGGCCTGCCTTCAGTAAGAATCCTGTTAGGTCCGTTTTAGATAGAATCCCCCCTGCCCCAATGTTTCCTCTTAGGAATTTTCCATCCACTGCCCCCCACTCCGCTCCTTGGCTAAAATCCCCACTTCTCCATGTTGTATTTGGAATTGAGCCCAGTTCTATACTGAGGCCTCTCTCCCCCCAATGCAATAGTCCCTGAGTGAAATCTGTTTTTACTGCTTTCACCTCTGTCCCACTCTGGTTCTCTGACACTTTCCAGGTTACACACACTATAGCTCTCCCTCTCATCATTTCGTTAGAAAGACTGGACATGTATGTTTGGTGAGGGGGGATACATGGGAGGAGACTCAGATGGGAATGGGGGTGTTAGGCAGTCCTTGGCCTGGGCATCAGACTTAGAAATGTGTTTTGTTTTTATGCAATGTGGTGTGCCATTAATATCAATGGTAGAGATGCATTTAGGCTTTAAAATAATCCTGGAGTCTTTGTTTTTGAAATTATGACCTGGTACCTTAAAACCTTAAAAGAAATACTTACAACTTCCCTGAATTCTTAAAGAAGCCTTTTTATTAATAAGCTTCAAGATGCAAACATATACACATGAGTAAAATAATAACCCAATTTTTTTTTTAATCATTGCCATAGGATTCCAAGTGATTTCCCAAAATCCTACAATAAGCAAACAATCCCCAATATCCAACACCTCCCTCCGCCACTCTTTCCCCAAAGCCTATCAGGGCACCTGGTACTTATAAAGATTCTTTGCTTGACCAAAGTTCAGCCAGGCTTCTTAACCTTCTTCCAGACCCACCCATGCACTTCCTTATAAAATCCAGCTTTTGCAAGTCCTCTGCTAAGTCAGCTTAACCAGAACTACCCACCCTAATATCTGCTCGGGTTCCCCACGCTCCACTTGAAGTCTCATGGAGCCTTGCAGTCCAATCACCCTGGTTTGTCTTCAGCAAAGAATTATTAGGTTGGCTTCAGCCAGGACCCCTCTAAGGGGTAAGTAATTTTTCACCCACTGACCCCTGCTCCTTGACTCTAAATTCCCATGAGCTCATGTTGTATCCGGATGGAGGCCAGTGGTTTCCCCCACCATAAAATCCCCTTGCAGTGGTTCCCCCGCCCCCCTGACCCAGCAAATAAAGCCTGCCTTGCCATCCTTATCAACAAGGGCCACTGAATATTTTTTCTTTAACAATACATACCAGGCTGGTGAGTAACACATAAAAATAATGTTTGCCGGCTAAACAAATGGATGAACAAATAGCGTTGAAAGCATTATTTCCTGAAGTTGTTGTTGTTTTCCTATTGGTATCATTATTACTTTATTCCAAGGAACAAAAGCCTATAGAGGTCATACCAGTGTCCCGATTAGTAAGGCCAGATAACTCTTGTGGGCTGGTGGAGGTGGGCAGGGGATGGGAGATGAGGGTGGAGGTCTGTGTGGGGTGGGGGTGGAAGCTGTGAGTGGCCGTTCTTATCTTGGTTCCAAGGCAAGAGAAGGCTGCGTCCAGCTGGGCCATTTCCACCCAAGCTGGCCACAGCAGTAGCCCTGACACTCTGCCCAACATTTTTTAAGCCACATTTGATGGCTTTCCAAGGGCAAACTGACTCAAAGTAAACAGTCCTCAGATCCCCTTCTCTCTATTCTCCCTCTGCAAATTCAGCACTTAGCAAAAACACAAGCGGATCCCATCTACGTGTTCTAGGAGCCGTTCCCCAGACCACAGGGGAGATCCCTCACAGACCATCATTGTCCAGGAAACACATTTGGAGCCCTTGGGTCTAAAGCACTATTTATTTGTACAGCCAATAAGTTATTAACTCTGGTTCTTTGAACTTTAAAAGCTCAAATTTGGACAGAGAAGAGGTTATTTGTGGAGAAAATCTAGCACAAGCAAATGGAAATGACAAATTAGATTTATGTAGCTGGTGTTTAGAAATCACCTTTTTAATTTCCTTTAATAAAACAACACCAAAGACATAGCCACCCCCCACAACCAACTTCCAGTTTATGAAAATCTGTAATTGAGTTTTTTAAAGAAAAATTACAAGCTAGAGCTTGCTAATATCTGCCAAACATCACTGGGCCCGATTAGGTATAATTAAACATCAATAAAGTGAGCAACACTATAATTAAATGGCATAAATGAATCTTTTTCATGCTTGCAAATTATATTAATTTTATATGTGCCCGTGTGACTTTCTTCATAGGGATGAAAATAGCTTACCAAAAAGCAGACATCTTTAAAAATGGGAAACCAGACATGCATCCTTGTGGAGGAAAGTGTGTTGTTGTTTACGAGAATTAATTTCTTCACATTAGCTAAAGCCATCCCAATAATTGGTTAGAAAAGCTGACTTTGAAAACTGTGCCAGAGACTTGAAGACTGTTTCAAGTGGTTCATGCAAAAACTAGTTTCCTGGTTTACTGCTGGGAGGTGATCATGTTAAAAGCACATTGTTGGCATTAATACTCGGTGAGAAGGAGGGGCTGTGGCTGGGCAGATTCTAGACAGTAAGAATTAAAAGGCTAATGTGGTCACTTCAGGGAAACAAAAGTCATCCTCCCCCACGCATTGCAATGCTGTTTATTTTCACCAGCTGAAGGGCTGGCTGTGTAACACTCCTGTGCACATTTGTGGCTCCAAATGCCCAGAGTGTACCAGTCGTGGAGCTATGTAAACAGCACTTATTTTTTGCCTCGAACATAGGAAAAAGACATTATCAATTCTCTTTCTCATAAACTTTCCAAACCTAAATCCTGTATTGGAAGAGAGAGAAACTAGCTATGGCTCAGCAGGAGAAAATCCTCAAAACCGAGCCCAAATGGCTCAGTGGTTTGTCCTATATTTTCCCAAAGATACACAAAGACAACCCATTAAGTTGAATGGCCAAAAAGAACCCGACTGAAAAGACAGGGTGCTTGGGGCTTTCAGGGAAATAACTGGAAACCAAAAGCGCTCATGCCATGAGACAGCTCAGATGGCAGGGAGGGGACACAGAGAATGCTACCCGGTGTGAGGAACCACAGCAATGGTGCCCACGTGGCTGGGCCAAACATGAGTGCTGGAGGAAGAGAAGCAGATGGATGTTTGGAAACCAGTGGCCAGGCTAAGGGTGGCATAGCCAAAGAAGGAGAGGAAGGAGCCTGGCCAGGAAGGCAGCTCCTGGAATGCGCAAGCATCAGGTCAAAGGATTTAGATATCTCCCTGTGTTAGAAGTTGGTCCCTAGCCAGAATTTCTGAAGGGAAGTTCATCATTCTAGATCTGCACCGTCCAATACAACAGCCACACCTTCAAGTGGCAACACATAAATTTAATTCATTAAAATGCAAAATCTAGTGGTTCAGTGACACAAGCCACCTTTCAAGTATTCAATAACACATTTGAAGCAGCTCGTAACTCCTATCTTGGCCAGCACAGATACAGATCGTTCCATCACTGCAGAAAGTTCTACTGGACAGCACTATACATGAGCACTATGCAAAATGAGAAAAAAATTATTACCCCATGTGGCTTCTCCCAGCACTTACTAATGGTGACAATGGACAGATCAACTAACCATCTCTGTGTCTGTTTCTCCATCTATAAAACAGGAGAAGTTATACCCCCTACTTAAGACATACATTAAAAGGACTCCATTATTTAATATACAAATATCACATAGAAACTGGCTTATTATAACAAACGTTGGCTAATTATCTATTTTGATTGCATGATATATATTACAAAATAACCCATAGTATCTAGGGTTATATAACACATAACCCAAAGTATCTAGGGTAAAAGGTTAAAATAAGGAATCATTTAAAAAATGGCCAATAAAGGGAAGTGTCTCAATTTAAACAAGCAACAATGGTTATTATTGAGCCTGGAGCTTCTGTGCAGACTTCTTACTATCTAACGATGGAAAGGAAGTGAAAAGAGGTCAGAGGAACCGCTGATCACACATGACAGGTGTGCCCAAGTGTACACTGTCTCCAGGAATGCTATTCTGGGAACCTCCCCCAAACCTGACTACATGCTTGAAATGGCAGAGACCTAACAATGGGAAAGTAAGCCCAGACACCTTTAGAAAAAAAATAGAATTGAATGCCTTCCAAAGAAAATAATCATTAGGAGTAATAAAACCACAGATGGAAATTTTAACTCTACCTGCTTACCCAAAGCATTTCCAGGCTTTAGTTTTAAGACACAGATAACATGTTTGTAATGCAAAGAACCTCATGTCCTGGCATTTGTTATTTTGGGTTGAGAGACATGATATTAGAAAATGGATAATAAGTTTTAAGTTATGTTTACTATAGCAAAACAAGTAACTTAATGATGTTAGAATGAAGGTTATTTGAAAGCTCTCACGTCTGGTGAAAATGGTTTTTAATAACTCACTTCAAAATATTTACTATTTATTGTGCATTCAGAATTTCAAGCACCACAGGTAACCAAAATTTTAAGCTTTGGTTAAAAAGTAAGGACTCTTGAATTCAGTCATTTCATTATGAATAAACAGGCATCCCCCTTCCAAATTTTATGTTTAGTGTAACAAGTAAAAAGCAATTCAATTATTTATAAATATCTATGTTTTTTTAAAAGCTTGGTCTTAGCCAAAAAAGTAAACTTTCCTTTAATTTGTAAACCATGGATGTCATAATTAACCAGTTGAATAATTTTGCTAATTTTAAGTGATTTATCTGATTTTAATATATTCAGAACTTAGTTTTTTGTTTTTTTATCCTCTGAAAGATATATGTTCTTGCTAAAGACTTAATCAAGGCAGCTTGGAAAGAAGAAACTGCAAATCAGGAATAGATAGTTTAGAAATTTCTAGCCCCAAAGTAATCATTTATTAAAAACTCAAGTTCTTTGCCTTAATTAGTTAATCATATATATGTGTGTGTGTATATATATATGTATGTGTGTGTATATATATATATATATATATATATGGTTTTCATATGTTTAATATGTCCAATCATATCAATGGAGTATATGTTTGAATTCCTTTGCTATCTTTAGGGTATGAGCAAGGCTAAGTTACTAATTTCATTTACTAGGAGCTAAAACCAAGATAAAAGACTTGGCAAAATATTTAATTTATAACATAAACACACACACACAGAGAAAGTCATTACCTTTTATATTACAAGAATTAAGTGGCACTTCTCTTGCCCTCAAAACTCTCTGAGGTTGACTGATTTGTTCGCTCCTTTAGCGAAGGCATTCTCTGTGGCTGTGCCATGTCCACCTTGAGGTGGACACTGCAGGCGATGCAGGAACATGGCATTTATATTTGTAACATTTATGCATCCAAGTGGGTCTTACCCTAATTTTTCAGTGACATCATTACCTTGACTTTTATTCTCTTGCATGCAATTTGGCCTGATCTTTTTTTTCTAGTGAAGAAAATGATAATAAATATTGAAACAGAAATATTAATACATAAAATTAGTAATAAAGGCAGAATTATTCAGATTGTTTCCCTTTGGTTGCTTCCAGTGTCATAGAGGTAAACATCTGTTTCAGTACTTGGGGAAAATTACTACCTAGAGAAAAATAATTCTTCTGGAAATCCACGGAAAAGTGTGAAATAGGAAAACTGTTATCAGATAATCTTAGGTGATGCATTCTTAAAATAAAAAAAATATTAGGGGCAATAGGATATTCATCCTATTTTTTAAATAAAAAAGCTTTCTAAAATAACATTTTTTGATTAAAAAAAAAAGCTTAGCTATAAATACTAACTAAAAAAAGATACTAGAGCTTATAGGACTCTCATCTTCTGACCTGATTCTCCAGAATCAGGCTATATTCTCTAGATCCAAAGTGTGAAGGAGAAGGAGCAGCTTCTTGAAAATTATTTACTCATCTCTCAGAATCTGTGATATATCACTCAGATTTTTACCGAGATTTGGGGAAAGAACTTTTGAGAGGTAGCAACTTCATCGTCTATTTTCCTCTAGGGCATTGTCGCATATTTCACTACTCTGTTCACTGATCCTAGATCTACAAGTCTGCTCTAAAGAATCCTTTTATACCCAACACCACAAAACCTACGTCTGAAAATGCACCTTACCACAATCAGTAGGAGCTGAAAAACACTGGTGAGATGCTATAGCTAACACTCAAGGTAACACAGGGTTTGAAGGTCAGCCAATTTCAATCCAAATGGAAAACTCAGGATACTAAATGGCCCCACTTACTGAACACAACCAACAGAGAAAAGCCACCCACCAGGAATTACTTGCAGAATGCAGAATGCTTTGTTTCCTGCTGTTTGTGGATCATTGATGCAAAAATCTTTTTTTTTTTTTTTAAAGATTTTATTTATTTATTTGACAGAGAGAAATCACAAGTAGGCAGAGAGGCAGGCAGAGAGAGAGAGGAGGAAGCAGGCTTCCCGCTGAGCAGAAAGCCCGATGTGGGGCTCGAACCCAGGACCTGGGATCATGACCTGAGCCGAAGGCAGCGGCTTAACCCACTGAGCCACCCAGGCGCCCCATTGATGCAAAAATCTATGAATGACAAGACTCAACTTTAAATAATGGCAGTCTCTAGGAGAAAAGGACTTCTCTTTTAAAAGTCACTTTAAGTAAAAAGAAAAATCTTTTGTTCCTTTTCTAACAGGCAGACTTTGATGCTTTATTTAGAACAAAATGATATATCCATTATCCACAACAAGTTACATCTTCAAAAGGTCAGAAAATAAAGCAAATGGATGTATAGCTCTGAACACATTCACAAAAAAGAAAGGTCTGAGAATATTCAAGACCCTCAGATATGCCCTCCTAAAACACACCGCTTCTTAACAAATAGTGGGTAAGATGAATATATTTAAAATGCTCCTGGGAATACCATGTGCCCAACATGGCGACTAATAATAGTGCTTGCATTGTCAAAAGAATGCATGTAACCCCGGTTTGGAAAGGTACTGCCACCATGGAGTTTGGTTATGAGAGAGGCTATTCATTTTAAGAGAAGGAAGGTCCAGTAGAAGAAAGTAGCATTAGCATTTTCTCTTATCACTGTTTATTTTTAATTCTTTAGTAGATTCTTATAAATTAATTCAAATACACCTTAATGATCCATTCTTTCGGGGCACCTGGGTGGCTCAGTGGGTTAAAGCCTCTGCCTTCAGCTCAGGTCATGATCCCAGGGTCCTGGCATGGAGACCCACATCAGGCTCTCTGCTAGGCAGGAAGGCTGCTTCCTCCTCTCTCTCTCTCTCTGCCTACTTGTGATCTCTATCTCTTAAATAAATAAATAAAATCTTAAAAAAATAATTCCATTCTTTCAATGAAATATGATAAACATGAATTACACAAAACAACAAATTCTAATTATTAGAACCTACACCTTTTAGCTCAGTAAGACATAATCAAAGGTACTGGGGAGAGAATTGTGTAATCTTTGGCTAAAGTAACATAATGAGCCAAGAATCTTCACTAGCAATGAACTAGTGAAGTACATTCTTTTTTAGCCAAAAAGAATGTACTTTAAAAACCCAGATCTAGGGCGCCTAGGTGGCTCAGTCCGTTAAGTGTCTGCCTTCGGCTCAGCTCATGATCCCAGGGTCCTGGGTCAAGCCCCACATCGGGCTCCCTGCTCAATAAGGAACCTGCTTTCCCCTCTTCCTCTGCCCCTCCCACCTGCTCATGCTCTCTCTCCCTCTCACTCCCTCTCTCAAATAAATAAATAAAATCTTAAAAACAAAAACAAAAGAAAACAAGCACAGATCTGCAACTTCACCACGCATCCGATATTTACCTTAGACAACTCCATGCCTGGCCCACATTGTTTGCAGAGAACACAATTTCCAGACCGATCCCTGAATTCTTGTTGTCGACAGTCTCCTGTTTCACAAATCACTTTACATGTCTGAAAAAAAAGTTTCACAAAACAGTGTTTTTAAAGAAAGTTAATTACATTTTTTTGCAAGAAAGGAACAACATCATCAGTATTTATTATTCACTCTATCAATGAATGTTAGCTTAAATTCAGGGTGAGGCCAATTTAATTTGCATTTTAGGAAGAAAAATGACTTTCTGAATAAGTCAGTGGAGCAAATAAATCAATAAGCCTGATTCTCTTCTGTATTTTCTGAATGAGGGCTCCTTTTCTTTCTTTCTTTCTTTTTTTTTTTTTTTTTAATTCAGGGCTATCTTCTTCTGATACTTTTCTGAGAGTCTAAGGTAGAAAATAACTCAGGACCAGTTCTCTTTTCTAAGTAAGAAGCACTGGGTGAACAACCTATTGGTCTGTAGAATGACTGTTACACCAGGGGCACAGGGAATTGTTTCTGATGATTGTAATAATAAGTAATTATTCAGTACAAACTACCTCCATCTTGAAGCAGGAGTGCCTGTAATGAAGTCCTGCAAACTAACTAAATAATATCAAAGTCTGAACCTCTCCAGCAGGCAGGAGGGAGAAGTCGGGGTGGGGTTCAGGAGTAGAAAAAAATCTGGGGCTAAAGGCCTAATAATCTCTTCCTGCCTCTCTTAACTCCCCTTGACACCCATCCTAAGGAATCTGATTTTATTTACAAGAGGTAGGAGATTCCATTCAGCCACAGAGAGACTGTAATCTCTTTGAGAAAGAAATTCCACTACCTCCATTCTAGATGGTTCATATGGATGTGGAACAGCCTCAGTTGAAAGAAAGGAAAATTTCCCTCCTCTCCTTGACTCTTTCCCCCTCTCTCCCAGACTCCAATGTGACCCCAACTCCTCTTGCTTTGTCTTTCAAGAAGACTTTAGGTACTGTCTCTAATAATTCAGTAATTCACTTTATGTTTGCAGATAATGATCTTATCTCCAGATTAAATAAATTTCAATTCTTATACCTGCATAGATCTTTCGAGTTAAGTTTTCAAACATTAAAATTCTCCATCTGTCTTTAATGCTTTTTGGAACCAAAAAGGATATAAATAACCATATAAAAAGAATAGCTCTTTTAAAAATCGATTCTAATTTCTTCACAACCCATGCAAATCATGGGCTCCAAAAAAGAATGTGGTCTCGTTAGGACCTAGGGTGTGTTATGGAGACATATGCCCATACACCCAAGGGAGCACCATTGTCATGGGGCTCTGAGTAATGGTGTGATTTTTTTTACTTCATCTAAATGTAAATAAAATAATTTCAAACAATTGTTATAAATGTCAAGACTGAGCAACAATCTTTTATTAATGACCTGCAACATCGATAAACTACAATTTGAAAGAAAAATCCAAAAGATGGGATTAGAAATAGAAAATAGATTCGGTGCTACTAAGATGACCCTTCCACCACATTCTTACGAAAGTAAAGACTTGACTCACCAAATAGACCAGTAGAACTGCGATGGTGCGAAATGCTTTCTCTTGTTCCAGGAGCACTTTTAAAGCCATGGCTCTTATTACATGTATTTATTGTTGAAGAAGTTTTCTAAAAGACAAGAAGGTATACTTAACCATGATGATGTTGGTCACTGTGTTCTGTACTCACTCAGAAAGTTTACCATTAACCTATATACTAGAGGTCACACTATTTATGTTTTAAAGGAGATCACTTGGTAAAAGAGACATGGACAAGTAATAGGTAAGCCTTTCACAATGTAGGTTAGGAGACTGGAAGCTCTGTATCCCTACACATATGCAAAACTCCTATGGGCTCTGAACTCCTAGGGTACACCTAACTTTATTTTCTTCTTCTTCTTCTTCTTCTTCTTTTTTTGTTTTTAAAGATCTTACTTTTTAAAGTAATCTCTACACCCAATGCAGGGTTCAAACTCACAACCCGGAGATCAAGAGTGGCATGCTCCCCCAACTGAGCCAGCCAGATGCCCCTACACATGCCTTTATTTTCTACCCAAGTCTCTAGAGTGTTCAACCACTCTACCCAGTAGAGAGTTATATTCGAACAGGGACTGTATAAACCTTCCATGTGGATGCGTTTGGTCAGCGCCAAGAGGTCAAGAATGGTGATAAAATAGCAATGAATATGTGCCAAGCACTACGGGCCAGGGATTCTCCAGCTTATTAATGGACTCATTTACCTTCACAAGTAGATATTATCCTTTTCTATCCTTATCTCCATTTTGGAGATGGGGAAACAGACTCAGAGAGGGCTGAGCCCCTTTTTCAAAACTAACCATGAGAGACTGTGGACTCTGAGAAACGAACTGAGAGTTTTAGAGGGGCAGGAGTTGGGGGGATGGTTGAGCCTGGTGGTCGGTGTTAAGGAGGGAATGGATTACATGGAACACTGGGTGTGGTGCATTAACAATGAAGCTTGGAACACTGAAAAAATAAAACAAAAAAATAAAAAATAAATAAAAAGATACACTAGTAAGAGGCAGAGGAGGATTCACACCCAGGGTGGGTTGGCTCCAGTGTCCCTAGTCGTATATACCCTGTAACACAATCTGCTCTGTTTCATAAAGACATTACACTTGGGTCTTGGGCCTCCAGCTCCACTAAGAACCAGATACAGCTAATGTCTGGCATTTGTGAGTTCTTCCTCCAGCCAGAACAGTCAAAATAATCTGTGAGCAGAAAAATGAGCAATTATTTTAAAACATCTAAAAATTATTTACAAATGATGAACTTGGAGGCATTCACTTTTCAAGAAAAGGTAAACCAAACCTTATCTTTGCGAGAATGACGTAAAATGTGGAAACAAACATGGTTGTCTTTTGTCTTTTTTTTTCAGATCCACACAATGTTCAGAGAAGAGATTAATTTGGGAAAAAAAAAATGGGGGAGGGGGAGACTCAGCTTGTGGCTCCATCTACTCGGTAGAGAAACAAGGGCTCAGTTTCTCTTCAAAGTGGAATCTTCCAAAACTAACAGAGACCAAGAGCAGACAGTGTGACTACTTAGAAAGAAACCAGAGCAGAGAACCAGAACTGTGGGCCAAAGACCTTAAGAAAAACAATAGCAATTAACAACAAAGGAAGCTCGGCTGTCAGGCTGCTGTCTCTCTGTTGGCCAAGCAGCCAGCCCTGGGGTGAGCCTGAACACAGTCTGGAGACAGACAACCCCAGAAGGCTATTCCAGCTGCTTGAATAGCTCCAATTATTGCACAATGAAAAATTACTCTTATGTTTGTTGAATGAATGATCCATTTTGACTGAATTCAAAAGTTTTTTGGCTTTTCCAGCTCCTTGGTCATAGCTTCTTTTGCATATCTCGAAATGACCCAGCCATTACCCAACCAGGCAGCTTCCTGCTTGTGCAGGCACAGGACTGGGATGAGAAGATAAAATTGCATTCCCTGAAAGGTGTGTTTTGGGCTATCTCTTTCTTGACATGGTCCTAATTTTTTAAAATGTGCTGATTTTTTAAAAGAAAAACATAAAATCTGTTGGATTGAGCTAATAGGGAAAAGAGGGTATAAATACCAAAGCATTTACACAAAATATGAGAAAAAAGAGATGGAAAGAGTCAGTGCATACCACAATCAAGCATCTAGTTTGGATGGACCATTACACTGGAACTCTGTACTAATTATTGTGAAGGCACACAAATACTGTAGCATCTTCTTATAAAGGCAATCACTACCATGCACATCAAGTTAGAAGTTATGGCAATATGATTTTGACTTTAGAAGATACACCTGTTTTATGTAAAAAAATAAATAAGTCAAAATACCATCAGCAGTTAGGTTCATATTGGGGAATTCTGGATGAATTTTTTTCCCTCTTCTTCTTAAAAGTTCTTTCTAGTGTAAGTACTTCATTAATAACGAAAACAAACAAACAAATGTGTCTTGTTCTTGGAGCAAAAAGGCAAATTACATAGTCCTCCTTGAAAAGTCTATAAATTATGGGGCACCTGGGTGGCTCAGATAATTAAGCAGATATCTGCCTTCGCTCAGGTCATGATCTCCAGGATTGTGGGATAGAGCCCCATGTCGGGTACCCTGTTCAGGTGGGGTGTCTGCTTCTTCCTCTCCCTCTCCCCCTGTTTGTGCTCTCTCTCTCTCTCTCAAATGAATAAGTAAAAATAAAAAAGAAGGTCTATAAATTAAAAGCAGTCATGAGATAAAAACCACAAAAACACTATTACAAGAAAAAAGAAAATTGAAGTACTATGATTTTTGCATCAGAAGGAGATTTCTTTTAGATGATAGGGCACAAAAATCCTGAACGGAACTATATCCTATGTGCTGACTTGTCTTATTCTCTCAACACAAAATGCTAAGTTGAATAGTTTGAGTGGGTTTATCTTGGCAAATTACCCTTGAAAGTCCTTAGCCTGGCACCTGTCCTCTTTATAACCTCACCGGCTAGCGTCCCCCACCCTTGTTGTCCCTGGTCACTGCTCTCACACCCATCCAGCGCTGCCATAGCCCAATGCCCACATTTCTCCTGAACACCTGTGGTCTTGCCCCCTTGCACAGACTGTAACCTTGGTCTGAGAGCCTTTCTCACTAAACCCCTCCAAGAAACTACTCAGTTTTCACTCTGCCGAGATGGTGTTCACGACTAAGAACACTAAAGCGATTTGCTTCCCATGGCCTTATCGGCCTTTCTGCATTCACGCACAGCATCAATCACATGGCATAGCAATTATGATTACTGGTATACCAGTTTTACTCACCAGACTGTATGTTCCTTTAAAATAAGGACACCACCATATTACTCTTTGTATTCCCAGTGTGTAGCTTAGTACCTGGCTCATATAGGCACATAAAAGTTTGCTGAATTAATTAAGTGAATAAAGATGCACATAACAATAAAGAGTATATTGTGGAAAACAAGTGACATTTGGTTGCACATAACTGACTTAAGTCTTCTGTAGTGAATAAGAATAAATATTCTATCTCAGATATGTCCTATTACCATGTCATATCTATAAGGCATTAAGTGCACTGGACTAGAAGACAGGATTGAATGATACGGTGATGTATTTTTTAAAAATCCTAATACACTTTTTTAAAGATGTGAGTTTTTGTTTTAAAAGATTTTATCCATTTATTTGATAGACAGAGATCACAAGTAGGCAGAGAAGCAGACAGAGAGAAAGAGGGGGAAAGCAGACTCCCCGCTGAGCAGAAAGCCTGATGCGGGGCTCGATCCCAGGACTCTGGGATCATGACCTGAACCAAAGGCAGAGGCTTTAACCCACTGAGCCACCCAGGCACCCCAAAATGTGAGTTTTTAACAGGAGATTTCTTACTCTGGAGCTAGAGATAAAAAATGCACCACTGGAATATGTCACTTCTCTTTCCTGTGACTTCTCTCCTAGCCTGGGTTTTTTATACCAAGAGGCTGGGAAAGAATTTAGCCTGGGTAGATTGTCCTGACAGCAGCTGGGATGATCTCAAGTCCAAGTTCAAATACTTTTCTGCATGTAAACCGAGTATGGGTAAAAAGAGCCTGGCTCTTTGGGGAAACTCTCAGGGGAAATGGTGACAAGAATACCTGGGTTTTCAGCCCCATTTCTTAGCAAGTTCACTCTGAAACTACACATCTGTTGAGATAAAGATAGACCCTATCTCACAATGCTGGTGTGAGGATTACCTGAGATAATGTACATCAAGCACTTAGCCCAATGCCTGGAACACTTAACGGATGACTGGGGCCGATGTGGTTCCTGTGGCAGTTGCACTGAGAATGCCACCTACTGGCGTGTGACCTTGGCCAAGTGACTTAACCTAGTCTCAGTTTCCTCATCTCTACATTGGGCATAGTGATAATATCTGCTTTCTGAAATTGCTGTGAGGAATTGGTGAGTTTAATAGCACTTACAAAGCACGGCTAACAGGGTGAACTGATCCAAACTGTTTCTGGTACATAATCAGTGCTACATAAGTGCTGGCGATAATTATTATTGTAGTTAATGACATTGGTACTGAAAATCAAATGATCCAATGTATGTGATGGTCTTTGAAGACTGTAACTTGTCAGACCAACAGGAGACATTACTCAGACGGTCACAGTCCAGTGGCCACTAACATTTTAAGACCTCTGGACCTACTGGTATGCAGAAAACATTAAAGATGAAGAATCCATTCAAAGATGAAGAATCCATTCAAAGCCAGAACTGAGCATTTTTATGTTGAGTACTACGTTAAGGCTTTATTAAAAAAAAAAAAAGTATAATTTTTTCTTTACTAGCACACTCTAGATATTTATTTCTATCCCATTTGAGAGAACACTGAGGGTCAAAGGACATGTAATAGAAACGGTGAAAACCAAATAAAATCCACGTCTAGTAACTCCAAAATGGGGTGCTCAGGCACTCCGCAAGGTTGACTTAGGGTCGTATCATCCTAGGCTGCAGCATCCAATGGCCCATGGCACAGGAAGACGACGGGAACAAAAATGATCGACAGAAGCAAAACTACATTACAAAATAATATATTTAGTGATTTATCCATTTATTCAACACACTTTGATTAAGTGGTTATTAGGTCCTTGGAAGGAGGCAGTATCGAGCAGGGCAGGGCGCTACAAAGGTGTACTTCCGAGTAGCTCACAGCTTAGCCGGGGCAGTAGCATCTCCTTGAGTACAGCCCAGCAAGCGGGTATTTAGAAACAACAATTTAGCTGGCGGGGTGTTATACATGTGACCTTGCATTTCCTGGAAGAAAATGAAATAACCTTGTGAAATGCTTCGGTATTCATAAAAAGAAGAAAACTTTCATGAAATAACAAGTGTGTAAGCAATAATATTTAAAATAAAAATAAGAAAATAAAAGGGTATTTATTGAAATTGCTTTTTAACTTCTGAGGATTCAGGATTTGGCCCAGATAGAAAAATGTTTTTATATGCTTCAGCATTCTGTTTATTTGGAGATGACTTATCAACCATGAGACACAAGACATACAGATTATTGGGATTATGGGTTTTCACAGTTTGCCAAAAAAAAAAAAAAAAAAATCCGGACCAGATATCATTTACTAGCAATCCAGCAACCATTTTTTGCAGCACGTGTGCAAGAGAAACTGGCTCTAGCCAAGCAGTGAGGAAAAGGAAAAGGAAAGGAAAGGGAAGGAAAGGAAAGGAAAGAAAAGGACTCCTGTCTTCTAGGAGTTTGGAACTTCCGCCTCACTGACTGCTTTTCCACGGTATCAAACGGAGTGACAGTCTTGGGAGAAAGAGGCAAGCAAAAAAGAAGACACAGGAGCCGGAAGCGTGGAGCTGGCAAACATTCTGTTCAGCTGCACAGAAAGTGGCTGCTTATCAAATCAAGCTGCTCAGTCTGCTCATTTGAATGACTGGTAATGAATATGAGTGTCCTGACTGGCCAGCCTCTAGAGGGGATAAATCCAACAGGTGCTGAAATGCCCTCCCCTTCTGCTTCCTTGTGGAAATCATGAAACCCTGTGCTGGTGTGTCAACAGAAAGGATGCGGGGTCTTAGGCAGCCCTTCCCAGGAGCCCCCTAGGGAGGAGCAGCTGTAGGCACCACCTTTTATTGGCTGGGCAGACCACTGGATCCCAAACCACAGTGGTTGTTTCAACCTACAGTGTATCTAATTGCTGCCCCCTCTTTTGCCTTGGGACCTACCTATATGTACTGTGACTGACTACATCTACCATGCCTGCCGCACAATCTGTCCATGTTCTTCTGGGATCTTCCTAAATCTCGCATGACACTTGTCCTTTGTGTTTCCATTGCACCCTGGGCTCATCTCTACCTTGCAGCATAATTACCTAGTTACTTCACTCTACTTGCTGACCATGTGTTGCATTATTTTCTTCAGTCACTGCAGTGGTTAATTTTTAAAAATACGTTTTCAATATAAAATTAAATAATTTTCCTGAAAAATTAGAAAAATCTGGTTCCACATGTAGGCAACATGAGTTAGAGCTGAGCATCGGTTGTCACTTACACAGAACAAGTACTTTCTATTGTCCTAGTCTCCACCATTCCCTTAGGACACACTGAGCTCCCTCCCTTCACTCCAGCACCAACCAACCAATTATGGTTTGAGGACTCAATGACAAGAATAGTGATTTTATTCTAGAACTGTAGCTCACCCACAATATTCATTGAATGAATGAAGAACTTCACTAATTAGGGATGATATTTTAGCTCTTAGGATTGTTATAAGGGCTAAAGCAATATATGTGAAAAATATGTGCAACTATAACTTGAGATTGAAATATAAATTAGTAAACTGAACAATTCAGTTCAGGACACCACTTCTTGAATACAGTGCTATAATATTAACAAAGCTCACTCGAGAATCTGTTATTTATTTTTCTAATTTTAACAATTCAGTAACCTACCTTCCTTCCTCCCTTCCTTTTTTTTTTTTTTTTTTGTAAGTAGGCTACACACCCAGCATGGAGCCCAACAGAGGGCTTGAACTTACAACCCTGAGATCAAGACCTGAGCTGCAATCAAGAGTTGGTTTCTTAACGGACTGAGTCACCCAAGCACCCCCAATTCAGTAACCTTTCTGAGAATGATCTTTATTTTTTATCTTACAAATGACCAAAATAGATAAATTTCAGAATAATTCAAATAATCTGGATAGTTTTTCCAGAATAAATGAATTTCTTTATTTTTTCATCCTTTAAAGTTATTTGATTTATTATCTAACATACAGCGTATGCAATACATAACAGTTTTCATCTCATAAAACTGTATCACCATTATGTAATAAAGCTACATTCAACTCATATATTTTTACAATATGCAATAAACTGAAATATTTTTTTTTAAAATCAATATTAAAGTAAACTGGCAGGCTTACAATTTATAAAATCAGCATTGAAATAAAGCCAATGCTATACATACAGTCTTTTACATTTTAATGGTGGAACATAATCATGAATGGCTTAGAAATAATGTCAGTGCCATACGCTGAGAGAATAAAAAATCAGTTAGAAATTTAGGGTACAGCTATTTCCAAACAGGACAACAAGCCCTGGCCTCTAGCCTGCCTCTATCTTAGCCTTCAATTTCATTATGTTCTGAAAATCATTCCTCCTACATCATAGAGCTGGCAGCCTCTTTTGTAGCCTAGGAAGCTCACAAAGGCATGCGGTAATAAGCACATACATATTGTTGTTGGCTGGGGAATGAGAAAGATTTCCCTTTTTCAAATCATGAAATATTTTCTACTAAAAAACTCAACAAGCTTTACAATGTTCTGTTGCCAAACACAATATCTTCAATTACCCCAAAGTTCAAAAACATTAGGGATCACTCACTGTCAGGCTTCTCTCTCTCTCTCTCTCTCTCTCTCTCTCTATATATATATATATATATATTTTTTTTTTTTTCCCCTAAACAGATCTTAACATAGGATAGGGTTTTTGGAGACTAATTCTTTTTGTTTCTCTGAGTTGTAGACTCTATCATCCTTGTGTTCAGAAAATCACTGTCAGTATTCTCAAAATGTAGCATATTGTAACCCAGGCAATTCATAAATCTCCCCCCCATTCATAAATGTTTCTCTATCTCAAAATACAAGTAGGACAACTGTAGCATCAAGGACTGCGGGGACCTCTAATGCCGACACAGTGTATCTTAAGAGATCTGTGCATAACCATTTCTAAAACACAGCTGTTTCAATTTTTATTTTAGAAGTCTGGATCAAATCCAAAACCTCTCTTTGAAACATCTGAAGTGCTCTTTTCCAGTGTAAGTAGTGTCCATTCCTTCAGATCTCCTCATATTAGATCTATCCAAGTCCACTGAAGAGCAGCTACATAATATTTAATCTTTAGATATACAAGTTCCTTTGTTTTATCTAATTGCTGAGGGGTCCTTGTTCTCTTTTTAAAACCCAGGTTTTAAAACTTCAGTGTAAAATGTACATATTCTGTGAGGGGTGGATTAAAAGATAGCCCAATACTGTTTAAACATCTTACTTTTAAATGTAAACATTTTAGCTGGATAAAATAGGATGAATGAACTCACTGCTTAACCCGTAAATCATGAAAAGAAATTGTGTTCATACTGCTTTACTGTTCTTTTTTCTTCAGCTAGAAAGTTACTTTAAAAAGGCAATGAACATTTAATAATCAGCTGCCATGAGATGAATGTACTTCACTGTTGAACTGTCCTGGCTCTCTTATCACATAAGCAGCTGTCTATTTATTTGGAGTGTACATTTATTCAAGGTGGGTATTCTCATTCAACCTGTGGTGAACATAGATAGGGCATGTTAGCCTTTTCCCGCATTTGAAATGCTTGACTTTAAATACTGACTCGTCAGATTTAAAAGGACTTGCTTTTTCTTCCTACATTCAAGATGCCCGAAGTTTTTTTGTTTGTGTTATATTAATGTCTGAATAATGGAAATAGTCGCAGGGGGTTGGGTTAAGCTTCAGTTCAAAGATCTAAATAGGTGAAAAAGGAGAATCAAATTCTCACTTATGTTTCAAAAGTCTCCAACATGCCCTCGAGTCATGTACTAGAGCTATAACTGGTAAATTAAACTAACATATTAAGGACAGCATATGACAATTACATGTCTCCATTCATTTTCTATTCATATGTGTGTGCAGGTAAGCGTAAACTAAAACTGATGATCATCTGAGGTAAAAAAAAATTCATTTTCTGTTGTTTTGAAAAGCCTCTTATAGCTACTTATATACTAGCAGTGCTCATTATTCAAGTTTCTAGATAGGAAAGGTACTTTACCACTGCAACTTCAAGTACGTAAAAAGTCTTCACATGTTCTTAACCTCAAATTCAAGATGCAGCCTGGGGTTCAGAGTCAAAAGACACTCTCATCAAAGGGCAAATAACTTCCATCAACATCCCAGAAAATACTAACACTTACTAAGGAAAAAATTCTCAAGTCAATAAAGTCATGTGGTCTCAGTAATAACATAGATGTCATAAGACAGTTTCATGGATTTAAAAAATAAAGAACATACAGAGCTCATGACAACATTCTATGTACTGATGTCAAGGTAATATTTTCGCAATGAAATTGCATGTCTGTGTTTTGTAGTATTTTCAGAATGACTTGATAAATATCACCCAAAGATACATTCTTTTTAAGTACCCACATTTCTGTGAGTAATAATTAATGTCAAACACTTTCTTCCATAGTGGGACTCAATTCTCACCCCCTCTAAGTTACTGATCTTTAAATCAGAGAGTAAAGAGTGCTTGAAATATTTGTAAACTACATGAAAGTAGCTTTGGCAAAAATGCCTAAGGTAAAACTGCACAACAGAGAACATATTGAGTAAATCCTGAACTAATGCAATATAATCCTCCCTTTTGAAGAGAAGTATCTGATCATGAAATAACAGCATATTAAAATCTTCTGTTTGCATTAAGTCATGTTTAACAATAACTGTTTCCTGTTTATGTGAAGAAATTGTCTTCTAGTAAAGGAAAACCCTCAATGGAGTAAAAAATCACACCTTCATAAATATTTTCAGTTAGTTGTTTCAAGAATTACTGAACAAGTCTTATGGTTTTGTTTGCAAATTGAGTCCTTTTATAAAAATGCAAAATGTGGGGCGCCTGGGTGGCTCAGTGGGTTAAAGCCTCTGCCTTCGGCTCAGGTCATGATTCCAGGGTCCTGGAATTGAGCCCCGCATCGGGCTCTCTGCTCAGTGGGGAGCCTGCTTCCTCCTCTCTCTCTCTCTGCCTGCCTTTCTTGCAATCTCTGCCTGTCAAATAAATAATAAATAATCTTTAAAAAAAACTTAAAAAAATAAATAAAATAAAAATGCAAAATGTGACAGGATATCCTAAATGTGTTTGATGAATAGTTGGCTACCATCAAAACAGATCATCCTTGAATTTTAATCCTTCCAAATTTCATCTTCAAGAGTATATTAGTAAATTTCTATTCCATGAAATGGCATCAGAACCTAGACAAGGACTGTAAGCACTGACCTTTCTCTCAAATGTATTACATGCTCTACCCATCACTGTATTAACAGATAGTGCTGATACCTGCGAAACGTTATTTTTCCACGGAATGCTCTGTTTATGGACTACTTATAAGCCCTGGGAGCGTTCTCATTGCACCTCCCCAGCCACAGTGGGTAGGCGGTCCAGGCCTGCACACGGTTCCTCCGGAGCAGCGGGAGTCCCCGTAGGGACCCCGAGCAGCTGCGAGGTGCCCAGCACAGACCCTGCAGCGCCACCATTCCGGGTCCGGGTTAAGCCTCACACAGATTTATTTACATACTCACGGACCTTTGGTTTTCTATTTACAAGATCCCTGCCTGGAAAGACGAAGTCCCGTCACTCCCATCGTGGACTGAGACCGGGAGGCTTTCACCCTCCCGCGTCGCTCCCGCCGTGGCTTCCTTGGTTCCAGCATCTCCGGTGCCTTCTCCCCAGGCAAGACCTCCTGCCCTGGCTGTCACCCCTGCCCCGGGGGTCGCCTTCTCCCGGTTCGGCCCGTCCTCCCCCTCTCCTCTTCACTGGAGCAGCCCTCGCCAGCGACCCTCCCGTTCGGCAGCCGCGTCTTCCCGGGCTGCCATTCCACGGGGAATCCACCCGGGGCGAGGACTAGGGACCTCCGCGCAGCCCCTGGCCGAGCCGGGCACCTACCTTCTCTGTCACCTGGGACGCTCCGCCGCCCGCGCTCCCCGTCCTAACCTTCAGGTCCAAGCCGGACTCGCTGCCAAAGGAGCGCACGAAGAAGGCCGGGTGCAGCGTACCCGGAGGGCTGTTGGGTCCGGGGTCCTCTCACCGCCAGCACCGGAGCGCTTCCCGGCGCCGCGGGCTCAGCGCTCCTCGGTAGCCCGGCAACGGCCGCCGCCTCCCGCGCCCCGCCCACCAAGGGCCCCGCCCACTTCTGGTCCCGCCCCCGGCGCTGGGCGCCTCGGCTCGGCTCCGCCGGGCTTTCCCTGCAGAGATCTGAGGCGCAGGTGGCGCGCCCCCTGCGGCTGCGGGAGCTGGTGAATGAGTCCCGCAGGCCTACAAGGGCCACAGGGTTGGGGCGGGGGGGAACGAAGAAATGGGAAAACCAAGATCAGCAAGCGCTTGGCTATGTTAGGAGAACTGCCTGCAGCGAAGGGAGATCCTTCCTTTCCACCCTGGACGTATTTTTCCCAGGACTTTTGTACCTTTCCTTTGCCTGATTACATTCTACCCAGCACCGGCTTTTGCGTAGGTGGAAAAGCACACCCCCCCCGCGCCCCGAAAACGATGTGGCACGTTTACTCTGGCTGATCAAAAACATCAATAACCTTCTCATTCATTCATTGATGTATTTTTTTTCCTGCAGATACTCAATCAAGGCACACAACCCCTCCCCCCACCCCAGGACAAAAACCTCTAGTGGTCATTGAAGGTGAATCTTTGTACGAGCCAGTGTCCACCTCTTCCACACCAGCACTAGCCCAATCCAACCCATAGGGTCGCTCAATATGCTCAAAGTCCTGGCCATGCGGGGGAGCACAGAGTCCAGGCTCCATACCTCTACAATTGCTTTGTGCAAAGTGTTGAAACTTACAAACTTTAGTTTGTGCATTTATGAAATGGAGCTAACGGTGCCCAGTTTGCAGATTTGTTGGAAGGAGTAAAAGAATCATATGTATAAAAAAAATATTTTTTAGCAGTAGAATGCTATAGAAATGTAAGCAATTATTGTTTCAACTGTCCAGTGAGTAAACCAAAGGCTAAATTTCCTTCCACACAGGATACTGTGCATGACTCTGGTACAAAGAGGCACCCACTTTTTGTGTGTTGGTTTTGTTTTCCTGACACAACTGCACCACTCTTTGGATGGAACGATAGCCTATGTTTCCTTACCATACCTCAAAGCCCAGAGTAGCTCCTCAATAAATATTTGTTGAATGAATAAATGAATGAGTAAGTTGTTCTAATTAATTTCTGATAGCCAGTCTTGTGATCTTGAGAACACCATAGTGATAGACCAGGTTCTTGTGAAACACACGTTAAAAGTATGATCCTTTCCAAGTGTCACACCTCAAGGATATCTACTTCAAATCTAACCCAGCCAGAACATAAACCTCAATAACAATTTCTTTATAAACAATTTACAAATACTATGCACTATCTTATTTGAACCTCGAGGTAAGTCTCCCATCCTTAGATTGAGAGGTGGTTTAACACCATCCATGGTTGAGTTCAATTTGCTCTCTGATGAAAAGAGGGAGGGAGAGGTGAGGTGGGTAGGTGGGACTTCCCATCAACTTTATCAAACCATTCCCTCAGGCAAAACCCACTCTCTTTGAGAGGAGTTCTGACAAGTACAGCTTTCTCCACCCTGCTGAATGTCCCCCCAATACTTGGGCAGTTCTAGCCTAGCATCAGGGGCTGCTGCCCAGCTAGCCTGTTCCTTCATTAAAGCACACACAGAGGAGTCTGCCACATCAAACGGGAAAGAGGAAGAGAGTTTCCCTAGCCCATCTCTGCTGTCCCCTAGTACTACCACATGTTCTGCACTAACATGTTTGTCATTATATTGAAGTTACCTGTTCATCTGAGCTCCTTTCCTCACCTAGACTTCAATCATCTGAAGGCACATCTTATTTTCTTGCAATCTCAGAGTCTAGGACATAGAGCACTCAGTGTCTTTGTTAAGCTGGATTATTTTTTCTTCCTTTGTAAGGTGTCACTACACTCACCCTTTCTTCCCCTCTTTCTCTTGGTCCCACTACTTCCACCATGGTACAGGCACCCCCTACCTTTCACCTGAATAGTGCCACAGTTGGCTAATCTTTCTCCTTGCTGGTCTGTCCAGCAGTCCTTCTTTCTCTGGCCTTTCATCACTGGTACTGGCCAATAAAAAGATTTATAAGAGGCGCCTCATCGTAAAGAATGGCTTTCATACTCTTTAAATTAGCATTCAAAGACTGCCCTGGTTGGGCTCCGCCCACATTTTTAGTCTTATCTTTCTCTCCTCTAGACCACACACTTTATATTCTGGCCAAACTGGTCTGCATGCCTGGCCTCAAATGTGCCCTGAACTTCCCCTTCCCTTTGCTTTCTGAACTTATTCTCCGTACTCACCTATTTCCCTTACTGTGCTGACTCCTTACTTACTTACCTTATTCCTATTTCAAAACCAGCTCAAAAGTCACAACTCTCATGGGCCCATCCAAGATTTGTGGACTTCTTACTACCATGATAGCACTTGCCACACCTCCCTCGTGTCCTAAGTGTCTGTGACTTAGCTTTCTTCCCTAAGGAGTTAAAAATTCTTTCAGAAAAAGGGTATATTTTGTTCAAACTTGTATTTCTGATAATATCAAACATCCAAGCAAATGTTCAATAAATGTTTTCTCAGTGGAATTTAATCTGCCAGCTCAGGAAATACCTCTTTGATTTCAGCCAAGGGCTCTTTTATTCCCTGGCCTCCTTTTGTACTTAGAGACAGTAAGACATTATTTGGTCCATTAGTTCTTGCATCATTTCTTGTGTATTTGATTGATCTGCCTGGTTAGCCTATTGGTTGGCTACAGAGAGAGAGACATTATTTTTAACATACATGGACCCGTACATCAGATTATCTGGTCTCAGATGCCAATTTGCCATTCACTAGTTGCATATCCTTGGAAAAGGAACTTAACCTTCAATTTCCACTTTTTTTTTCATCTGTGAAATGTGTTGTTTCTTTGGTGGTTATTAAATAAAATAAAGCATTTAAAGCACTTAGCACTATGCCTGGTACATAGTTAATGCTCACTAAATGGCAGCCATTATTAGCAGGAGGACATCTTCTATAGGGCACCCAATGCCTAGCATCAGTAAATAGATGACCATTGAAATGATATTTGACAATGGGGGCAAAGAGCATTGAACCCCTGCACTCTGGTTATTGTATGCATCTTATTCTCTAAAAAAGAGCATGGTTAAGTTAAATAAATATTCCCCACTTTACCACACTCATTCAGGTACTCTCTTCCAGTATCTGAATGAGAACCCAGAGCCACAACTGAGTGTCAGCAGAAGTACAAAAAGAACATCAATGTGATTCCTGTGCCCAATCAGAATGAGGCTGATGCTAAGAATCAGGGCTGCAAGCATTCTTCTCCCTTTAAAACACCAAATATCAGTAACGGGTTAAAATTTTTTTAGGAAAAGCCAAATTGTCATGAGGATCTTCATAGTACTGTTGTTTTTAAGATTATGTTAAGGGCTGGTTTCCAGAAGCCAGTTTTAGCACTATCTAGGCTGATACAAAGTGTATTTGTTTAGGATATTCACCAGCTCCCCCAAATTGAACTAACTGACTTCTTCTAAAAATAGTTTCAGTGGTGCCTGGGTGGTTCAGTTGGTTAGGCAACTGCCTTCGGCTCTGGTCATGATCCCAGGGTCCTAGGATCAAGCCCTGTGTCAGGCAGGGAGCCTGCTTCTCCCTCTCCCTCTCCCTGCTACTCTGCCTGCTTGTGCTCTTTCTCTGTCAAATAAATAAAATTTAAAAAAATAAATAAATAAAAATACTTTCAATGATAAGTCATCAGCTCAGTAGAAGCAAAGTTCAAGGAAAATTGTTTGACTTTCTAATCATTTCTAGTGTAAATCACTATTCCTTGGGAAATGTAACACAATGCAAGCTAAGCGAGAATACTGAATTCTGTCAGTTCACAGTGCCTGACGCAAGGTAGGTACTCATTAAAATTTGTTGAATGAACTAATAAATGTGAATGAACATCTCAAAGATTAATCAGGTTTGTCAAATATAGTTAAGAAAATAAGGGGAAAAATAATCAAGATGCTATCCCAACACCCACTGTGACCAATTCTAGACTATCATTGTAGGGTTGGGCCCAGACATTGAATGACTCGCTCAAGGTCACACACTAAGTTAATAATAAAGCTGGAATAATCCAAGCTCCCTAATCTTAATAAAATCTTACTATACCACTAGTGCATAAACCAATATACATGAAAAGGCCAAAGGGTTTATTTATTTAGTTTATGTAATGTCAAACTTCTGACATTTATAGAACAAAGTTGTTATAAGTTATAGCACTTGCTATATGATCTTCATGAGTTTATGACACCCCCATTAGCTAGACTTTTCATGTTTCTAATGGGAAAAGAAATGGACCCTTGACTTCCCTCCTCTCTTTCCTATAAATATGGCAGACTTCTCTGTGTGTGCCTTAATGAAGGAA
Organism: Lutra lutra; assembly: GCF_902655055.1. NCBI lineage: Eukaryota > Metazoa > Chordata > Mammalia > Carnivora > Mustelidae > Lutra > Lutra lutra. The sequence goes on along the minus strand of NC_062280.1, from coordinate 121,637,959 downwards.
CAGCTTAGCTGGGCAGCACCCCCTGTTGCTAGGCTAGGGCTGCCCAAGTACTGGGGACATTTAAGAGGATGGAGAAAGCTGTACTTGTCAGAACACCTCTTGCAGCGAGTGGTTTATGTGAAGGAATGGTTTGATAAAGTCGATGGAAAGCTCTACCTCCCCACCTCACCTCTCCCTCCTCCTTTTCTTTTTTTTTTTTTTTCAAGATTTTTTACTTATTTGTCAGAGAGAGAGGGAGAGAGAGCGAGCACAGGCAGACAGAATGGCAGGCAGAGGCAGAGGGAGAAGCAGGCTCCCCGCCAAGCAAGGAGCCCGATGTGGGACTCGATCCCAGGACGCTGGGATCATGACCTGAGCCGAAGGCAGCTGCTTAACCAACTGAGCCACCCAGGCGTCCCTCCCTCCTCCTTTTCATCAAAGAACAGATTGAACTCACCAAGGATGGTGTTGAACCACCTCTCAATCTAAGGATGGGAGACTTGATAAGTTCTGAGGGGTCATTCCAGCAAGTGGGTGGGTTGAGGAACAACCCCAGAGCCAAAGCTGAATGCCTTATAATGGTAGAGGGGAAATTAAGCACAGTTACCAAGGAGCCTCCTTCTGCCCTCCTTTTCATTGCCCATTTGTGTAGATTGAGCTTACACAATTATAAAGATCATTCTTTCAAGGGGCACCAAATTATTAATTTTTTCAGGATGCGTTGGTCTGACTCTGCCATCATAGAGAAGAGAGTCTGACCAAGCCAATGTCTAATGCTTGAGTTCTGTCTAGTTGTGAAGCAGAAGAAGAATAATTTCTGTCTTGAGATCCTTTATAGCTATAGATTCTAGGCTAGGTGATGGAGAACTCTATAAAAATTTCTAATAACTCTCAAAAAATATATCAAAAGAAAGAAAAAATACAGAACCCTCTTTTTGGTCAAAATTTTGGTTCTAATGTTTTGCTAACAGTCGAGTTGGGCTCTATATAATTCTTGTAATGGAAAAAATTAACTACCCACCCCTAGAACAAAAGAACCCAAGATTTGAAATCAGATGTAGTCTAGTGCTGCCACTTAATTAGCTTCGTGATCTTGCATATGGTGTTTAACTTCTCTGAGACTCACTTTTCTCATCTGTATAATGGGAATGCAAACAGTGATTGTAAATTTAAATGAGATCATGTTTTAAGAAACATGGTGAGAGTTCCTGACATACAAATACTCAGTAAGCATTAGTGAATTAATTAATTATTAGTGAGTTCATAAATATTAGTGAATGTTACCAAATAATAATCTGTAAAGCTTCAGATGAAACTTTTATGAGGACGATAAGACACGAGGGACAGCTATTTGGTCTCAAGAACAACATCTATGTTCAAAATTTATAGTCCATAAATAAATCAAATTATTTCACAAGAAATCCCCCCGCCCTGGGAAAAGAGAAACAAAAGAAAACAAATCCCAAATCTAAACTAAATGATCAAATTCCTAAGCATGAAAATTTTTTTCACCCCAGGAAAAAAAAGTTAATGGAACTCTTAACATGATCAAATGTAGTATGGAACACATATCATGTAAGAACCATATTAAATTTGTGAAGTGAAATCTCACAAAAATCCCACTGGGAATCTCCCTCAATGAATAACAACTTTTAATTAACTATTAGACTTCTCTGGGACCCTATTGACATCTTCTAAGAAAATATGTATTCCTTGAAAACACACAAAGATGGCCTAGATAATGCCAAACTTGTATATACATGTATACCCAGGCAGAAACACACAAAGTTCTGTATTATGTTGCATTGATACATTAATTTTTGGTAAAAAAAATTATTTTAAATGTTCTGGTACATTATATGTAACAGTAATTGTGTTCAGACTGCTTAGAGATACAGAAGCAAAAGGAACAGTTGGAAAATAACCAGACTAATCCAGTTAACTGACATATCTACTGTGGAAACGAAAAAATATATATATTTTATATATATATATACACTCCAGTAGGAACTGGCCACCTTTATCTTTTGAACTGATATTGTTCCCTGTTCAGCTACACAGTGCTTTGGTTTCATTGTTCAGTTTTTAGAAAATAGATTATGTGCGGTGAACAAGAAAGAACATTAGATCAGGACTTGAAAAACCAGCTATGTGACCTTGGTTCAGGTAGTCAAGTTAACTTTTCTCTAATCTCAGTTTTCTCATCTGTAAAATGGCTCTAAAAATTCTACCCAGCTTCTTTCATAATGGTAGAGTCAACTCCCTCCTTTCACACACGAGAAAAGCGAGTAGTGAAGTGACTTTCTTAAGGTCACATAGCGACTCTGTGACAGAATCAGGACTAGAAATAAAAGTCTTTTGAAGACTTGGACCTTCTACAGTAACAAAGCTACCATTGAAGCAATCGATAGGAGAGTGCTTTGAAAAATGTGACATAAAGGTTTCCTTCATGGAAGTATTATGGAGTATAGCAACTTAAGTCACAATCAAGATCATCATGAGGCAATTAATTAAGAAATGCTTTTTGAGGCTGTACCTGTACATTCAGTAATAGCCATCTTTCTTTTAAAATCAAATACAATCTGTTTCATTTCTCAACCAAGACAGAAGAAGTAAAGAATTAACTGAATTAATTCAGACACTGAAGTGGATTTTCAAGGACTTGACTTGCCCAAGCTCGTTTTCTACAAAGCTTAAATTAATCAGATAATTGCTAATTCTCCCTTTTGTTTTGTGCTGAGGAGAGTGTGTAGCTGTTAAAATGAACCTAGTAGCAGAATAAACAATCATTTACAATTTTCATAAGTCCCAAATCTAAACTAAGTGATCAAATTCCTAAGCATGTTGTTTCTTCAGGCATCTTCTCCCCTCATTACTTTAAAAACTTAATTTTCTTTATTGAAATGTGCACATTAATACTGCTTTTGTGATTTAAAGAGGATTTTTTAAGCAAACAAATGAAAGAATCAACCTAAACTGATACCTCAGGATATTTTGAACATGCTTTGTTACACTGTCAGTAGAACAAAAATTAAATGCCTCTCCTGGCATGACTAAAAACTACAGTTAAATCTTTTAGATTAAATTCTTACTGACACATTTCTAAAATATAGTCACCTTGGAACGGTTTTAAATAATCTCCACTTAACAGCTATCAAAGTTTTAAAATTAAGCAAACAGTGCTAATTACCCTCCTTCTAATATCTGGAGGAAAGCTTATAATGTAATTAAATTAATTGGCTCTGAAAAATTAATTACATTTGAAATGAGGCTCATTAGACCTTTCCTTTTTCATCAGAATTTCAGACTAAAGGATAACTAGTCTTATCACTTATAATTTCTTTGTGGTTCAGTTAGCATAAAATAGACCATTGTGATGATAATTATTCTACCCAAATAAACTTAAGATTAGAACATTAAAGTGAACTAATGTGAACACGGAGCTCTTACTTTTCCACTGTATTGAATTCTTGCATCTCAGTGTAAAGATTTGTGTGTGTGTGATCATTGAGTCGACAAAAAAAAAAAAAAGAAAGAAAGAAAGAAAGAAAGAAAAAAGAAAAACCCAAACGGTGAACTTTCAAATTCCGCACCATGATATATATTTTGGTTTTGCCGAGTAGAGTATAAACTAAAATGAAAATGTGACTAAAAACTATATGTAGCATAGTAACTATTGATTACTCAGATAGTTTTCATGAACAGTTGGCAAATTTTAACTTACAACAGCTGTCACTATAAATTTAAAGTAAATGTTAATTTAGGAACACTAACGTCGGGAATGTTCCTGTAAATAAGGCTTGTGCTATTCCCAAAGGTTACAGAAAAATCACTAGCGAATTTTTTTAACCAAACTTGGCACAACTTTACGCTCCCTGTTTTAAAATTCTTCAGTTTTACACATAAAAGGCTTTAATCATACTTGAATGCCTTTTCAGTCATTCCCTTGAGGATGCAAACTGCATAAGGAAATGTATTTGATAGGTTTACATCTTGGAGGTGGGAGAATAAATAAACTAAAGGAACAGTATTGCCAGCGATGCACTATACTCTTTATATAAGAAAACAAGGAAAGCATTGGCAGCCAGTAAAGTTCCACTGTCTGTTTACTAAATAAAGTAACCTGTAAATACTTAGAGCAATTATAGCTTACAGATCTCGGGCTCTGAAGGCGGGTTGTGTGCTAAAGTTAGCACTCAGCTTTCTCCTGCTTGAACAACTCATTTCCAAGTACAATTTGCATGACAGATTGCAAACCCTCTTGTATGAACTATTCAAATGGCTTTGAGAATCATATTTCCTCTGACACATGCATACAACATCATGCAGCAGTTGAGTAGAGAAATGCCTGCTTTTAATTGATTAAACCCGTCTTTTTCTTAGAACACACGGGAAAAGTGAAGTGAAAGCTCCACAAAACATAAAATGCTGTACCTGCAACGTGCTGAACTCTTTCCAGTACTCACCCTTTCCGCAACTTAGTTTCTCGTTGGCAGCGCTTCTATGCCAAATGCTTCCACCGTCCCAAAAATGAATGTCAGCACAAGCCCAGACGAAACTTCAAATCCAGGAAAATAAAATTAACCATGCAGATCAAAGGCAGAGGAGCAGGGAGATGAAATGCCCGTAATCTGATCGGTGATCAGTTGCAGAACATCAAAGGCAGAGCTGAGTTTATATATATGCACGGATATCAAGAAAGTTCGCTTTCGGCAGGTAGTCACCCTCCCGCCTCCTAGTCGGCAAATTCTTTTGTTTAACACGGATCACGTTGTTTTCCTCTCTCTCTCTCTCTCTTTTTTTCCTCTTCCCCTTTGCAACCAGGCAATACCGGTGGCTATCCCAAGCCTGGGCTGAGTGGCTGGATCTGTAGCTTTTTCGGTTCCCAAGCTGTGTTGTGGATTGTGTGTTGGAAGCTTTGCCTAGTGCCAGCGGGTTCTGCTTTATCCCTTTCATCTCGCTGAACTGCAGATCCCATGACATCATTCAGCGCCGTGGGACTGGTAGGAGAACTATAATTCAGCCTGTGGGGGAGTACAGCTCCAGAGAAGCCAGAGTCTGCCTGATTTCTAATCACGTTAGGCTATTGTGCCTCATGCAGTACAGTTTCTGTTATCTGTTTCCCAGTTGGAAAAGACAGCGATTGCTGGAGCGTGATAAGATCCCAGATCCATCTGGGTTCCAAATGACAGCATTTAATTGCCTCTTCGTTGATAAGAATCACAATTTTTCACAAAGACTGGGTGTCATATATTCAGAGTAGTTAAATATCACTGCAAGACCATTCCAGAAAACACCCAGGGGCTCTGACACATGGAGAGGGTAAATACTTTGAAAATGTCTTTGTTTTAAGACGTGACACATCTTTAAGGATTTAAAGTAAGCTGTCTTTTCCTTGAAACTTAAATTATTAGAAGTGACTGTCAATTAAAAAGCGGTGTATTCAATTAAGGTAATTATTCAGCGGATAACCAACAATTAATCAGGGCCACCCTTTCACTAAGCCTGGGCAGACACTTACTCTGACTCTTGGTCTTCGTCAGGGATTCTGAAAATTAGATTTTAAAACAATGTGTAGTTTGTAGATAGGTATAATTCAGTAACACCTGTTGACCATTTTTAATTTCACAATAGAAAAGAATTAGGTAGAGGAAGGCACTGTGCTAGCCCCAAAGCTTTGTGTGCCTTTAGGACTGTTTCTCACAAATCCATAGTTTGCACTCTTAACTCATGAAACATCCCCACATTAGTCTAATTCTCCATAATTTAAAATCAAGGCTATTGCACAGTATTTAGAATTTTTTCACTTGGTCCTTCACACTGGTAGATTTAATACTACAAGTTTATTTTATTTTTAGTACTTATCAAAATAGAAGATAATCAGAAATTTCACCTTCATTACAATCCAGGATTCAGTGCACTTCTGAATTCCAGACCACTCTTTCGTGGAGCGAAGGGAAATTTTCTATTTCATAATGGAAATTTGCCAACTTTTGGAAGGACAGTTAAAAAACATATTTGAAAAACCGAGAAAACAGTAGAATTTCATCTTTCTTTACATAACTTCCCTCCCTAATTAGTTTTGTCTAAATTTCCCCCAAAGTGTTTGTAATATACCCTCTAAATCTCCAACGAATTTTAATAGCAAAATACTGGTTTGAACAGTTAATGAGCTCGATATATATAACGTGGCAATGGTCACGTTTATTTCTCAGCATCTCTTTTATAATTTTTCTACCTCATACATCATTTCTCTAAGAGGCACAGAGCTCAGATAGTGTTTGAAGTGCAGGTGTGATTCTTTATGACTTCTGGAAAGTAGAGCAGGAAAAATCCTCTGGTATCTGGACTTCACATAACGTTTCCAGGGCTCCTTTGAATACAACAAAAATATTTAAAAGTACAAAATATTTCCAAAGAGGCATGTGCCCATTTCTTCCTGGAGGTCGTCCAGCCATGCGACCAGCATGAAATCCATATTCCATCACACAACACTCAAGAACAGGGTCTCCCGATACGCTGACGGTTGATGACACAACTGAGTGCTCTGTAAGGTTCTTTGCACCAGCAAGTAATCCTAGAGTCTTAACAGAGTTCAGCACCAATGGAAATAGGTGAGGGACTGAATTAGGATTCTTGCCCTTTCACAGGAAGCTTACGGGAGGCATTTGAAAGCAGGGACTCACTTGAAAACCAGTCAAGTGATCCTTGATTTATATGAATCTCACCAAGGAAGATGGGTTGTTCAAAATACATCTAGAGATGCAGTATCATCTCCAATGGAAGAGTTTATTCACCAAGTCACTGAAAATTACTATGAATTGGTCCTCTTGTGGCCCCAAACCCTCCCCCTCACCCCACGTGTGAGATGAAAGGGGAATGAGGTTAGGGCCCCATCTGTCGCCAGGAGCAGAGTGTGGCTAAAGGCCCTCCCTCCTCCAATGAGGAGTGACCTCTTGACCCGGGGCTCATTAGTGCTGTGCTTCAGCCCACGGAGCTCCCTTCATTGTGGAGATGTGACCTGGACCATTGTTATTTCCCAAGGGCACCGTGAAGGGGAGCTACTGCAAAGCTTTTTTCTTTCCCTCTAAGAAACTTAGATCAGTGAAATGAAATCGGATGCCCTGGTGATGAGAAATATGTCACTACACTCTACTTAATTATCTGTTTCAATAACACCAGGTCACAACATCTTATTATGACCCCTGGTGCCACATCACTTATCAATGGCTTCTTTTACTCTCTCCTCCAAATGGCGTGTCAGCCCTCGCGCTGTGTTAAAGGCGCCGGGACAGCAAGCTGATCCCCAGTGAGGAGCTTGATGCTGGATTTCATTGTACTGAAAACTGAGGAAGCTTCCATTTGTCCTATCAAAGAAGGGCACGTCTCCCCGAGATTCTTAAGGGGGCGCCTCACGTACCCCACCATTAACGCTGAGTGTTAGCCTCTTTCCAACGGCTGAAACATGCTTTCTCTGTTTCGCCACCTTGACGGACTAATGGCATCCATCCCTACAATCCTGACATACGGGTTCAGGTAATACAACTCCCCCCCACCCCCCATCCCTTTTCTAAGTTCTTGGAGTTACCTGGAGATCTTTTATTTTTTTAATTTTTATTATTTTTTTAAATTTCTCTTCAGTGTTCCAGAATTCATTGTTTATGCACGACGCCCATGCTCCGTGCAATACGTGCCCTCCACAATACCCACCACCAGGCTCCCCCAACCTCCCACCCCCCGCCCCTCCAAAACCCTCAGACTGTTTCTCAGAGTCCGTAGTCTCTCATGGTTTGTTTCTCCCTTCAGTTTCCCCCAACCCACTTCTTTCCTAATGCCCTCTTTTCTCAACTTTTTGTTTAGCTACATCCTGGCTTATATCAGCTAACATAGCTGTATGTACATAAACGGGGAGGAGCCACCGTAGAACTTGTTTCATTTACATACTTCGCGAGCCTGTGTGAAGTAGCTCGATGCTACGGGAAGAGCATGCGCACTGGCGCCAGAAGGGCCTGGGTTTAATCTTTTTATCTGTAACTTAATAACAGCTTGAACAATTCGGGCAAGAGACAAAGCTTCATTTTCCTGTACTGCAAGAAGATGACAGCATCTATAGTCTCGGTGTTGTTGAGACAAGCTTATGCAAAGCAGATCAAGCAATCCCACCGGAGTAGTATCCAGAGGAAATAAGATCAAAGAATGAACAGCTTCGTGCACCCATGTTCACTGCCGCATTATTCACTACAGGCAAGACAGGGAAATAAGCTAAATGTCTATCCACAGATAAGCAGATAAAGAAAATGTGGTGTGTATATATGTAAAATACTCCATTGTGTGGCGTATATATCCAGATATGTGGGCGCCTGGGTGGCTCAGTGGGTTAAGCCGCTGCCTTCGGCTCAGGTCATGATCTCAGGGTCCTGGGATCGAGTCCCACATCTGGCTCTCTGCTCAGCAGGGAGCCTGCTTCCCTCTCTCTCTCTTGCCTGCCTCTCTGTCTACTTGTGATCTCTGTCTGTCAAATAAAAAACAAACAAAAAAACAAACAAAAAAAAAACCAGATATGTGTGTGTGTGTGTGTGTGTGTGTGTATCTCCACACAATGGAGATTTATTCAGCCTTAAAAAAAGAAGGAAACGCTGACATTTTTGACACTGTATAGGAAGCTGGAGGATATGCAATAAGTGAAGCAAGCCATACACAGAAGGATAGATATTGCATGATTTCACTTATACATGGAATCTTAAAAAACAAATAACAACAACAACAACAACAAAAACTAAAAAAAAATCCCAAAGCAAAACAAAAACAAAAAGCCCCAACGAACTCATAGTAACAGAGAATAGAATGGTGTTAACCAGAGCCTGGGGTGTGGGGGAAAAGGGGCAATTGAAACAAAGAATAGTGGTTACCAGGGGCTTAGGGGAGAGGGTCATTGGAAGTTATTGTTTAACAGGGACAAATATTCAGTATTGCAAGATGAAAAGAGATCTGGAGATAGATAGTGGTGGTGCGTGCACAAAAATATAAATGTATTTAGTACCACTGAAGTGTACACTTAAAAATGGTAAAGATAGTAAATTTAATGTTATGTGTATTCTACCAAAATTTTTAAGATGGAGAAAAATTGAAAAATCAAGCAGAAAAGACTCAACAGGAAAGCCAAGTTTCATTTTCTTTCTCCATAAGAATTAAAGAGCAATAGTGAAACACCAACACTTACTTGGGAAATCAAACTCAAATTTGAGTTGGGCTCAATATTCCAAAGGAGCAGGGCAAAATATTGCATGGGTCCTTGGTTCAGTTAATCTGAATTTGAGGTAACCCAGATGTCCTCAAATCTTCTGAAGCCAAGGACCATGCTTATATTATCTGATTACCCTCTCCATGACCTTAAAAAGAAATGTTTCAAGCCATAATGGGTTGAATTGCAGCCCTCAAATTCATATATTGGAATCCTAACCCCCAGTACCTCAGAATGTGACCTCCCTTAGAGGTAGGGTCTTTATAGAAGTAATCACCTTAAAATGAGGTCATTATGGTGGACTGTAATCCTATATGACTGGTTTCTTCATAAAAGGCTGTAATTTAGTCACAGAGACACACAGATGGAAGATGACGTGAATAGACCCAGAGAGAAAATGACCATCTACAAGCCAAGGAGAGAGGCCTGGGACAGATTCTCCCTCACAGTCTTCAGTTGGCACCAACCCTGCCAACATCTTGATTTCAAACTTCTTGCCTCCAGACTATAACAGTCTATTTTCGTTGTTTAAGCTCCCCAGTCTATAATAGGTACTTTGTTACCATAGCCCTAGGAAACTAATACAGAGCCCACCCAAAATTTCAAAAGGCTTATATTCTCATCAGAAAGCCTCCAACCCACTTCCTAAAAATCTCTCTCAGCTCCTGTGAATACCCCCTGCTCTGGCTAGATCACTTCCTCTCCTGTGGGAAAAAAGTTTCTTTCTTCTCCAAAATGTCAGTTCAGGGGTACTCTTAAGTGAAGCAAAATACTGTTGAAAGTAATTAAAGAGGAATTAAAGCATACATTTCAGCTATTACATATAAAGCTGTTATGAACATCTATACAAAATTCTTTGATTGGGTATATATTTTTATTTCTCTGAGGTAAATACCTTGTAGTAGAAATTTTGGGTTATATGGCATATATTTAACATTACAAGAAACTGCCAAATTGTTTCCCCAAATAGTTATATCATTTTATGTTCCCATCAGCAATGTATGAGATTCCCATTTGCTCTACATCCTTGACTACACTTGTTATTGTTAATCTTTAGAATTTTAACCATTCAAACCGAGTCTGGTGGTGCCTCATGATGGTGTTAATTTGCAATTTGTTGATGCCAGTGCTTAACTTCAATATGTGTGTGTGTGTGTGTGTGTGTGTGTGTGTGTGTGTGTGTATACACTTCATTTTATGGAATAGTTTTAGACTGATAGAAAAATTAAATAGTTTGTACAGGATGTCCCATTTAACCCCTACGCTTCTTAACAGTTTCCCCTATTATTCGCATCTTGCCTCAGAGTGGCATATTTGTAATTAATGAATCAATGTTGATCCATTATCATTAACCAAAGTCCTCAGCTTACACTAAAGTACATTTTTTGTGTTGTGCCATTCTATAGATTTTAACGAATGCATAATATCATGTATATATCAGTACAGTATCATACAGCATAGTTTCACTGCCCCCAAAATCCTCAGTCTTGGGGCGCCTGGGTGGCTCAGTGGGTTAAAGCCTCTGCCTTTGGTCTAGGTCATGATCCCAGGGTCCTGGGATCGAGTCCCACATCTGGCTCTCTGCTCAGCAGGGAGCCTGCTTCCCTTCCTTTCTCTCTGCCTGCCTCTCTGCCTATTTGTGGTCTCTGTCTGTCAAATAAATAAATAAAATCTTAAAAAAAAAAAATCCTCAGTCCTCCACCTAATCACCCTGCCCTGTCCTGAATTCCTAGCAATCACTGACTTGTTTAATGTCTCCATAGTTTTTCCTTTTTCAGACAGTCATACAATAGAAATCATATAGTATGCAGGCTCTCAGATGGGCTTCTTTCACTTGGTAATATGCATTTAAAGTTCCTTCTCGTCTTTTCCTGACTTAATAGCTCATTTCTTGTTATTGCTGAATAATATTCCATTGTATGGATGTGCCACAGTTTCTTTATCTATTTGCATAGGGAAGAGTACCTTCCAAAGATCTTCCAAAGTTTGGCAATTGTGAAAAATGTTGCTAACCTAACCACAGTTTCTTTATCTATTTGCATAGGGAAGAGTACCTTCCAAAGATCTTCCAAAGTTTGGCAATTGTGAAAAATGTTGCTAACCATCTTTGTGTAGGTATTCGTGTGGATATAAGTTTTCAACTCACTTGAATATAGAAGTGCCTAGGAGTGTGGGTGCTGGATCACATGGTGAGACAATGGTTAGATTTTTTAAAGAAATTGCCTGTCTTCCAGAAACAACATGTGTTGGAGAGGATGTGGAGAAAGGGGAACCCTCTTACACTGTTGGTGGGAATGCAAGTTGGTGCAGCCACTTTGGAAAACAGTGTGGAGATTCCTTAAGAAATTAAAAATAGAGCTTCCCTAGACCCTGAAATTGCACTACTGGGTATTTACCCCAAAGATACAGATATAGTGAAAAGAAGGGCCATCTGTACCCCAATGTTTATAGCAGCAATGGCCACGGTCGCCAAACTGTGGAAAGAACCAAGATGCCCTTCAACGGACGAATGGATAAGGAAGATGTGGTCCGTATACACTATGGAGTATTATGCCTCCATCAGAAAGGATGAATACCCAACTTTTGTGGCAACATGGACGGGACTGGAAGAGATTATGCTGAGTGAAATAAGTCAAGCAGAGAAAGTCAATTATCATATGATTTCACTTATTTGTGGAGCATAACAAATAACATGGAGGACAAAGGGAGATGGAGAGGAGAAGGGAGTTGAGGGAAATAGGAAGGGAAGGTGAACCATGAGAGACTATGGACTCTGAAAAACAATCTGAGGGTTTTGAAGGAGCAGGGGGTGGGAGGTTGGGGGAACCAGGTGGTGGGTATTAGGGAGGGCACAGATTGTATGGAGCACTGGGTGTGGTGCAAAAACAATGAATACTGTTACGCTGAAAAGAAATAAAAAACTAAAAAAAAAAAAGAAATTGTCTGTCTTCCAAAGTTACTGCATCATTTTACATTCTTACTGACAATGAGTAAGAGTCTCAATTGCTATGCACCCTTGTCAAGGCATTGTCAGGGTTTTTTTGTTGTTGTTGTTTTATTTTGTTTTGGATTTTAGCCATTCTGTATAACAGTATCTCATTGTTCTAATTTGCAATCACCTAATGACATATGACATTGAACATCTTTTTATATGTTTACTTCTTATTTGTATATCTTCTCTGGTGAGGTGCCTATTCACATCTTTTGCAAATTGCAAATTGGGGAGTAGGTTTTCTTATTGTTGACTTTTAAACGTTCTTTGTATATTCTGAGTACAAGTCCCGTATCAGATATGTGCTCTGTGAATGCTGTCTCCTAGTCCGTGGCTTACCTTTGTATTCTATTAACAATATTTTTACAGAGCAGACATTTTTAGTTTTAATAAAGTTCACCTTATCAAATTTTTCTTTAATGATAATTATGCTTATAGTATTGTATCTAAAACTCATCACCAAACCCAAGGTCTCTTCTTATCTTGCCTTCTGGAAGTTTTATAGTTTTGTGTTTTACATTTAGGTCTGTGACCCATTTTGAGTTCATTTTTATGAAAGGTGCAAAGTCTGTGTCTGGATTCATGGTTTTGCACATGACTGTTCAGTTGTTCTAGCAGCATTCACTGAATTATCTTTGTTCCTTTGTCAAAAATCAGTTGACTACATACGTGTAGGTTTATTTCTGGGCTATTTTGTCTGTTTCATTGATGAATTTATCTCGTCTTATGCTAATACCACATTGTCTTGATTATTATAGCTTTGTAGGATATATTGAAGTCAGATAAAACCAGTTCTCTGACATTTTTCTTCAGTATTGTGTTGGCAATTCTCAGTCTTTTGATTTTCCGTATAAACTTTAGAATTGGTTTGCTGATATTCACAGAATAACTTGGTGGAATTTTACTTGAGATTGTGTTGAATCTATAGATCACAGTGGAAAAACTGACATCTTAGCAATAGTGAGTCTTCCTATTCAAGAACAAGGAACAGCTCTCCACTTGTTTAGATCTTCTTGGATTTCTTTTGTCAGAATTTTGTAGGTTCCCTCATATAGATCTTGTATATTTTAAGATTTATACCTAAGATTTATACCTAAGTCTTGTATATTTTAAGATTTATACCTAAGTCCTGTAAGTTTTAAGATTTATACCTAAGTTCATTGTAAGAATGTAAATGTAAACAACCTTGCTGTTATCACTTACCAGTTTTAGAATTTTTGGGGTCAGTTCCTTGGGGATCTGTGAGCAAAGAAAATTTAATTTCTTCTCAATCTGTTTATTATTTGTAAAAGTATATCACATACTCCAGGGCAACCGCTAAGAACAAATCTAAATCCATTTTTATATAATACTATAATGTTTCATGGGTAGTATAATGTATCTTATAACTGAGCAGTCCCAATTACTCTTTCTCATCTCTTATAACATTGTTGTCATTTATTTCATTTATCCATAGGCCACAATCACCCAACACATTGTTGCTCTTATTGCTCAGAACAGTTATTTATTAGCTCAACAAAAAGTAGGAAAATAAAAAATTTTATTATATGTTCATTTACTCACTCTTCCTTTCTGTAGGTCTAAGGTTTTATATAATTTTCCTTTTCTGTGAAGAGCTTCTTTTAACATTTCCTTCAAGACAACAAATTCCTTGTATTTTCATTTGTCTGAGAGAGTTTATTTCTTCTTCATAAATGGATTTCTTATATCCTTTTGAAGGATAATTTTGCCAGATACAGAATTCTAGGTTGGTAAGGATTTTTTTTTTCTTTCCACTCTTTAAATATTTCACTCCACTCTCTTTATGTTTTTGTGGTTTCTTATGAGAAGTCTGATATAATTCTTATCTTTACTTTTAACTAGGCAAAGTGCTTTTATTATGTATGTATGTATGTATGTATTTATTTACCTTCAGACTTCTTTTGAGATTTTTTTCTTTGCCTTTGCTTTTCTATAGTTTAATAGTTTAATGCCTCCCTGTAGAATTTTGAATGTTTACCCTGGTCGATGTTCTCTAAGTTTCCTAGGTTTATAGTCTGGTGTTTGTCATTAATTTTGAAAAATTCTCAGCTATTATTATTTTAAATATTTCTTGTATTCCTTCTCTCTTTCTTCTTCTGCCAGCATTACCATTACTTACATGTTGCTCCTTTAGTAATTGTCCCACAGATTTTTTTAAAATTATTTTTTCTTCTTTGTATTTTAGCTTGGGAAGTTTCTATTGACATTTTTTCCAAACTCACTGATTTTTTACCTCACTGTGTCTAGTCTATCAGAGGGACCATCAAAGGCATTCTTCACCTCTGTTAGAGTATTTTTAATTTCTAACATTTCTCTTTTATTCTTTCTTAGAATTTGTATTTCTTGGCTTACATTACCCATCTGTTCTTGCATGTAGTCTACTTTTTTTTTCATTTGAGCCTTTATTATGTTAATTGTAGTTGCTTTAAATACTCTGTGTGATAATTCTTTTTTTTTTAAGATTTTTTATTTATTTATTTGACAGACAGAGATCACAAGTAGAGAGGCAGGCAGAGAGAGAGAGAGGAGGAAGCAGGCTCCCCACTGAGCAGAGAGCCCGATGCGGGACTCGATCCCAGGACCCTGAGATCACGACCTGAGCCGAAGGCAGCGGCCCAACCCACTGAGCCACCCAGGCTCCCTCTGTGTGATAATTCTAAAATTTATATCACATATGAGTCAGGTAAGTCTCTGGTAAAGTAGTTTCCTCTGCAGGGCAGGCTTTTGTTGTGGAGAATGTTCTGGGCATATTTGTAAATGTCTACTTTCCCCCACACTCTGACTAAAACACAAGGTTTTTTTCTCTGATCATCACTGTAAGAACATGATGAACTTCCTGGAGGTAATATTTAAGAAAGTATGTTGGTTCTATGAAGACTGGGCCCCCCAGAATTTCTTACAAGTCTATACTCAGTTTCCAAGAACACATCAAAATTATTTAAGTGTTCCTGATAGTAATTGGCTCCTGCATCTTCTGCTTCTGGTAAGCAGATCTCTGTTTAATTCTTGATATTTCCTCATCTATCCAGATATGGGGGTGGTAGTTTGCCCTGTGACCTCAGTTCCCTAATGGATCTAGAAAAGTCATTGGTTTTTAGTTTTTTCTTGTTATAAGGATAGGAATCATGACTTCTAACCTCTTCACATGTAGGAGCTAAAATCAGAAGTGACTTGAATTCTATTGTGCTTAATAGTAGTCATTATTATCTAAATATTCTGGATGCCTGGCTGATTCAGTTGGTAGAGCATGTGACTCTTAATCTTGGAGTCATGAGTTCAAGCCCCACAATAGGTATAGAGCTTACTTAAAAAAAAAAGAAAAGTCCATAATTTTGGTTTTGAGTTTTTTCTTTGAACCATCTGTGGTTTAAAAAAGAATTTCATCATTTCCAAGTAGTTAATATTTATTTTGATTCTCTTTATATTGAAAATGTATGCTTAGATACTATGAATTATGTTGTTTCCATTTTTATTAGTTTCTCATCTAATTAAAGAGGTGCATTCTCTGTTATCAGAGCAATGAAGTTAATTGCACTGATACTAGTATCTAATTCTCAAAGTCTTATATCTGTTTTACATTGGGTGCTATAGCACTGGTAGTTTTAATTTTTAAATGTCCCTCATATAAAGTTGGAAATTATAAATGTTTATCCATAACTAAAAGACAATAGAACAGCTAGTGATTTAATAATCTGTCAAATTCAAGATGCTACAAGGTAGTGGTTCATCAACTGTGAATCTGACAATGGTTCTGATTCTGATAAAACAACAACAAATTAATTCAGCAGATCATATAGACACATGGACCATCAGTGATCAAAATGGTTCTTTACTCACAATGAAGTTGCTTCAAACCACCCAACTTCAGCCTTGCTCCCTTCTGTTCTTCAATTTAAGAGATTGAGTGTTTTAGAGATTACAATACCATTCTTATCTGCCCTACTACCCTCCAAATACTTCTCTGAGGTCAGGTTAGCTTTCAGATCAGCTATCAAACTTGTATTTTACAATTAAAATTACAATTTCATTTTCTGCCTATTCAGAATTCATGCTGATTAGTACACCAGACTAATTATGAGTCTTGGTTCTCAGGAGCTCAACAATACTAACAAAGAATGCAAATGTAATGGTGAGAAAATGGCAAAAGACATACTAAGAAATTTCTTGGGAATAACAACACAGAAGACAGAAGGACTCGGGAGATATTTTGGCTTCATCAGAAAGTACAATGTTAGATAAACACAGGCTCATCCTAAGGTGTACTTTAAGAAATGCTGATCTAAAGTCAAAATATTTAATGATGCAACCATTTGTGAAATTGTGAGAGCTTCTACCACACAATTGAGGGCATAAAAAACACAGAACAGTTATAATTCTTGATAAAATCAGAAAAAGACAAAATTTGGGTGGAAAAGGTAGACTTGAGTTGTCCTGCTAAATAGAATTGCAAAGAAGAGTGGTAGAGTGACGATGACTCATTTACTTTCAGACAGTAGAAATATGTTAAGAGCCTATTTGGGAACATAGTTTATACTACATTTGTAAAACACAATTTCTAGGTCCAGATTAGTTTTTTTTCATTATGTTCAATTTAATTGTGTGAGAAATCCTGTTCAGCTTAGCATACCCAGTTTAATATAAAATTACCTTTGAAAAACTTTTTATTTGAGGATAATTTTAGATTTACTGAATTGTACAAGTCGTACAGAGAATTCCCATTTATCCCAAAGCCAACTTCTTCAACTCAAAATTGGAATATTGATCTTGATACAATGCTATAAACTAAAACCAGAATCTATTCAGGATATTTGCTTCACAGCATATAGGTTTCTGATCAATGTATAGTTATGTATCCACCACCTCAGCACCATATAGAGTAGTTTTATCACCTCCAAAATGTCCTTGTATGGTTCCTTTATATTCAACTCTTCCCCTGTATTCACTGATCCCTAAAACCACTAATCTTTTCCTCTCACTTTTTTTTTTTTTTTTTTGGCCTTTGTACAGTATCACATAAAAGGAATTACACAATATGCTATCTTTGGAGTCTGGTCTGTTTCACCTAGCAAAATGCATTTAAAATGTATTTATGTTGTGGTGTGGATCAACAGTTGTTCTTTTTTATTACTGAATAGTGTTCTACTGAACGGATATATTGCAGTTTAATTACCCACTCATGAGTTGAAGGACATCTAGGTTATTTCAAATTTTGGTAATTGTGAATGAAGCTGCTAACTATAAACATGTACGAAGTCTTGTTTGAACAAAAATTTGCATTTCTCTTGAGTATATACTTAGGTGTGGGATTTCAGTGTCACATGACAGATACGTTTAATTTTACAAGAAATTTCCAAGCAGTTGTCTGAAGTGGTTGTACCATTTTGTATTACTTCCAATAATATGTTAGAGTTCCAGTTTAGTTAGTTAGTTCTAGTTAGTTCTAGTTCTAGTTCCACACTCTCACTTGAATTTGAGATTGCCATTTACACATTTTTAGCTATTCTAATAGGTATGTAATGGTATCTTGTGGCTTTAACTTGGTATTCCTTAATGATTAATGATGCTGAGAATCTTTTCATATGTATATTTGCTACATACATATATATATGTATATATATATACACACACATATATATGTATTTGGTGAAGTGCTGTTCAGATTTTTTAAAATTGTTTTTTTTAATTTCTTTTTTTAATGTTATACATATTTTTGGCAGACTATGCATTTTATTTTATTCTATTATTTATTTTTCTGTTGAAGTATAGCTGACACACAATCCTACGTTAGTTTCAGGTGTACACCATAGTGATTCAACAAGTCTATGTTTTGTGCTAGGCTCAGCACAAGTGTAGCTCCCATCTGTCACCGTATGACAGTGTTACAATACTAGTGATTATATTCCTGTGTTGTACCTTTCATCCTCATGACTTATTCTTTACATACCATCTTTTGTTTTCTTACTGTCGAGTTTTTATAGTTCTTGGTCAGAAATACGATTTGAAAATATTTCCACCCAGTCTGTGGCTTATCATTTCATTCTTTTATCAGTGTCTTTTCCAGAGGAAACATTTTAAATTTAATAAAGACCAATGCAATAATTTTTAAAATTTTAAAAAAATTTTTAAAAATGAGGTCTTATTTTAAAATTCTTTGACCAATCTAAGGCCATACAGATTTTCTCTTTTTTTTTTTCCTAGTAGTTTTATAGTTCTACACTTTACATTTTAATCTGTGACCAGTTTGGAATTAAATATTGTGTAAGGTATAAGAGGTATAGATTAAGGTTTATTTATTTATTTATTTTACTTACTTACCTGTGACCATCCAGTTATTTCAGTACAATATGTTGAAGATTGTTTTTTCTCTATTGAATTGCCTTCATAACTTTGTAAAAAACAAAACAAAACAAACAAAACAAAAACCCCACAACAAGTAACTGACTGCATTTTGTGTGAATCTATTTCTGAGCTCTATTCTCTTCTGTTGACCTATGTCTCTACTGTTTTGCCAATAGCGCACTGTATTTATTACTGTGGCTTTATAATAAGTCTTGAAATCATGTACTGTAAACCCTCCAACTTTTTTTCTTTCCAGAATTGTTTTGACTATCCTAGTTCTTTTGACTTTTCATAAAATTTTAGAATAAGCTTATTGAAATCTATTTTAGAAAACTCTTTGGGATTTTTTTTTTTTTTTTGAAGATTTTATTTATTTATTTGACAGAGAGATCACAAGCAGGCAGAGAGGCAGGCAGAGAGAGAGGAGGAAGCAGGCTCCCTGCTGAGCAGAGAGCCCGATGCGGGGCTCGATCACAGGACCCTGAGATCATGACCTGAGCCGAAGGCAGCGGCTTAACCCACTGAGCCACCCAGGCGCCCCACTCTTTGGGATTTTAAATGATATTGTGTTGAATGTGTGGGTCTTATTTGAGAGAACTGACTTGGTAGGAATAAAAATTGCCAATCTATGATGTGATCTCTCTCTCTCTCTCAGCTTTCTTTGATCAGTGTTTTATATCTATTGTTATAAATATTCTTCACATATTTTGCTAAACTTATACCTAGGTATTTAATTTTTTGGTGTTGTTGTAAATTATGTTGGTTTCTTAACTCTGAATTTCAATTTTTCATTACTAATCTAGAGAGATACAATTGATTTTTACATATAAGCCTTTTATCCCATCATCATGATAGATTAACTTACTGTTTCTAGAATTTTTTAAAAGATTTTTGGGATGTTCTACACAAATAATGGTATCTGCAAATTGAGATTGTTTTGTTATTTCTCTAATCTGTATGCCTTCTGTTTCTTTTTCTTGCCTTTTTGCACTAACTAGGACTTCATCAGGATGTTGAATCCAAGTTAAATAGAGAAGTCATCCTTGCCTTTGTCCTGATCTCAAAGAAAAAGCATACAGTTTTCACCACTAGGTATAATGGTAGCTATAGGGGTGTTTTTATAGATGATCTTCATCAAATTGAGGAAAGCCCTCTCTAATCCTAATTTTCTGAGAGTTTTTATCGTAAATGGATAGTGATTTGTAGGATTTCTGACGTGATTATATGGTTTTCTTCAGTTTGTTTATATAATGAATTACACTGATTTTTGAATGTTGGGTTAGTCTTGCATTCTTGGGATTTTATTGTGATATATGAACTTTTAAAAATATTGCTGGATTTGATTTATTCATTTTTTTTTGCACAAATGTTCGTGATAGATAGTGATCCCTAGTTTTCTTTTCTTGTAATGTCTTTGTTTGGTTTGGGTATAGGGTAATGCTGGCCTCATAAAATGAGTTGGGAATGAGTTACTTCATCTCCTCTTTACTAGGAGAGTCTGTGTAAAACTGGTATTATTTCTTCCCTAGATATAAAACTACCTTTCTTTTTTTTTTTTTTTAAGATTTTATTTATTTATTTGACAGAGAGAGATCACAAGTAGACAGAGAGGCAGGGATAGAGAGAGGGGGGGGGAAGCAGTCTCCCTGCTGAGCAGAGAGCCCGATGCAGAACTCGATCCCAGGACCCTGAGATCTTGACCTGAGCCGAAGGCAGCGGCTTAACTCAGTGAGCCACCCGGGTGCCCAAAACTACCTTTCTATAAAGCATATGCTATGGCACTGTTGCTATTTATAATTTGTAGAAAATGACTACGTTATGGAACTTTCCTGACATTATTCCAGTCAAAACCTATGGATTGCATGAATCTCAGAGTTTAGGGGTTTTTTTGTTTTCTGTTTTTAATTTTTTTAAAGATTATTTATTTATTTATTTATTTGACAGAGCCTACGCAAGTAGGCAGAGAGGCAGGCAGAGAGATGGGGGAAGCAGGCTCCCCACTGAGCAGAGAGCCCGATGTGGGGTTCAATCTCAGGACCCTGAGATCACGACCTGAGCCAAAGGCAGAGGCTTAACCCACTGAGCCACCCAGGCTTCCCAGAGTTTGGGGTTTTATCTTCTAGTTTCATAGATTATTAAAAGTAGGTAAGATATACATATGTTGTTGGAAGTAAATGTAAAGAGTTTGGAAAAGGAAACTGTTCTTGTCATATTTCTACATTTTAATGTCCTAGTTAGAACCATACAACTTAGGTGAATGGTCTCTTGCATGAGGCTGTCTTGGCTTGAAGTCCAGTATTTCGATAGAAATTTCTGAGGGTGCGTAAGTCACTTTAAGCTTCAGATCCCTTCTCTCTAAAATGAGAAAAATAAGAGTACCTACTCCTAGTTCTTGTCAACATTAAAAAACTACCAGCGTGTACTAAGTATGGAACACATGTTAGCTCTCAACTGTTTAAAGTGTTGCTTAGGGGAAAAAAGATATGTTATTTCTGACTGTAACAGTGAGAAAAAGTTGTTTCTGTTTGGAAGAGAAAGACATTC
Organism: Lutra lutra; assembly: GCF_902655055.1. NCBI lineage: Eukaryota > Metazoa > Chordata > Mammalia > Carnivora > Mustelidae > Lutra > Lutra lutra. Next base: position 121,616,843 of record NC_062280.1, on the reverse strand, counting down.
TGTATTCCTCTTTTTAAAAGCATTTCTTATTTCGAAGCCAAAAGATATTTTGCATTTTGGCAAGCAACATGCTTTATTATATCTGAAAGGGGACAACTTTGATTTTTAGAAATTGTTACTGTGACATCTCAGTATTATACAGCCACAAAGTTTAGTGTATTCTGAAAGTTTTAAAAGGGGATACCTCATTCCTGTTCATGTTAAAATTCAAGGTTAAGGATGAACAATTCTTTAGATGAACATACAAGATTATAAATAAGATTCACTCAAAACAATAAATGAAGTGTGTATAAACTTCAATGATGGGTAGAAGTTTCACATACAGGTACAGTGAGACAGTGAGTGAGTCTTCCACTATCCCAGGGACAGAGTGCCCCAAACAGAGAAGGATATTTGGTCCTTCATAAATGCACAAGCAAAGGGTATGGTGGAGAGCGGGTGTCCATGGAGACAGGGAGGAATAACTGGGAACACAATAGAGGTGGTCTGTGTATATCAGAGGTTGTGGAGGGGAAGCATTTTGTGATTCTGCTCTCCTGGTGTGGTGTGGGGTTCCAGAAATCTCTGGGAAGGAACAAGACTTCTTGTGCTCAGATTAAGGGTGTGGTCTTGTGGGACTGTACCTGACATCGGTGAATAGTGAGGACCTCCACCAGTAAAAGGTAGAGGTATCCAACTGGTAAAAAGTCAGGAGAGTGACCAGAAGTGAAGGACTCTGGGCTGGCATGCCCATGGGACCTGGCATGAGAGGCTTTATAATTAGAGGCAACAAAGTGTCCAGCCCTCCGTCCAATGTCTTGATGATGACCTGACTGCTCGTTTGGGGTCTCTGAGAGATTGGGAACATGGTGGAATTCTGTTTCCATGTGCATTCTGCAGAGTTGGTAACAATACCTCCTGGTTTACTATCTCTATCCAGGCTCGTACTCTGCCTGATTCACACTAAATCCCGCAGTTCAAAGGTCAGGAGACTAGGGTCAGAAGAGCGATGTTACTTTCCAAGGTCCTATTCCTAAAATCAACCTCAAGAGTATATGATTCTAAAGCCGTGCTCTTTCACAAGATCACACTATTGCACTATTGTTTTCTGCTAGTTAAATTATCTTTCTAAAGTACCGTTTTGTTTTGTTTTGTTTTGTTTTGTTTTTTTCACAAGTAGGGAGCCCTACTGACTTAAGTCGGTAATTAACCTAGGTTTCTTGGGCCACAGGGATCCCCAGTAGGAGGCTTATGTGTCCATCTCTGGAAAATATTATATTTTAAGATTTATATTTGAGATTTTTTATATATATTTATATAATATATATTTTTATATATTTATATATTTTTATATATATTTGAGGTTTTTTCTAATTATAAAACAGCATATATGAATTATAGAAAATAGGGTAATTAAAGACAAAGTAAAAAAATTCACTCATATCACCCATAATTCTGATTTTTTTAAATAAAAAAATTATATAGTTTTAAATAATTAAAGTAAGAAGCAAAGCCTCATCCTGCCCCCAGAAGTAACCCCTGTCAACAGCTCATTGAACATACCTCTAGACAGATATTCTTTTGATTTGAGGCTGCTCCCATTGCTGCCTCTAGTATGGCTGCCTTTTTCATTACCGGCAAATACCAAACAGAGAAGGTATCTAACGCACTGGTTTCTGCCAAAGGTGTTCTTCTATAGTATTTATTTAACCTTCTGGTTGGTATCTGAAGTACTGGCTTCAGTGTGATATTTAATACAGGAAATGCGTTGCCGCTGCTTTATCTCATGATTGTATCTACGTGCAAAGCGTTATGAAACAAATGTCTCTGACAATCAGTCCCTTTATTGGGCATGTCTCCAACACTGGGGAGTGATTGTAAAATAAGACACTGTTTTCAGATGAGGTTCCTAAGAAAAAGGTCGCTTGTGCTGGAATTTGAATAGAAATTGCACCATTTCCTCTGTAAAGGTCTAGCATGAAAAGAGAAACATGACTCAGAGATCAGAACATCAGTACAGGAGTCTATAGTAAGAGCTCAAAGGACACTGAAATGTGTACAGTGGGAATGAACTGCTTCCCTCCTTACTTCCAACCCAATCCCTTTACACCGGGGTCACACACTCATGCCTCCCGTGGACACACACACACCACACACTCGTACCATACTGCACATATGCCATACACACACATACCACACCATGCACATATGCCATACACACTATACATACACCACTCCCCCAACTCCGCACACCATATCAGGCACAGACCCAGTACCTCACTCATACACCACACACACACACCACACATATACTCTACACACTGCATATATGTCATATTCCACACACGATACCTATGTCCTAAACACACACCCACACCACTCTCTATGCATAAACTCCACACCCCATGTCACGCATACATACCATATACACACACATTTTTAAAAGACATTTATTTGAGAGAGAGAGCAACACCTGCATGAATGGAGGGGGGCAGAGTGAAAGAGAATCTCAAGCAGACTCCCCACTCTCCACTGAGCATGGAGCCCGACATGGGACTCCATATCACGACCCATGAGATCATGACCTAAGCTGAAACCAAGCATCAGTCCCTTAACTGTCTGAGTCACACAGCCAACACACACACATTTTTTTTTTAAAGATTCTATTTATTTATTTGACAGACAGATCACAAGTAGGCAGAGAGGCAGGGAAGCAGGCTCCTTGCTGAGTAGAGAGCCTGATGCGGGGCTCGATCCCAGGACCCTGGGATCATGACCTGAGCCGAAGGCAGAGGCTTTAACCCACTGCGCCACCCAGGCGCCCCTCCACATTTTTTAAAACAAAACAAGACCATGTTGTATCTTTCTGTATTGTTTTAAAACTTACTTTTTTACACTAAATATATTAGAATGCTAGCACGATATTCCCTTATTAGTCGATATTAGGTTATTTCCTATTATTTTGCTATTGTAAATGATACCACAGTTAATATCTTTGCCAGAATGTTCCTTATATTTATATTATATTAGGAAAGATTTTTGGAAGATTGTTAGGTCAAATGATATGCATTTACAGTTTTATGGTATTGCCACATTACTCTCAAAAAAGCAGTATATGAAAATGAACTGTTTTTCCCAACTTTTACTTAGCTTCACATTGAATGTTATAAGTATTTTCCCTTTTTATGGTCCGTTGGGTGAAAAATATTACCTCACTGTTTTAATTTTTATTCCTTATTACAGTATAAGTGAAATTAGGCAGTTTTTCAGAAATTTATTGGTCATTTATATTTCCATTACTGTGATTTGCTATCTTTTGAATATTTAACATGTCCTGATTTATTTGAAACAATGATTTTTATATCATAAAAACAATATATCTATTATTTATGTTGCAAATATTGTTGCCAAACCTGCTACTTGTATTTTAGACTTGTCTGTATTTGTATATGGGTATAACACAATCAATTAAATAAGTGATTCTTAGCTTGTGGCATACTATTATCTATATAGAAACTCTTCTGATCGATTGTTTTATTTTACTCTATTCTGTTTTACTGAATTGTATTTTACTTCATTTTATTTTGCATATTTTCCCTTCTATCCTCATTTCTTTTTTTAAAGAGTTTATTCATTTATTTGAGAGACAGAGTAAGAGCAACGGGGGAGGGGCAGAGGAAGAGGGAGAAGCAGGCCCCCCACTGAATAGGGAGCCCGACATGGGGCTCCATCCCAGGACCCCCAAGATCACGACCTGAACCAAAGTCAGACACTCAACCAATTGAGCCACCCAGGTGTCCCATATTCTCATTTCTAATTCCATTTTCTATCCCCTTCCCCAGTATGCACCATTGTGCATCAATGCACACAGAAACAATTGAGTATTTTTTTCCCCTGATTTCTGGACTTTGTGTCATCATTAGGAAAGGCTATTTTCTCTGAATTAGAGTATCCTTTTTGTTTTTGAGGGAGAGAGAGAGTGCACACGCACGGGCATGTGGTTGGGGGAGAAAGGCAGAGAGACATCTTAAGCAGGCTCTACCCAGCGCAGAGCAGGACATGGGGCTCCATCTCAGGACCCTGAGATCAGGACCCCAAGATCATGACCTGAGACAAAACCAAGAGTCTGATGCTTAACTAACTGAGCCACCCAGATGTCGCATAGAGTATCCTTATTTTTAACAGTAATATCAAGCCCTCAAGTCAGCTTCAGAATAGTTAGCTTATGCACAAAACAGTTTTCAGTGTTTGTATGTCTTCTAATGTTAACATTTTTAGGATAACTGTTTTAAGGTATAGTTTCCTTACATATAACAGTGCAGCATGAGTTTATATATTGGGATACATTCTCCAGTTTCAATTTAGAAATGTGCTAGCTCATCACCTTCCCCAGGAGAGGAAAGACAAGCGTGTCTTTCCACCATGCCCTGAAGTCTAGGCTTCCTTGAATCTATTTTCCTATTGTGGTTAGTTTGTGTGGTCTAAGACCTCCCTTATGATCATGTGCTTTAGTCAGCCAAGCTATAACAAAGTACCATAGACTAGATGGTTTAACAACAAACATTTACCTCTCACAGCTCTGGAGGCTAGAAGTCTGAGATCAGGGTTCTACTAACAGGCAGTCTTCTCACCCTGTCTTCACATGGTGGGAGTGGAGGGAGGGAGACAGAGAGACAGAGAAGCAAGCCATCTGTTGTCTTTTCTTAGGGCACAAATCTCATTTTGAGGGCTCCACCCTCATGACTTAATTATGTCTCAATGTCCACCTCCAAATACCATCACACTGGGGATTAGGGTTTTGACATATGAATGACATGGGGGGAGGACACACACACATTAGCATTAGTCCATAGCATCATGTCATTTTCCTTTTGCCTGTAGGTTGGAGACCAAGCTTCCTTATAAAACAGTGTGTGATCTGACCTTCTGTGTGCTTCCAACACAACTTCTGTGAAACTCTGTACTTTGGGTTCCAGCAGCATAAATCCTATTTTGTTTAGCAATGCATACCCAATGCCTAGCATTTCCCCAGCACACTGAATACCCAAAGCTGGCACATAGTAGGCACTTAAAAAACATTTATTGAATGCATAAATCAATGAGTGCTAGGATGAGTGGATTTAGTTCTCAGAGGCATGAACTTCTACTCTCCTCTGTGTCTTTTTGGTGCTGTTTTGTCTAACAGCACCTCCTGTGTTTCTTCCACCCTTGCCCTCCTCCCTGCCTAATTCTGTCTCATCCTTTCAATTCCTCCTTCACCTACAAAGAGCTGGTAATGCATAAGGAAAGGGATATTTACCATAGTAGTACACTGATGGAAGAATTGTAATTTGTACTTGGCAATATGGCTCTACTGATCCATTCTAGTTCTGGGAATGCACCCATGTGTACACAAGGATCACTGACAAGGTATATATCCCTGTCTTATTTGTGTGGCAGGTGAAATGATAGTTTCACCCCTGCTCTCAGTGGAGAAACTTGGAGACCAGAAAAAAATTGCTCAGGGTGCCATTTGCCCTGATGGTTCATGCAGAGGTATTCCTGGTTAATGTGGAGGCATTAGAAATTGTAATCAGGCCAGGGGTGCCTTGGTGGCTCAGTCAGTTAAGCTCTAGACTCCTGATTTCAGCTCATGTCATGATCTCTGGGTCATGGGGTTGAGCGTTGTGTTGGGCTTAGTGTGGAGTCTGCTTGAGATCCTCTCTCCCTCTCCCTCTGCCCCATTCCTGCTCACTATAAATAAATAAATAAATAAATAAATAAATAAATAAATAAATAAAATCTTTAAAAAAAGGAATAGTAATCAGGCCAGGAGTGAGGTTGATGCACCTTTGACATAGTTCAGCCAAGGTCATTATCTTGGAAGGAATAGGGTCAGAGTCAAGATCATAGGAGAAATAGGCTTGATCACAAATTCCTCACATAGATTCATGGTAAATTAGGTTTTCTTCAGGTACTTCAGGTGGTTAATCAGTTTCAGCTTCGCTGATGCGGAGACACTGAGAGATACCCGTCTCTGTCCATTCTCTGTCCATGTCTAGCAATAAAACCTAACAGAGAGAGGCTCCACTGAAGTTTGGCTGAGGCCTCCTCTGTTACCCTCCAGTGCGGGTCAACTTTCCTGAGCCAGGGGTGGGGACAGTAGCTGTCAGAACTCAGGAGGCCTGGGAGGTGAGAGAAACCCAGGGAATCATGGAATATCCACCTGGAATGCCCTCTTGAGAATGAAACAGAAGCACATTACCCATCTTGGCTGGAACAACAAAGGGTCTGGTTGTTGGGCAGTTGTTGACCACCACCTCCCTCAACTTCTTTCCACCCTGCCCATAAAGCTGAAATATTTTAGGGTATTTAGCTCATTTATTCTTGTGGGAGAATTGTTACTAACAGGACCCTGAGAAGCCAATGTGTATTTGATCTGAAAAGATGTGAGATTGTATTGATTTTTTGAAAGAATGCAGCCCCTCCTCTATGGCTTTCTGAAGAGCATGAGTCACCCTGCTGTAGTGTTCTGATGGGGCAGGGGCGGGGAGGTGGGCGATGCCAGCCAGCAGAGGACTCCAACTCCAAAAGCTAAAGATACCCTCTCTGGTCCATCCCAAGCCCAGTGAGCAGACAGGCACCCTCTCTGGGACCAAAATGAGGGGGAGGCTGTCATTCAGATCACATTGGTAGTTAGTGACAATTAGAAACAACCCAATGGTCTGAAACAGAGTGACGGTTAACTAAATGATGGAAATACATACTCTCTAACTATTTGGAGAAATGACATGGACATATATGGAAAGACATCTATGATATTTGTTAGGTTTTTTTTTTAAGCAAGTTGCATAAAAGTTTAAGATATAAACCCATTCACCATATGAATATTCTGTATTTGTGTACATGAAGAGAAATAGAACAGGAAGAACGTTTAATAAACCAAAATTTAATAAACCAAAAACCTGCTCTTGCAGGAAGTTTTCCCTAACATCAGCAGGAATGGGTTCCTCTTGTCTCTCCCTCTTGAATAACCCATTGTAGCACCTACTATCTCTTTCATACAAAATCCTACAGTCTTCCAAAGTGGTTTCTGTTTCCACTCTGCACATCAGACCCTGAGCTCTTTGAAGGCAGGATCCACATCATGCTTGTCCTCAGATCACGAGTCTAGCTGAGAACCAAATGGGCCATCAATGAAGAGTGAGGCCAGGGGGGCAATACATCATTCCTTACCATATGATGTAGCTCATTCTCCACCAGTCCTCCTAACACTGTTGAAGTTTTATGGTCAAAAGAAATGATACGGTCCTCACTTTCACTTGGTAAGACTGTCCCAGACTGTGGTGGTGAGAAGGCAATCATGGCTCTTCACCGCTTAAGGTCTTCTTTTCCCAGACTTCAATGGAAAGTGTGAAGCTTGATCTAGGTAGAGAAGTTGCAGTGAGCAGGATTGTTCATTTTGTGTGTGAGGAAGAAGGCCTCCCTTCTCCGCTCAAGCATCTCACAGTGTCAAAGGCAATGGGTGGGTTGACCTTCGGCGAGGCTTTGCCCCAACATCATTCTCCCATTAGGATAAGAACCATGCTATTTATGAACCTAGCTTGCAGTTTTAAATGAATCTCTTCTATGCAATAATTAAAATGTGAGCATTTGGAAATCTGGTGGAGGGAAAAACATTCCTAAAATTTGCTAATCGTACGTTTAAGAAAAATAAATGGAGACAGTCACCTGGAGTCAGAGAGGATTGCATTTTTTTTTTTTTTTTTTTTTGAGATAAAAGAATTGCCATATGGTAGAAATCAGGTCCCATTTTGAAAACCAGGTGAAGACCTGGTTTTAGCCCCAGTTTGGTCATCAGGCTTGTACGTTTTGGAGAAGTCATTCAGCCTCTCTGATGCTAATGGTTACCTCAAGCTTGCTTCTGGCTCCTAAAATGCTGTCATTTTGAACTAGACATTCCTTGGTTAACAAAGATGCTGCATATAGAGCACATACCAAGAAGGCGACCATTCCAAGCTTTCCTGTTGGTGTATGTCATTATGACTAGGCTACCCAAGTCTTCTTCTGCCAAAAAGTAGGTACAGTGTCACTGGTGGAACCTATAAGGCTGTGAAAGAATTTGGGCAACAGGCAGAAGAAGATAAATTAGTAAGTATTAAGTAATGCGTCATAGAGGCAAGAAATACAGTGAGATATGATGATTCACAAAGAAAGTTATCCAGGCTTAGTTTCTGCTATGGACATAGTGGACCTAGTGCTTCACATGATCTAATTTTGCAAAAACGTCCATTGTTATTTGTTGGAAGTATTTTCTGATATTGCAGGCACATTTTTCTTTCTTTAGGCTTACCTTCACTGTTTCACCTCCAAGCAGGCAAAATAAGGACTTGCCTTCTTTAGTGTTAACACCTTTTAAATATTTGTAGACGCTATCGACTACCCAGGTACCCCTTTTCCACCGTTACTTGGCCAATCTACACACCGCCAGGTCTTTTGATCTTAATGCACAAGTCTCTCCTTTGATCATTTTGGTGCCTTGTTCTGGACCCTCTCAACTGTATCAACTTACTTCTGTTAACAAATAGTGCTCCGAGCAGTCCAGCTGCAGTCTTTGGAATAGCAGATTGCAGAGAGAATATTCCTTTACTGTTCCATGAGGTAAATCCCTGAAGCATTTGACCCAACTCAAGATTTTCTTTTTGGCTATAACTGAAGTTATTTCAAGTTTTCAGTTAAACAAGCTATCCTTTAGTTTCTCACAATAATAAAATGTGGGATGGCCTTTATTATTATTTTTTTGTTATTATTTATTTTATCACAACTAAATCCTTTAGTTTCTCACAATAATAAAATGTGGGATGGCTTTACCTGGGGGGGTTCAAAGAAAGATCTCTTTATTGTTATTCTCTGCTGATGAATTCGAACCCAGCTTTTTCTGATTTGTTTTACCAGAGCCCGTCAAGCATTTCTATTGAAATGGATAAGCTTTAAAATATGAATTCCACTGTTGAGAGGAAACATTGACCTCGACTCCTAGTAAGCCATAAGTATACTAACTACATGTATTTTCCTAGAAGGTTTTTAATTCTGTGCCTAGAATTTGGAAATTTAACTACAGAAAGGGAGAGGGGCAGGGAGAAGTTCACAAAAAGAAGAGAAAAAAACTGAAGATAAATGTTATGTTCTAGATTTCCTAATTTGGCTTAGGGCCAGTCCTGCCCTTAGGGCTCCTTTAGGGACTGGATCAATGCCTGGTATAAGTTGGCACCTGTTCTTACCATCTCATACGGCCAAGAAAGAGTGGTTGAATAAATAAATGACTAATTTCTGTTAGGAATTATCAGTTATCTCCTTGATTTGGATTGGATGGATTAACACATATTCTCTTTTCTAAACTCTGCCTTATTTTGTAATATGTTGTCTCTATTTTTTCCTCTATAAATTACTCTTTGACTCTCTTTACTTTTTATGATGTTCCTCGACTATGTGTGAAAATTTTGCCATCCTACCTAGTCTTATTTTCCATCATCCAGAAAAGACAGGTTCCATGTTATTCAGGAGTGCGCTTGCTTAATTCAATGTGAATTAATAAGAGGATTTTTAAGAGAATACTATCTTCTCCAAGACCAAGTTTCATGTTCCCTAAAATTTATATCTCTGCATCATAAACAGTAACAAAGCCCAGCATCTTAATTACCATGAAAAGTGTGCAAGGCAAAGCAGAGATCTCTAACGAGATCTAGACAATAGAGTTTTGTAGATTAAAAACCAGCCCCTTTCAGTTACCTAAGAAGTAAAATAGAAACCTTCTGTTAGAGGCCAGAGAATCCAGAATTTTTCGTGACCAGCTTTCCAAAGTAGACATTGCTACTTAAGGGAGCTGTTGAAGTTTGTGTCTGAGATGCAGAAAAATTCTCAAAGAAACTGTCCTGCTGGAAACTCTAAAGGGACCAGGGTTGTGGTGGCCTCCACAAGAGAGGTTCTAACAGACTCACACTTCAAAAAGTTTTGAAGTTAGAGTTCTATTTTGTTTTCCTCCTATCCTAGCATATTTACAATGTCATATGCTGTCCCTGGAACAAGGAACATTTTCCAGAAGGAAACAGTCCTTGTTTTTAAAGTGGTTAAGAAGCAAAAAAAAGAGAGAGGGAGAGAGAAACAAAAAACACACTGTTAATTATAGAGAACAAATGGATGGTCACCAGAGGGGAGGTCGGTAGGGGGATGGGTGAAATAGGTGAAGGGGACTAAGAGGGCACTTACCTGGATGAGCACTGAGTCATGTATAGAATCACTGAATCACACTATTGTACCTCTGAAACTAATAAAATACTGTATGTTAACTATACTGGAATCAAAATTTTAAGATAAATAAATGAATTTTAAAAGAGTGCAACATAAAAAAGAATAGTAAGAAGCTTTCTTGGTATACATGGTGTTCAGGAGCGGCCTTTGCCTAGATGAGCTTTAGTCAGTTAAAATAGTATTCATTATTATTATTATTATTTATAAAAGCAAGATTCTATGTGAGAGAGGGCATAGAACACAGCCTGACTTAAAGAAGCTTCTATCTGGTGACAGAGACAGATGTGTGCCCAGATAATCCTGAGCAAGCACAGGGGGTTGGGAGAAAGTGTGGAAATGGAGGCTCCGCGTGGAGTAAGGAAGGGTTCTGATTCCAAATGCCGCAGTGTAGTAATCTACCCAGTGGTGGCAATTCCAAAGGGCTGGAGATACTGCTCTCATCTTAGAAGACATCTCCCCTGCATTCATGAAATATGATTACAATCTCTAGCTCCTGAGTGTTGTCCAGGCAATCACTTAGATTGTAAATCTGGCCGAACGCAAAGCCCATGAAATTCATGCACCATAAGGCTCATTTCCGCCCTTTTCCTTCTGTGTGAGCGGCCGGCTTCTCAGCACACTGATCAAACAGGAGAATCTCGTTTCACTGCCGTCGTTCTTCCTGAAGCTGATGAAGCGGAGTTGACTTAATTAGTCTCAAGTGGAATCTGAACTATTTATCCTAGAACAGGAGTGAGTCTGGGCCCGCCCTGCCGCCGCAGCGCGTTTATCACAGCACCGGCCAAGTGGGTTTTCCAGAAACCTGATGAAGCAGGCGCCCCAGAAATGTTTGCCGCCTGCTCTGGGCAGCTCACGGTTCTGCTCCAGCAGCACCTGCCACTTGGCTGCGCCGGCGGGGCTCCCCGCCAATCTTCCCCGGCCGCGGCCAGGCCCTTCACCGGCGCCCCATCACGCCTGCGCGCCATCGGTCATATGCCACAGGGGAGGCAAAGCCGCCTCTAGCCGCAGGGTGGCGCTGTGGGGAATGTGCGCACAGGACAAGGCACAGCGGGTGCGGGGAACAGCCCTGGAGAAGGGGGCTGGGGGGCTGGGGAGCGGGTTCTGCCTAGTTAAAAATTAACCCCCACGTTCATCTTAGTGCTCGGTAAGTTAATACAATACACAGCAAAAGAGAAAGAAGGGAAAAGAAAGGAATAAAGAAAGAAAAAAAAAAAAAGGGAAGAGGGAGGAAAAGGAAGGAAGAAAAGAAGAGAAAGGATCCTTCCGACCATATATATTCTAACTATGAGAAAGGGGAAAGATCCTCTTTTCTCTCTCTCTCTTGTTTTTAACTAAGAATTTTTAATTACTTAAGGTAATTAAAGAGTACTTTAAATATCCAAAAGCATGAAGATGGATCTCATCCAGATCTTACATTTCTCCTCACCAAAAACTTCATTAAGGAAATGGAAGCAAGCCATAGATTCACAACCTTCATCTGAAGAAACTTCTCCAGAACAGGTGAATTTTTACAAATGATAAGCAAAGCCAAACCACCTACTTTTTAAAGTGGGCACCTCGCTGAAAAGGATATCCGAATGGCCAAGAAGTAGATAAAGTATTTCACATTATTGCTCATAAGGAGAACGCAAATTAAAATCTGAAATGAGATACGGCCACACACCCTCCAGAATGGCTACAATTTTAAAAGACTGATAATAACAAGTGTTGGCAAGGATGTGAGCAACTGCAACTCAGACATTGCTGGTGCTAGCAATCCCTTCAGAAACCTACTTGGCAATTTTTACTAAGTCTAAGCATATACCTAACCTAAGATTCAGATAGTCCAGTTCTAGAATACAGACAAGAGAGATGAGGGCATATGTTTATAATAAATATGTTTGGGAAATTTATAGATGTTTGTGCATAAGGGCCAAAACGTGAAGAAAAAAAAAAAATCAAATGTCTGCAACGGGAAGCTAGGTAGATAATTGTGTATATTTTTATAGTGGCATACTATAATTTTTAGAAAGTGATTTACTGGTATATACAACAACATGGAAAAGTCTCAATGACATTACGTTCAGTAAAAGAAGCCAGACACAGAACAGTCTCTTTCTATAAACCTGTTTGTATGCATTTCAAGAACAGGCAAATGTAACTGATAAACTGAAGTCAGAATAGTGATTATCTGAGGCAGGAGTGGTATAAACCGGGAAGGAGCACAAGCAACATTTATAGAGTGCTAAACATTTTCTGGATTTTAATTTAGCTGGTGATCACATGGCTGTACACATATGTAAAAACGTTGTACACTTGGGGTGTCTGGGTGGCTCAGTGGGTCAGGCCTCTGACTCTTGGTTTCAGCTCAGGTCATGATCTCATGGTGGTGAGATTGAGCCCCATGTCTGGCTCTGCACTGAGCATGGAGCCTGCTTGGGATTCTCTTTCTCTTCTCCCCCTCCCCCAACTTGCCTGCTCTCTTTCTCTTAAAAAAATGTACAAAGTTGTACACTCAAGGGATGAATGGGTGGCTCAGTTGGTTAGGCATCTTCTTTCAGCTCAGGTCATGGTCCCAGGGTCCTGGGATTGAGTCCCAAGTCAGGCTCCCTGCTCAGCTCTGCCCCCTGCTTGTGCTCTCTCTCTCTCTGACAAATAAATAAATAAAATCTTAAAAAAAAAAGTTGTACACTTAATATTAGTGTGCTTTGTTATATAGATATTATTCATCAATTTAAGAGCATGAAAAATAATGGAATAGACAACTATATATTACTTAGATTCTTTCGATGCTAGCATTTGCCATACTTGCTTCATTCTTTTGTTGATTAGAACATAAAACAATATAATGTATTTGGAAATAGCCCCCAATTCTACCCACATTTCTTGGTCCCCAAAGGCGGTCACTATTCTGGAAGAAGCCTGCATCCTGACCACTATGCTTTTATGTTTGATTCAGAGCCTACTCTGCACCAGACAATGTTCTACTTCCTGGAGATTTAGCAACAAATCAAATAGACAAATGTGTCCTGCACTCTTGGGGCTGATGCTCGAAAGAGTGTAGGGATAGACGGAGAACAAAAACTAAGTAAAATAAACAGTATATTAGATGGGAACATGTGCTAAGAAAAAAATAAAGCAGGGAAAAGAAAACAGGGAGGGGATGGGATGGGTGTTCAATTTTGGATAAGATTACCAGGGAACAATTCAGTGACAGGGTAACATTTTAGGAAGATCTGAAGAATGAAGAGGAGAAAAGCACACAGACATCAGGGCCAAAGATATTCCAGGCCAAGGGAGCCTAGGTTTAAGGAGCAAGCCTGGGGCAGATCTGGAGGAATGAGCAAGGTTAGGGATCCAAGGGCTGGGGACGAGGTAGACCCTTGCAGTCCATCGTAAGGAGTTTCTGAGACAGGAACCATTTGAGAGTTTCGAGCAGACAAATGTTTAACAGAACCACCCTGCCTATTGTTTAGAATAGATTCCAGGCAGGACATGGGCAGAGCAGGGAGACCAGTTAGGAGGGCAAGGCAATAATAATCCGGCGCAGGGCTGGTGATGGTTTGGCTCTGCTAGTTGGTGTGGACGTGGGCAGGACGGGTTGAATTCCAGGTGGATTTTGAATTTGTGTAACGTGCCTACATCTGCATCAATAATACATAACATTGTTTTGTGTGCTTTGAAAATATGCATACATGCAAATTTATCCTCCACAAGTTCTTTCACAGGCCCTTTTCCTTTGAGATTCATCAGTGTCAATGAACGTAGAGTATTTTATCTGCTGTATGATATAACATGGCGTGAACTATTCATTGAGTCATTTATGTCGCAAGTATGTGTCTAGCGTCTACTAAAAACCAGTCATCGTTTTATGTACTGAGCCTCAGGAAAGGGCTAGAGACAAACACCTCTGCCACATGGATCTTCACAGTTCATGTTTGTTCATTGCCCTGATGATGATGAGTATTAGCTTGTTTCCAGCATTTCACTGTTACAAAATGCTGCAATGGACACCCACTGAACTTGTCTGCTGCTCGATGTATATATGAATGAAAGCTTCACAAGGGCACCTAAACACATCATTTAGGGATTTGCTAGCTGTTGACAAATGGCTTCCCAAAGTGGGTGTTCTGATTCTCTGTGCTCCCTGAGTTCTCATTTCTCTACAATCCCCACCCAAAGCTTGGGTTTAATCTTTGGCCAGCTAATGAGTACGAAATAGTATCTTACTATTTTTAGCTTCACTTTCCTGTTACTAGTGAGTTTAAATATCTTTTCGTATGCTTATTAACCATTTATATTTCCTCTTCTTTGAACTACCCATTCATATAACTTTGCCAGTTTCCACCGTGGTTTGTTTTTTACTTATGGAATTGCTGAATGTTACGTGTAAATTTTGATATTAATTTGTGGCTGATTTTATGTGCAATGATCTTTATCATTATCTAAGATACCTTTTAATGATGAAATTAAATATTATTAACATAATAAAATTCATGAGTCTTTTCTGATGAATTATTAGGTGTTTGCTTTTTCTATCTTATTTAAGTAATATTTCTCTATTCCAAGGTCACAAAGACATTCCATAATTGTTTCTCCTAGTTTCCAGTCTTTTGCTTTTCACACTTAGGTCTTTAAATGCATTTGGAATTTATTTTTGTGT